>NW_027040656.1:0-600000 GCF_037179485.1 Ochlerotatus camptorhynchus
AAATCATTTTTTTTTTCAAAAATGTCTTTTTTCAAAAATTTATAACTTCTGAACCTCTCGACCGATTTTTACGGTTGACCCTTCAAATGAAAGATGTTTTAATGTAGTTTTAAGAAAAAATATGAAACACTCAGAGATATTTGATTTTGTAGGAAAAAAATATGTTACAAAAGCTTTTTCTTGATTTTCACTGCGAGGGTCTTTAACAACTTCTTATTTTAGTATTTTAAATTGAAAGATCATTTAATTTTACATAACAACATCATAGCGATGTCGAAGAAGCAGTTTTGGAGATACAATTTTTTTTAAAATAAAAAATAATTGTTCTGCAATATATGCACCACACGTGCATGGAAACGATGAAGACGCAAGGTAGTTCACAATGCGTCTCCATCGAGTCACAGCAGCTGTGACTAATGAAATCTATGAGTAACTTACAAGCTGGGTGCAACATTCAGTTCAGCCTGGAGGCTGTCCATAAACCACGTACACCAATTTTTAAACATTGCAGATCCTACCTCCCCCCTCGTATACTTTACTAAAATTTTAAAATATTTTTACCGAGCGTATACTGTGGCTGGACTCCCCTCCCCCATTGAAGTCTTCGTGGCTTTAAAACAGGCCCCAGTTTGGCATTATTAATTTTGGTATCAAAATTCTGGGAGAAGTACTTAAATGCTACAAATAATGACGAGGTCGAAGAAAAATAAGTGAAACATGAAGCATTTATTTTCTTTAATTACAATTTCACACATTTTTCTTCCGTTGAAAATGAATACCGTTTGACAATAATATACTTTTCGTTTTGAGGCTTAAAACTATGGAATGACTGTGTCCCCGAAATTTGGTTCACATGTATATAACGGTTTTTCAATTTTCTTTCCATTTTATTGTAATCGGATTCCGAAAAAAACTGATAGTGTATTTTTGAATCTGGCTTAGAAATAGCCCACGAGTAAAGTTCTTGGGCCGTTGTTATATGGTGGCCTTGCAATCTCACTATCGCAGCGTTTCGTTTTAATACTCCTCCCAAAGCATCACAAGGGCCCTTTCCATGACAAGTTGCGAAAAAATTCCACTCGCCAGCAATGCCAAAATCTTTTTGCATGTTGCATAAATTAAAAGCGGTCATCTTATTTTTATATTGGCTTCCTGCCAAAATGCAGTGTTTCGGACGGTTACTGGCGAACATGGAAAATCCTATTTTAATATCAGGATATGTATTTTTAAAGATGGAGTACGCCTCCTGCAAGTTACACAAAACTAATCTTCTTTGTACGTAGATTTCGCCTTCATCATTTTTAGATATTAAATAATCTCTTTTCCCCGACAAACACGACTTATATCGTCACTATTGTAAAAATCACGAACAAGCATTATCGTTGGTTCTCCTAATGAAGCTCTGCTTAACCTCTTTACAGGCACCGACATTATTCCTTTCTCTTGCTGCAGTGCTTTTGCTTGGTTTGTCATATGTTGGGAAACATTGAACTCCTTCATAATTCTATATGTAGACCAACTTTTGGGAAGTGTGGTTAAAATCCTGTATCGCTCATTGCTGTCTCTTGTTTCTTTACATTTATCCTTAAGTTGTATAAGGAATTCATTTTCGTCCGACAAAGGTGCGTTGTAGGTGGTAACGATCGATTCAGAACTGGTTGTTTCCACTGATTCTGAAAATAAATATAAAAAATGATTGATTATTAGAAAAAAAAACATACAAATGATTTATTTTTTATTATTTACCTTGGCAGGGAAAAGGAACCATTCTGGACGGTCCCGCAACGGAAATTGATTCAATGCTGGTTGCTTCGATGGACTCTGAAAAATGATTGCAAAAAAGAAGAGTTTAAGTTAGTAGTTAGAAGAAAAGAATTGAAATTTAAAGAAGAATCACATGAATTTTCAAATAACGTACCTGCAGCTGCGATTCTGGATGGTCCTGCAACGGCTTCTTCGGTCACGGCATCATTGGGTTCATATAGTTTGTGGTAGCATCGTTGACAAATGAAGGAGCTACTCTCATCTATTTTAATCTTTTTTTCCACTGCATAATCGTACAATTTATTGGTGATTTTTCTGGCACATGAACTCAACATCCAAACATCACACATTGAACACTTACGTTTCATTTTTAGATATTCTTCAATTCAACTGTTCTAGTAGGAAACTTTGATTTCTAACTGATCATTTCTTTCATAACATTCGTTGTTTTATGTGAAGCATTATATCGTACCTACGAGTGAGTGATATACCTACGAGTCTAAGCTGTAACTCATAGGTATATCACCTGTTCGTAAGCAATGACGTCACTTCAAACAGTTGTTTCAGGTAAATAGATGAATATTGCGAATAAATACAAACACCACCAAACATTTCCAAATGTCACTAACACCGCTAAGCCTATTGGGCTGGAGCTTATGTAAAAGTCATTGCCTACGAACGAGTGATATACCTATGAGGTACAGCTTGGACTCTTAGGTACTGATGCAACATGCAAAAAAATTTTGGCATTGCTGCCGTGTGGCATTTTTTCGCAACTTGTCATGGAAAAGGCCCTATGGGAGGAGTATTGAAACGAAACGCTTTAAAATTTGAGTATACGAAGGGAAAGGTAGTATGATCAGAAACACAATAAGCAACAAGAAGACAATATTGAATTTTGATGGCTATATCGGAAATACATTTCATAAGTGATTGTTTGCATACTTTAAAATAAGGCGAAAAACAAGATTTTTTTTTAATGTTTGAAAAATATGTAAAACATTTTATATAAAAACTTTGTACGATATCATGGGCAATATACTAATCTACAATGTGGGAGTAATGTTTACAATTTGGAAAGAGTGCAGAGAGTAAATTAAAACATTATATTCTACTATCAAAGATACTCGCATTATCAAAGTTACCCCGTTTTACGGTACACAATTTTCTATTGAAACACGCGGCGAACGTAAATGACCTGTATTTGATCTTGATCGGTTAGCTTGACCGGTAATTTTATTTCGCTCATCTGTTTACCCCGATACCTAACATCGTGTTTGCTCCTATTATGTGTATGTGCATGTTATCAATACTATCAGTGTACGTGTTTGTATAATGTAGGGATGTTCAATTTGTGTTTGTGTATAACTGTTTTAATTTTAATCTAAAGTTAATGTTATTCACTTACAGTTTTCAATTTTAGTACTAATTCTAATAACAATATTATTGCGCATACACTGATTTCAGATCAACGAATCGATCAAACTTTACCGGTTTTTTTTTTACTAGTCATCTGTTCATTCGGTCAAATTTAAATGACCATTACATGTAAAACATATAGGGAATTGTAAATTTTTATTTTTTATCGTTATATGGGCCAAACTGAACGAATTAGATTTTTTTTATAATTTTAAATTTTTTACTGAACAGTTCCGCAGTTCATAACATACCCAACAGAGGCCTGGATTGGTGCATGGATTAGTGCAGAAATACACAACTACACTACTACGATAATTGTCATGGTTGTATTATTACTTTACCGTCTTGGTGAACTCTAGATGAATCTTGCACATCACTAGAAAATTGTCTAAATTCCTCCAAAATCATGTATGTATGTATGTATGTAAGTAGCCACCATCCTAGCTTGGGTCTTGCCCTGCATGCGGCTCCACTCAACAGCAAGATCAAATTCCATCATCATTCTGAATTCAACATACTGCTGTATGAAGGGCCAAAAAGGGTTGGACGGGCCCGTAAGCAGAGGCACTTACGCGAAACCCGCGGGAATAAGAGAATCTCCTTCCAACAATATGATCCAACAAAATGAATAACGAAATTCGCAATACATGTTAAGCTTTCCACGGGATGGTTTGTTTAAGAAGAGCGCGTCAAATTCATTGCAACTGTTGGAGTGAAATGTAACTATCTAAAATGACAGTACACATTCCCTCCTAGACTCCGGTTGGCACTCCACTCCATTGTCCAGTTACAACTTCAATGATGCCCTGATGCTCCCTCCCGTCCCAGTATTTATTGTAATTTACATTATGAATTTATATATAATCATGTGATATATAATGTATATAAAATATGTAGTAAAATGAAAAATATAATAAAAAAAGATGTTTTACAAAATACAAATAACCTAGATTGTTGGGTCCTATACACACACTTTTTGTTTTATGTGCCATGAAATGACATAATTCATCATTGTATGTTTTGAAAATATAATACTAAAGTATTGAATCAATAGACCGAAAATCGAGGTTATTTGGACATGAGACATTATATTTAAAAGGATACTACCAAACCGACCATCAAACGCACTGCCCACAAAAGCAGACACGTGCCCTCGAAAATGCAATCGAGAAATGTACAAGAACAATCCTCAACTGGAACGTACTCACCAAATCAATATATCCGGAAGCGCATTCCCGATGTCGTCGAAAGGCAAAAAAAAGGGAACTCGGTGAGCAAATTTGTGATACGGAATTTTCACTGAAAACAACCACGAATTTCACCTCACCCAACTGCGAAACCCGTTCAGAAGCACTTTTGGTACACTTTCGAAAAAACTTTATTTTTTTTTGTAAATCGTTGACTTCACGTAGAAGTAATACTAAAAACATATAGTCAAAGTACTTAATTTTTTTTTTTGCAAAAATAGTTGCAAGCGTACCAACATCAACACCGATCGTGCCAACTCTTTCGCGCACCTTGCAGCGCGTACATAAACTGAAATTAAAATTTTCACTCGCGATGCCACAAATTTCAGGTCCGGGAGAAACAATCAAACCACGCAGCGCCAAATCTTCTGATGCTTGCAATTTAGCAAACATGATAAATCATGTTTCTTTCTCGATTCTAAAACTTCTCGGAAAGCGAGAAAACCACCACTCACACACGTATAACCGTCCGGGAGGCAGAGTGCCAGCGCTAATCCGGCAAATGCAGCCGAAAACTATGAAAGCGAACGCACGCACAAAACAGAGAACAAACAAACCGTATCCAAAGGGGTTCCGTGCGCAACTGTCTAAATTCCTCCAAAATCATAAACATAAAAGACACGATTTAATAGATTAATTTAATGGTTTCTTGTTCATTCTCATAAATACCATTGATATGGTATTGAATTATTTATTGATGTCACTCCATATGACTTCCCTATTGGCGATGCAGTGGTCCATTTGCTAATTGATCATTTTTATAATCATGAACTTTTGGCATAATTTTAAATAATACCGCATTCAGGAGTGAACAGCACCTTTTAAAATCAAATCGTTTTAAATACATACATACGTAAAAATTCATCACTGGGTGTATTATCAAAAATATGATTTGTTGCTTGCATACTGTGATAACCAGAAAAAAAAACAAAATTTAACTTTATTCTCAGTTTGAACAATACGCTGCACATATTCATGAAGATTTGATGCCCTTTCTATTGAAATATTGTTTGAATACTAAAAACTAGTTTTAAAACATAGTGTTTGAATGAAAAGCTAAAAAATGTTTTTTTTTAAACTTTATCATTACGACCATTCATTTATCCGATTGCATTATGTGCACACTTTGTTGCTTCACGGTTAGACAAAACATTTGTAGTGTTTACAATACACAAACATGTCACTCGAACATGTATATGCAAAACTAAACTAAAAATCATACATTCAGGCGTTTCGGAAGGACTGTTCATTGCTTTCGGCACTATTTTCCTTATATCCTTAGATACTGATTCGTTGATCAATTGAAAATGATAAGAAAAGTGATTGTAGTACGCCTTTTTTTTTTTATCTAGTTCGTTTATTTGGAAGGCTCAATCGCGTTAGCTTTACGGAGCCGATAATTCATTGTTCACTGTGTGTAACAAAATTCACTTAATTCTATGTCTAGTAGGAGTTGGGCCGATTACTCGCGGCTTACTCGAGGTTAGAAGGGTACATTTTCGAAGGATAGGATCAGGGGAGGAGCTTGGGGTAGGGTTTCGTTGTCTCATCAGAGCGTTGTCGCCAGTATGAACGGTAGTGCTGTTCTAGCTTCGTCCGGAGTTCGACCGGCTATGGTGGGTGACCAGTGGGCGACGATGAGACTCATCGAAACGGGGGGACAAGACAAACAAAAACTATTAAAGAGAGACAAAAGACAAAGGAATTAAATTCTTATACTAGACATTTGAAGAAACACATAAACCGACTGCATATAGCAGATATCGCGAGTTCCCAACACGTCTCTGATAGGAACATAGGGTTGTCTTCCTTGGGCCTCGAGGGTATTCAAAAGTCGCTCTCTGGCGGCGTCATTATCCGTACATTGCCAAACTGCGTGTTCGATGTCATCGTAACCGTTTCCACACCGACAGATGTTGCTGTCCACGAGGTTTATTCTATTGAGATGAGCATCTAGCGAGTAGTGGTTGGACATAAGTCTACTCATCACGCGAATGAAGTCACGACTTAAGCCCAAGCCTTTAAACCACGCTCTCGAAGAAACATTAGGAATAATTGAATGTAACCACCGTCCAAGATTTCCAGTGTCCCAATCGGTTTGCCAACTCGAAAAGGTACTCTGACGCACTAAATGGTAAAATTCATCGTGTGAAATTTGCCTGTCATACAATTCGCCTTCCTGCGCGCCCACCTTTGCGAGAGAGTCCGCCTTCTCATTGCCTGGGATTGAGCAATGTGAGGGGACCCATACAAAGGTAATCATATATGATCTTTCGACCAGCACACACATCTGCTCCCTTACCTTTGAAAGGAAATAAGATGAGTGCCTACCTTGTTTCATCGACCGAATAGCCTCAATCGAACTGAGACTATCCGAGAAGATGAAGTAATGGTCTGTGGGCATATTGGAAATCATCCCCAATGCGAAGTTGATTGCTGCCAGCTCAGCAATAAAAACGGAACAAGGTTCCTGAAGTTTGCGGAAGGCGCTAGAGTTTTCATTGAAGACACCGAAGCCAGTGGATCCATTGAGACGGGACCCGTCTGTAAAATATCTTTTCATGCAATTGACTTGTTGGTACTTTTCAGTAAAAATACGTGGGATAATAATAGGTCGAAGTTGATCGGGAATCCCATGAGTTGCTTGTTTCATGGTCAGATCATATTCAATTGAGGAACTGCGATTGGTGAAGTAAACACGGTCTGGAGTATAACAAGGAAGACACATATCTGATGATATGTAGTGGTGGTAGATTCTCATAAATCGAGATTGTGTGTTCAACCCAAGAATTTCTTCAAAATTAGCAATTATAAGTGTGTTCGTCACTCCGCATTTGATTAGTATTCTGAGAGAGAGCTCCCAGAAACGGTTCTGGAGGGGTGTTACTCCTGCCAGAACCTCGAGACTCATGTTATGCGTTGAGTGCATACAGCCTAGAGCAATACGCAGACAACGATATTGAATTCGTTCCAATTTTATTAGGTGACTTTTTCTTGCCGAGAGAAAGCAGAAAGAGCCGTACTCTAGAACAGAGAGAATAGTTGTTTTATAAAGCGTTATGAGGTCTCCCGGATGAGCACCCCACCATGTGCCGCAAATTGAACGGAGAAAGTTGATCCTCTGCTGACATTTTTGCTTCAAATACGTAATATGGGCATTCCAAGTGCACTTTGAATCAAACCAGACCCCAAGGTACTTGAAAGACAATGATTGAGTAATGTTTCTGCCCAAAAGATTAAGATGCATTTGGGCTGGGTACCGCTTTCGAGTAAACACTACCAGTTCAGTTTTCTGCGGCGAGAATTCGATCCCTAGATTCATAGCCCAAGAAGACAAGTTATCTAAGGAATTTTGCAATTGTCCTTGCAAGTCCACGGCATGTGGACCTCTTACGGAAACCACACCGTCATCTGCAAGTTGTCTTAGCGTGCATTGTTCTGCCAAACAGTTGTCGATATCTTTGACATAAAAGTTATAAAGAAGAGGGCTGAGACATGAGCCTTGGGGCAGGCCCATGTAACTAATTCTGGAAGTTGTCAGTTTTCCAAGAGAAAAGTTCATTTGCTTTTCTGACAACAAATTGTACAAGCAATTATTTAAAATTCCAGAAAGTCCACATCTGTGCAGATTGTCTGACAGAATTTCAATGGAAACTGAATCAAAAGCCCCCTTAATGTCCAAGAATACTGAAGCCAATTGCTCCTTGTGTGCAAAGGCCAGTTGAATATCTGTGGAAAGCAGCGCTAGACAATCGTTTGTTCCTTTGCTCTTGCGGAACCCAAACTGTGTATTTGATAGCAAGTTATTTGATTCGACCCAGTGATCGAGTCTCCGAAGGATCATTTTCTCCAACAATTTCCTAATGCACGAAAGCATAGCAATCGGACGGTATGAGTTATGGTCAGACGCTGATTTGCCAGGTTTTTTAATGGCTATTACTTTGACCTGTCTCCATTCAGGCGGTACAATGTTGTTTTCTAGCAAGAAATTGAATAAATCTAGCAAGCGTCTTTTAGCGATATCTGGGAGATTTTTCAGAAGATTGAATTTAATCATATCGCTTCCCGGTGAGGAGTTGTTCGATGAAAGAAGAGCCATAGAGAAATCCAGCATTGAGAATGGTCTATCCAGAGAGCCGCCGCTAGGAGACGCTTCTCGCAGAATATTTTGTGCTGGAACTGAGTCCGGACAGACCTTTTTAGCGAAATCGAATATCCATCGGTTGGAGTATTCTTCACTCTCATTGAAAGATGAGCGGTTACGCATGTTGCGAGCCACCCTCCACAAGGTGTTCATTGAGGTTTCTCGTGAGAGTCCCTCGACGAAATGGCGCCAATAACCGCGTTTTTTTGCTTTGATTAATTGTTTCAGCTTTGTCTCAAGCTTTGAATATTCCTCGAAGTAAGTGGAGGTTTTGTGTCTACGAAAAGCTTTGAAAGCATCAGATTTTTCTACATACAATTTTGTGCATTCTTCGTCCCAACCAGGTGTGGCTGGTCTCCTTTTAAAGGGTGCACTTGGAACTTTTCTTTTTTGTGCTTCCAGTGAGCTTTTGTAAATCAAATCGGCTAGGAATCGATATTCTTCCAATGGTGGAAGCGCATCTATTGATTCGACACCGATTATCACCGCCGTTGCATATTTCTGCCAGTCGATGTTCCTTGTAAGATCAAATGGAACCCGAGATGGTTCTGCAGAGTGAGGGCCACACTTTATTGAAATGATGATTGGCAAATGATCGCTACCATGGGGATCATTGATAACCTTCCACTGACAATCCAATGATAGCGATCTTGAACACAAAGATAGGTCGAGTCGGCTTTCTCGAGCCGGAGGATTTGCTATACGTGTCGCTTCACCAGTGTTCAAAATAGTCAAATTGAAATCGTCACATAAATCGTAAAAAATAGCCGCTCTATTGTCGTCATATAGATCGCCCCACCCAGTACCATGGGAGTTCATATCACCCAGAATTAATACTGGGGATGGAAGAATCGAAACTAGATTCCAGAGTTGACTACGGCTAATGGAGGTTCTTGGTGGAACGTATACTGAAGCTATGCAAAGATCTTTGTTCTTCACATTTATTTGGCAAGCGACGATTTCGACGCCTGATAGAGCAGGAAGGGAAATTTTGTAGAAAGGGTAGCACTTTTTGATCCCTAAAAGTACTCCTCCATAAGAATCGTCTCTATCCAGGCGAATAATGTTAAAATCGTGGAAGTTGAGTTCTTTATCGGAAGAAAGCCATGTTTCACAGAGAGCAAATATATCACAATCAGAATTGTGAAGTAAAAATTTGAACGAGTCTAGTTTAGGCACTAGACTACGACAGTTCCACTGTAGCACAGTGATCATATCTTCAACCTCGTTCGACGAATTATCCATCGAAAGATATGATTGATGCAAGGAGGGGCCATGAAACAGTCAATTGCTCAAGATATGATTCTAACGTTGGAAGCAAGGCAGAAACTAAGCTTCTTAGAGGGTCTTGTATGTTGAACATGTTTAATATGAATTCCACAATGTCCGAAAAAGCTAGCAAACCTCGTTCGGACTTGGATTTCTTTTGAGAAGTTTGAGGAGCAGCTTTTTTATTTTTTTTATCTTTGTTGGGCAATGGCGGAAAATTCTTGCTGCATCCAGGGATTGGATCAACAGGAGCCTTCGGTTTTGTTTTTTCATCCCCATTACCCTGGGAATTTGGCAATCGTCTGGAGGTGACTTTAGTTTTCTTACGGCGCACTTTCGGGGAGGGGCATTTTCTTTTTGAGGAACCGTCTATTTTTGAAGGTGCGTGTACCACCGTAGAATCACCTTCATCGGATGAGTCAGAGTCCGATTCTTCAACTGACAAAACCGAAAATTGGTTTGCATCTTGGACGGCTGATGCAGCCTTCAACATTTGAGCATATGTCTGCTTGGAGCGTCCAGAGATTGAACGCTGCACTTTATCGGAGTGCTGTTTGTACATCGGGCACTCCTGCAAGGGGTGAGGATTCTCGCCACAGTAAGCGCATTTTACTGATTCTTTGTGGCAAGAATCCTCTTTGTGGTTTTCACCACATTTGCCACAACGAGTTTTGTTGCCGCAATGGCTGGCCGAGTGTCCCAGCCTTTTGCAGTTGGTACAATTATATACCCTCTGTACAAACAGTCGCACCGGAAAAAAAGCACCATCAATTTTAACAAAGTTTGGGAGAACTGAACCTGCGAAAGTCACCCGGAACGAGTCTGAATGTTTATAAACTTTTTTACCGTCTAGCAAAGATGCTGAATGCAGTTGCCTTACATCCAGTATCTTCACTAGCGCGGTAGCGAATGTCGAGTTTTTAAAAGTTCCCGAGGCATGTTTCAAGTCCTCGACAGTCAGACTCGCGTCGGAGACCACGCCTTCTATCTCCACATCTCGAGAAGGGATGTAGATGTTGTACTCAACACTAAACAACTCGTGATCAGCAATTTTATTTGCCACATCATAAGTCGGTGCTTCTACACGCAGTTTGTTGAATCTTTCTTTGTGTACCAAGATTCCCGGATACTTACGCAGCAAATCTCTCGTTATGTCGAGAGTTTTCAAAGGTTTATTTTTGGGCCGAAAAAAGACAACCCATGGTCCTTTCGAAGACGGTTCATAGTATCTGGTTCGCGTAACGTAGGCATCGGAAGATGCCATAAGTGTTGCGCAAAAGCGGTGCGCAACCACTTAAGAAGGAAAAAAAATAAAACCTTCACTAATTAATTAATTTTAATTACTAGTAATTAAATTTTTTGCCCGACGTAAGAACAAATCAAAAAGAAAAAAAAAATCGAAAAAAAAAAAAAAAAAAAACTTATATCTACTTGCAAAAATTTGTCTCACTATGACCCATACTCCCCTACCAGGGGTGAGAGACAGAGTCACGCGCCACGAGGCAAAATTAAACTACAATAGGGAGGCAATGGACTTGCAAAATGTATTGTCTAATACTTATGCCGGTTGTAAACAACCTATCAGCCGTTGCAGCTAGATGGTCCGTTTGCTGCTGCTGGTGGTGATGATTGGTGTTGGTGGGTCGGCACGATGATGGAAAAAATGGCTTGACGACCGGATGGATTAAAGCTGGATGGCAACTCCAAGGGGCAAGGCCCATGGAATTCCACTTCCTCTGTTGCACACTGGTCACTTGGGGCACCCAATGGGGGGTGAAAAAACCGCTCGGGCGGAAAAAACACCGAAAAAAACTAGATGCCGCGCGACTGAGACCGGGACGTTGTTAACCGACTGAGTGTTCAACTAGGAATGTTGTAGTACGCCTTGATTTGTCTCTATATCAATAAGTAGCAAAATGCCGATTTTTAATATATCAGAAGGTCATCGATCGAGTGGTCACCTCACCCTCTGGAAGATCCGGAGCATCTGTAAAACTTATTACTTTATAGTGATATTATAGTAATGTAGCATTTTATATATGATAACGATCTATTTATAATGATCCAACAAAGTATTGTTTTTAGTTAGATTTCTGGAGTAAAACAACGAAACACTTATGTGGTCTGCAGCTTGTGCAGTAAAGAGGACGAGTCCAGCCCGCAGTGTTTATTTATAATAGCCTAAGCCAGTACGGGCTTTTGAATAGAGTGTATAAACAATCATTATTCTTCGAGCGCTACCACTGTAGCTTAGTGTAAAGGGTGGTATACACCACATAGCAAAATGCTGATTGTTAAAATATCAGGTGGTCAAAGACTCTGAGTGGTTACCGAATGGTCCTAGGAACATCCATAAAATTAAATGCTTCCCGTATTTGATTGTGATCATTATGCAATGCAGTAAACCACTGAATTTATTTTCATCAGCTGGTATTAGACTCTGAGTGGTAGATTAGATTGTAGTATGCGTTGATTTGTATCTATAACTGAAAAGTGTAAAAATGCTGATTTTTGAGCTGGTCATACTGAGTGGTCACCGGATGGTCTCCTGGAAGATCCGGATCATCCTGAAGATTAAATACTTATTGTATTGGATTGTAGTACACCTTCAATTCGTCTCTATGTAAATAAGAATGTAGCAAAATGTTAAATTTTTAAACATTAGCTGGTAATAGCTTCTGACTGGTCACCTGATGCTCTCCTTCAGTGATATTTGGGTTGGAATATATTTAATTTTTCAAACGTGGCTTTCAGTATTTTTATGAACCCTCCCGGTACAGAACCTTGAAAGATAGTTCATATGGCTGAGGTCCAGCCTAGTTTCCTAACAGCAAATAACAAGAACTGTTTTTGAACTGATTCCATACGATTTATATAAGTTTCATGGTATGGAGCCCAAACCACACTGCAATAT
The DNA here is from genome assembly GCF_037179485.1 of Ochlerotatus camptorhynchus. Taxonomy (NCBI): domain Eukaryota; kingdom Metazoa; phylum Arthropoda; class Insecta; order Diptera; family Culicidae; genus Ochlerotatus; species Ochlerotatus camptorhynchus. The sequence continues at coordinate 12,758 of NW_027040656.1, forward strand.
TCGAGAATTGATCTCACGTAAGCTATATAAAGTGTTTTGATGGTATATGGGTCTTTAAAATGATAACTAAATCTTTTTATGAATCCCAACATATTATTTGCTTTGTGAATTGTGGTATTCACATGATCTACAAATGTCAACTTCGAGTCAAGAATTACTCCTAAGTCCCTAATTTTATCGCACCTTACAACCAGCTGGTTTCCTAGAGTACATGTAAAATCTAGAGTAGTGTTTTTTCTGGAATATGATATAATATTGCATTTTTTAACATTACTTTTAACTTTTAATTTTACTTTTAACGCACCAGTTGTAGAAAACATCAATTTCATTTTTTAAATGTAGCAAATCAGAATTGTCAAAGATTTCCATGTACAGTTTCATATCGTCAGCTTATATGAGCACATTTAAACGATTTAACACAAACTTCACGTCATCCACAAATAAAATAAATAATAAAGGACCTAAATGAGATCCCTGTGGAACTCCCGAGGTAACATTAACTGGCGAAGATATTTTTCCTTTAAAGCGGACCATCTGTGTTCTTTCTGTCAAGTATGATCCAATCCATTTTAAAAGTGTACTAGTCATACCTAAACGTTTTAATTTAAAAAGAAGTAAGGGAATGTCTACTCTGTCAAAGGCCTTACTAAAGTCAGTGTATAAGGTTTCAACGGTATTACCTCTATCCATTGCTTCAATAGAAAAGTTTACAAATTCCAACAGATTAGTAGACGTTGACCGACCTTTAAAAAACCATGTTGATTATTTGAAATGCGATGCTTAACCTGGTTAAATATTTTCTGGTTAAAAATTGCTGCAAACATTTTAGGAATGCATGACATAATTGCAATACCTCTATAGTTTTTAATATCTGACCGTTTGCCAGATTTAAATATTGGAACTAAAAATGATTTCTTCCAAATTTTTGGAAAATCACCTGTTTTGAGAGATAAATTGTAAAGCCAAAACAATGGTTTAACAAAACATTGTTGCTATTTTTTTCAATAAAAATGGAGGTATTTCATCAGGACCAGGTCCTTTGCCGGCATCGAGACTTTCAAGAGTCATAAAAATTTCTTTAACAGTGATATTATTAACTGATACGTCATTTTCCCCTTCATGTAGGTAAGAAAAATAGTTCAAATCGAGAGCATTACTGGATTTCTTATATGTGTTTTGGAAAAAACGAGCAAATAGGTTACAAATATCCTCACTATCTGTACTATCACACTCTTCAAACTGCATGCGTGATGGGAATGTACATGACTTCATTTTTTCGTTCGCGAAGTTAAGGAATGTGGGTTTTTTTTATGTTTGTTTTCAAGATGAATAGAAATTAGTTCATGTTTTAGGATTAATTAAATATTTGTATCGTAAACCACATTTCAAACCTCCTTCTCCCTTTTCCCATAAAAAAAAATGTAAATCTCCACTAACCTCGAGACAACCGCGAGTATCCGGTTCAGCTCCTTTAACTTTAAATATAAGACATCAATAATGTATAACAAAAATGATAACTCGGCTCTGTTAAGTTTATTCGATTGAGCCTGTACAAATAAAGTAATTAATAAAAAAATAGTTAAGGAACGTTTTGGGATCAGATTTTATATTGTTCTCTACTCTTGAATTGTAATTCTCATATGCTGACGATATTTCTGCCTCAAGTGTTCCGCAAATTTCAACGTATTTTTCTAAATTTTGTGACGTTTTAAACTTTTTATACGCCTTGTGTGCTTTTTGCTTCCTGTTTTTAATATTTCTGATTTCTTGTGTATACCACACAGGATATTTGGTGCTGTTCATTATTCTCTTTAGTCTTTTAGGAACGAATACTTCAATGATATTGAATAAGGTAGTATAAAATATGTCAACAGCCTTGTCCATGTTGTTTTCATCTTTTAAAAGGTTTTGCCAATTTATGTTATTCAGTCTGTTGTTAAATTCAGGAACATTTGCATTTTTAAAATCATAAACTAATTCAAAATCAACAACACTTGGGCATGACCGATGCGAGTCTGTGAACACTGAGTATTCAATAGCCGTATGAAATTTTTCATTCTTCCATAATGGAACTGCTGCTTCTACAATACAAAAATCTTCTGTACAATTAGTAAACATAAGATCCAAATAGGAATTGAGCTGGTTACGAACATGGTTAATTTGATGAAGTCCCAAGTGGCTGCTTTTATCAAAGATGAATTGCAAAGTATCGTTTTCACCTACAATTGGTAACAACAAAGAATCATTATCACTATCCTGTATAAAATTAACAGTATTCTGGTTAAAATCTCCATAAATATGAATTTTGGTTCTTGGATCTTCTCTTTGAATTTTCAGTTCTGCAGCAGTGAAAAACTTTTCGTAAGCTGGTTTTTTGGAAAAGTGTGGAGGAAAGTAGACAGAAGCGAAAAGATGTTCTTCGCCGTTTATTAAAATTTTAACCCACACATCTTCAAATTCTTTTTGGCTTTCACTAACAATTTGTTCAGCTTGAAATGTAGCATTCACAGCAATAAGTACACCACCACCTGATTTTTTACCTGATAATGATAAATCGCGGTCACATCGAAAAACACAAAATTTACTACCAAAGACCTCTTCGCTATTAATACTATCAGACCAACTAGTTTCTGTTCCAATTATTATATCATATATGCATCCGATTATTTTATTTTTGAATTTCATTTATTTTATACGCACTACGCATACGGTTAAAATTTTGGCAATAGACTGTAGTTTCACTTAAAAAAGAGCTAGGGGAATTTACGTATTCTCGTCAACCTAAGCAGCGACCTTCTTTCTATAGCCTTTTTTCTATAAGGAACGCACACATATGCAGTATTGGTTTGTTTACAATCTTTTGCTGCCAGCTGCTCTAACAATTTCAGTCGAAAGAATCGTCAAAAACTGTTTTGAAACGCATTTACAAAGCTCCAATCTTCTCTAGTGAGAGCGAGTATTGTCGGCAACCAGTTTTTCTTCGGCAACCGTTCCATTTGAACTGCATGTAAATCTGCTGTTCTATTATCGGCAACTCGAAATCAGCTACAATTTGTAGTGCGTGTGTTGCATTTCAAGAAAACCTTGCTAGATTGCTTTTTCTCAGTTGTAAAAATATAGTCAAATTGAAGCTGAAAGCATAAAGAATCGTTTGCATGCATTCAGCGAAGTGTTTTCGTAAGAAAATCCAGTGAAAATAGTGTTTCAATTTGGGTTGCCGAAAATAGTCTGTCATGCCGAAGCCGTCATTTCCCCTACTTGATAAACTAGCGACATGGTCACTTACGTCGTGCTGGTCAGGGGGTGAAGTGGCTGCATCCTGTCCGAAATCCCTCAAGTTATGTGAGATGCCATGATCCTCAGGCTCACCTATGTTGTCATATTCTACCTCAGGTGAGTGCGTCAGTGGTGCCGAAAACACGCATGTCTACATGTGCACGGCTGACACGATGTAGAGGAAGAATTCCCCGGAGCCATACCATATGAATTCTGAAGACCGCTTACTGGGTACGGGTTTATAGTTTCCCTTTTTTCAAACTGCATCGTAGGTTGATAATTAACCGGTGGTTTGTTGAAGACATTTTTTGCTGCTGAAAGCAGCTCTCGATCAGGTGGAAGAAAACGGGGGTTGCCATGATTTCTGATGTGGAACTGGTAGGAACTGTTGTTTTTGTTATTGCTGTTAATGTTATGTCGAATGATGCTCCGGTGACCGAAAATGTTGCTGTGATTGGTACTGTAACCGTTGTCGGAATTCATGTTTCGATGATTACGATGCTTCAAACTGTTGCTGTGTATGTTGTTCCTTACGTTAGAATAATTTCGTGCTGTATTTTGTTTCCTTTTTCTTTTAGCTTTTTCAGCATGTTTTTGTTGCTTTAGCCGTCGTGATTTGCGCGCGTCGTAATCTGACCAGTCTGCCTTCCAGACCCTCCTCATGCCCAAAAGACGCCATCCTGAGTCATCAACGTTTTGCTCATTGTTTAACTCTTCCAGCAAACTGGGGAGAGGGTCAGGTGATGGTGATATCACTTCGTATGGGGAGTCTGGCGTATTAAGTGTGACACAGTTAATTTGGGTTTCAATGTTGCCAATACCAGCCGATAACGATTTCAACTCATCTAATACAATACCTAACCCTAGTATAGGGTTTTGTTGCATTGCAACAGTAGAGCACAGGTCAGAAGTTAAATTGCTGACCTTTTTCAGCTCGTCCTTGAGAAAGCTAAGGTCTTTGGAAATTCCTGATGTCATTGGTGGCATTGAATTTGCAAAATTTTCTTGTGAAGCTTTCATCGCTATGTCAAAAAGCGAGGTAATGTGATTTTTAATAGCACTAACGTTGTCAGTAGAACCACTGCTTCCAGTTGCCGTCAGCTGTTTTTTTTATATCGACGAGTAAAGCATCGAGTCGGTCGATCGCTTCATGGACAATGTCAGCATTATTTGGGTGAACCGTGGAGCGATGAGTCACCTCCGTGTTTTTGTTGACTTGGTCGACCAGCCGCGCTTGTTGCTCCACAAGCGCGTTGAACTCAAAACTAGCCGTTATCATAGTTTGGCATGAGCTACAGGTAATACATAAGACAAAATGTTGATTGTCTTGTCTCTCTTGCGAATTGAGCTCCTCTGAACAGGCACAGGTACAGATAATCCTAGGCAAGCTGCGTGGAATTGACGCGGGCATCCAGCGCATTTCCACATGCCGGAGTCAGTGGAAGAATCCACAGCACAAATTTCACAGCTCATTTTAACGGCGTACAACAACAAAAGTAAAAAAAAAATACACACACGCAAAACGGCACCCGCACGCAAAAAAAAAAAAATGAAAACGAAATTAAAGCGCATGCGGCTAGGAGCGACTGAAAAACGCGTCCACACTGATTGACGATTGACGATTGCTCTGATCATCCCATCATCAACCTACTTTCATGTGAGTATATTTAAGATAATATTTATTGAATATATTAGAGATCTTCAGAATAATTAGGGTGGAACACTTCTTCGGCTTGGTGCTGGTCTATGATATTCTGAAAGTCTTTGGAAACATTCTTGATCATCCAACTTTTGCGAGAGAGTGAGAGAGATATTAGATTAGATTAGAGGTCTTAAGAATAATAAGTAACTAACCAGAAATATAAAAAAATACCATAGTGCAGGTCTATGATCTTCTAAAGTTCTTTAGAATAATGTTGATCAACCTTGCGAGAATGTTCTTTTTCTTCGCATTTCAAGCTTATTGCATATTGCATATTAGCTTATTGCGTGCTCTCAACTTAGTTTTCTAGATGCACTTCCACAGTTATTAATTGAGAGTTTGCGATGCCTGTACCATTTTCGCATTAGTATAATTGTGTGTATATTGTACCACCATACTCTATGTCCAGGGAAGTTGAGAAATTTTCCAACTCGAAACATTCCTAGACCGGACCGGGAAATGGAACCCAGGCACCTTCAGCATGGTCTTGCTTTGTAGCTGCGCTTTTACTGTCTGAGCTAAGGGAGGCCCGTTTCGAGAATATCTAAGTGTCATTATTTGATTTATTGAAGAATAATAGATCTATGGAATAAAAACCAAATAACCAGAAAAATTGCCAACATGTTCAGAGACCATCGTACAGGTCTATGATCTTCTGAAGATTTTTTTTCAAATTCATGATCAACCTATTCTACGATTATGTCCGAGATGCTTGATTGGATTTATTGATCAATTAGAGATTATCAGAATAATTACTAATCGACTTGAAGATTTCCTAAAATATTCACAGAAAATTATGCTGGTCTATCATTTTCTGGTTTATGAATAATTTCTGATCAACTTACTATTTTCCGAGAGTATCGAGAGTATCGTATAGGCATGATTAGATTTATTGAATATTTAAAGATCTTCAAAATAACTATCATTCAGCCAGAAGAATTTCTAAAATACCGAGAGACATTAGTGCAGGTCTATGATCTTCTGAAGGTATATGAAAAAAAAATTATCAACCCAATTATTTTGCCGGCATGTCTAAAAGACATGATTTCATTTATTGAACAGTAAGAGATCTCCAAAATAATTACCAATCGATCAGAAGAATTGCCATAGTGCAGGTCTATGATTTCCTGAAGGTCTTTGGAATAATCCCCGATCAACCTACTCTTGCGAAAATATTTAAGAGACATTATTTGATTTATTGAACAATTAGATGTCTTCAGAATAATAAGTGACTAACCAGAAATATCCAGACACAAACAAACATCCAGAGCAGATCTATGATCTTCTGATCTTCTTTGAAATAATTTCGGATCATACTTTTTCTAGCAAGAATATTTAAGAGACATGATTTGATTTATTTAACAACTAGAGATCTTCAAAACAATTAATAATCAACCATAAAAATTCCCAAAATATTAGAAAAACATAATGCTGGTCAGAGTTGAAACCTATCACAATCACGATCGTCAAACAGCTGATGGTAGTAGCATTTTGTACATTCCTATCGATGTGCTCGTCGAAGCTCTCTCCATGACCATCAAGTTGACGAAAGAAGTAAAAAGCAACTGGTGAATGTCGTCTTCGGTTGTGATCCATAATCGATCTGGTCATTCCCGACAATCACGACACTCATCTGTGCTCGTTTTGAAGCAGTTGCTGCTTTGCTTACTTATGTGAGTGTGTTGGTGAGTGAGCCCAACAGCTTCTGTTTAATGGTGCCTGCTTTTTTTTTGTAATTCACACAGTCGCACCTGTCGAGACTACCTTGGAATACGCAGGCATTGCTTTCATTTTCTTCTGTCGTTTAGCTTTCTCTCATGATCGTACTGCAGAAGTCTTCACAGTTTTCGTTGTGCATTTCATCATCAGCAGCAAGTGTAACGTTTTGCTTGTGAGCAACGACCATTACTGGTGATTGTTGTTTGCCATGGCTCTGCCTCTCACTGCGTGACAAAACCTTATGTCAGCGATAGTCGGTTGATGCGTAGACGAGTGTCACGTGAGAGTCATGATATTTTGCATCACTGATGCTGGTCTACGGTCTTCTGAAGATATTTGAAATAATTTCTGATGAACCTTCCTTTTTGCGAGCATGTCTAAGAGGCATGATTTGATTTATTGAACAATAAGAGATTTCAGAAAAAATATCAATCAACCAGAATAATTTTCAAAATATCCAGAGACCATTGTGCAGGCCAATGAATTTTTGAAGGTCTTTGGAAAAAAAAAATCCTGATCAACCTTCTCTTGCGGGGATTTCTTACAGTCCTGGTGTGATTTATTGAGAAATTAGAGGTTTTCAGTATAATTAATAACGAACTTGGAATATCCATAGAACTTAGTGCAGATGGATGCAGATCAGGCAGTTCTTTGGAATAATTTTGATCAATCTACTTTCATGCTAGTATATCTAAGAGTCATGATTTCATTTATTGAACAATAAGAGATCTCGAAAATATTTACCTAAACCTCCAGGTGCATGATTTTCTGAAGGTCTTTGAAACAATTCCTGTTCAATTTATTCCAGATATAAGGAGGAATCATCAATCCATCAACCAGGAGAATTTACAAAATATTTAGATACCATAGGGCAGGTGTATGATCTTCTGAAGGTCTTTAGATGCATTTCCTTCCTTTAGATACAGATCAACCTTCTCTTGCGAGAATTTCCAAGAGACATGACTAGATTTATTGAAAAATTAGAGGTCTTCATAATCATAAGTTACTAACCAGAAATAACCAGAGACCTAGTACATGTTTATGATCTTCTGATGTTCATTGTAATAATGATTGCGGATCAACCTACTTTCTTGCGAGACTAAGGATTGTTCAAGTTATAGAACGGACTCACGCAACCAGTCCTAACTTTTTTTTTACTATAGTTTAATGCTTTCATCGGCATGTTTTAAACTCTTCTTATAAGCAACATAGCAACAATAATACACGATATTTTTGAAGCAGAACATTTGAAACACATACAATAAATTTCGTTCTGATTATTAACTTTGTCAACATACTTTTTATCACATTTTGTTCGAATTAAATGATCTGACGAATGTAATGGTTATTATTTTTTACCTAAAAACTTCTACGTAAGTGTATAAAGTGGATCCCTTTGTAAAAAAAAAATGAAAAATAACAAGAAGATGAATATATTATTTTTTTTTTGTATTTTGAAAATGCATTTTTTTTAGAATACTTGATTTGATGGTTCATTCTGAAATTATGGGGCTGGTTTTCATTACTCAAAGCAATGAATATATGTTTTTATCATAATCTATACAAATACTGATTAAAAAATACGGATGCAATGAAAAATTTAAAATTAGCAGACTATTTTTGGTGACCGTTTTATAATATGTACGGTTCTTATCTAAGAGCCATAATGTCAGAATAATTATCGATCATACAGAGAAAGCTCCAAAATATTATGAACAAATTGCTTTTCAATCTTCTCTTGCGAGAATTACTAAGAGACATGATTTTATTTATTGAACAATTAGATATTTTCAAAATAATTAGTAACTAATCAGACTGCAGGTTTATGATAATCTGAAGTTCTTTAAAAAAATGTTGATCAACCTTTTTCCTTGCAAGAATATCTAAGAGCCATAATATCATTCAGGCTTGCAGCCATTCGTTTGCTATAAAAGAATGTTTTTCGGATTTATGGAGTCATTACATCATATGATATGATGTATGATGACATGATATGATGATATTTTGCACATACGAGATACAAGATGAGTTTGTAAAGTATATGTTTTACACATGAAACCTGTCAATTTCGCTTTCAGAGATTCATAATTTGATAATCAATGATTATCAATTATTCATGAAGAGTGAATATTCACCGATCATATAATTGCTGATTGTAACTCTCTAGAAGCATAATTGAAAATATTCATGTGCCAAATATATAAATTACAACTTCTTCTTGTAAGGTTCTCGTTTCCATAGTAACCGGCTCCATAAAAAAAAAATTACCCACTTCTCAGTGCTTATAAAATGCTAGAACTGCCCATGCCTTCGAAAGATGAAGCATGTCATACTCATCAACTTTACTCAAGACGTCATTACTCTAAATCCACTCTCCATGGTGCTATAAATAAAGAGTGTCAAAATGGACTTTTCAACCACTGTGCGTCGGTAGCATTGGTGCTCAGCACGGAAAACAAGATCGACGGAAAACCAATCAAGCGAAAAAAACATCACTATCACTTTCAACAATCCTACTATCTTGATCATTACCATCAATTCCAATATTATCATCACTATTTATCAACGTCGTGAAAACATCAACATTATCACCATTTTTAATAAATATATCTACTTCAATCAGCTTACATAACGCCACCAACTTCAACATAACATTAAAATCGTTTTAATTATTTTCATTGTATGTATGGAAAATGGTCAACGTAGAGGAAAGGAGGGGAGGGACAATAATCCTTAAAAACTGTCTTCGTAGTTAATGAACAGGATGGTGACGATCACTTTTTTTCCGGGAAATAATTGTTAGGCTAACTACAATTAAGTAAAAAAAATTCAATTCCCGTTAATTTTTTACCCGCTTACTACCACTAATCAGAGAGCTTCAAATTTGCGATATTTTGATGTTATTCTGTTGGTATCTCTATATATGCTATTAGATTAACATCCGAAGTCCATCCTTTTTTACATATTCTGCACAAAAGATACTTTCTGCCCCGAACGAAGAAAACGGTGGGAAACCCTGTCAGGGCGGGGCTTAGAAAGTATTTTTTCGGGGATGTATTTTTGTGCAGAATATAAGGAGGGACGTCGGATGTTAACCTAAATGCATATAGCATGTATCATAGAGAAAGAAGCGCGTCGTTATTCTCTGCTCGACCATCAAGCTGTACAGTCCGATTTTCTTTTCGCTCGCTCTCTCGAGTCGTTTGGTGTTTTAGTCGGTCGTTTGGTCGTGGTACCCGTCGTGAGTTTTTGCTTTGGCTAGTAACGTGTCGTCAGCTATCGTCACTATTGTGGCAGTCGCTAAATCGGCGGTAGTGGAGCAACAATTGAATGCCTCTACTCACCCGTTGAAAAACAAAAGGTGATGGGTCGCCAAAGTTTGGATGCAACCGCATCCGTTCAAGATGCCCCGAAAAGGCCTCGCAAGAAAGCTGGTGCCAGCAACCACACGGAAAGGTTGCTTCAGAGTAATCCGTTCTCGGCACTTACCGAAGAAGCAGATATAGTTCCAGTTGAGAAACGGGGAAAAGCGCCCCCATTCTTTACCTGGAGCTGGCTAAAAATCAAATCCATCCGCTGTTCAAGCTGTGCAACACGGGGATCAAAATCTTGTGCTCGACGTTGGCAGACTTCAAAGCTGTTGACACATTTCTTCGGCTGAACCGGTTTGAGTTCTACACTCACGACGTCCCTGGAAGCAAACCACTGAAAATGGTGATCCGTGGTCTTCCAAATCTCCCTGTTGCGGGAAATTGGAGCGTCTTCATCTACAACCAATCAAAATTTTTTCCATTGCGAGACGTGATAAAACCAGTGTATTCCGGGACCAGCTGTACCTGGTGCACTTCGATAAGGACTCCACCAGTGTGGTTGCTCTGCGGCAGATTCGCGTGCTGTTCAACATCGTGATTCAGTGGGAGCAGTATCACCCTCGGCACCGTGACGTGACACAGTGCACTAATTGTCTGGCATTTGGGCACGGTACGAAGAATTGTCACATGAAGGCGCATTGTGGCAAATGTGCTGGGTCTCACAATACTACCGCCTGCAAGAAGGAAAAAGAAGCTGAACCTAAGTGCGTGAACAGTGATTCCAACCATCTGGGCAGCTATAGAAAATGTCCCAAGCGAGCGGCCTTCATCCAGATCCGACAACAGGCTTCCACGAGGAACCTACCTGGTCTCCACCGCAATAATCGTGCTCCTATTGTCAACATGGACACGTTTCCAGTACTTCAGGCTCGTCGTATACATCAGATCAAGCGGGTCCCAGCCACCGTTCAGTCAACTCGAACGCTTGCTCGCTCAAAAGCAAAATCATTGAATTCGTTGATTTCCTTAATGGACATGGAAGTGGGTGTGGAAGTTTCCACTCCTGTTGGCCCTATTACCATCGTTGCGGCCTACTGTTCCAAACAAGTCACCATCAGGGACGGGTCGGCAGCAGACCTGCGGAGAGACATCATCAGGCCAACCACCAGGCTTGGGGCAACAATCGACGCAACTAAATCGACACAATCCTGAACGACGACCTGCAAGACCTGCAGGCTCACTACACCATAATACCGCCGGACTCTCCCAACCGGTTGAGCCGGTCTGGTGTTCACTCCACCATCGACATCTTCTGCAGCAACATGGGCGACAACATCTCGCAACCTGTGACCCACCAGGAGCTGAGTTCGGACCACTATCCGGTGGTGGCCGACGTGGGCTCATCCGTCAACCGATTCACCCCTCACCATCCCTCTTCAAAGGAGGAGTTTGGTAAAGAGAGATGATAAAACCGATTTGTACCTTCCTTAAAAGTTGTCCTTGCTCGCTATCTACTCTACTATATACAATTTTCACACTGCCGTAATCTAAACGGAACTATCAATTCTATACTTTCATCTCCTCCTCATCTATCGTGTAAAAATTACCACTTTAGTCAGTTATTCGAAATTAGCATCTTCAACTATGTAAATTACGCAGAAGTAATACTAAACATATAGTCAAAGTTATTCAACCTGTTCACCTCCGATATGCCGGCTCTCTCTGATGGTGGATCGTTGTCTCTGTTTGCAGATGACACATCCATCGTCTACAAGGTTAGGGTCATCGGAGCTCTGACTGGACGTCCTGTCTGAATATTTCAACAGCTGGAAGATCCGTATCAACGCGGCAAAGACCCAGCTCATCATCTTTTCACACTCTAAATCTGCTAGACTTGTTCTGTCAGAGAATAATAAGATCTGCCTGAACGGCACAGTGGTGGAATGGTCGAAACAGATAGTCTACCTCGGCTTAACACTAGACAGCAAGACGATTTTCAGGGTGCACGACGTGATGCTCAGCACGTTGATAAAACGAAAACCAAGTGTAACATCCTGATAAGATCACTGTATCTACTCAGTCCCCCGCGAACTAGACATTCTGACATCCCCCATTCAGAGACACCTTTCTGAGATCAACTCATCAGATCATACGTGATCTAGCACGTTAGGTTAAGTTATACTCATAGTTAAGTAATTAATAAATTAAGTTAAGTAATTAATCACTTTTTTCAATATGGTTTGGTTCAAATGAACAGGAAGTTGAATATTGATGTAAAAATTGATGGCGTAATGTTCAAGTTTATGTAAAGAGTGAAGTTAATGATATTACTGAAATCGATGATAATATTTAAAATTATGATGATGTTGATGACTTCTGCAGAATTGTTTTTTTTTGGTTATGGTGATGTTTATGGTAGTATTGAAATTGAGGCTAAAAAAATATAATTTTACTATAGAGTTTGATACTGTTGATGTTTAAGGTGATGTATTCTGATTGAGGACGATGGTTTTGTTGAATTTGCGGGCGATGTTTTGGTTGATGTCAGCGGTAAGGTTGATGCTTGGGTTGATGATTTTGTGCTGAAATTGTTGACATTATTGTATCGGGGATGTCAATGCCAATTTCAATATTGGTGTTGATGATGAAGATGTTAAAGATAATGGCTCAATAGAAGTTGATGGTGATTTTAAAGGGTATGGTTATGTTGGTGTTGCAGATAACGTTGAATTATTTACTGAGTTGAAATTGATGCGAATATGAAACTGATATTAATAAAAAGGTATTAGTTCATAGCAATAATGAAGGAGGTGACTGATGACGTGGATTATATTATCGAAATTAGCGGCGCCTGTGGTGTACTGGTAAGTGTGATTGTTTATCATCCCAAAAGGCCTGGGTTGAACCCCAGTCGGCGCCGCCGGGATTTTCTGAGGGAAGTAATGCTGTTGGTCCCCGGTTCATGAGTTGATGGGTCGATAGGTAGGGTCCAGGTGTGGAAGCTGCCTCCCTGGCGTCGGTAGCATTGGTACTCAGTACGGAAAACAAGATCGACGGAAAGCAAATCAAAGAAACAAAATATTAAAGGGTTGTGTCCTAGACACGACCGCAGTATTTTTGACTATTATACGTTACCTTAAAATTTTCAAGTATTTCAATGTTTCGGTTATGGTTCAAAACTCGTGACTATTCATGTTAACATAATTAGAATCAGAATCATCTTACGCATGAGATAATGTATTTAATTTTAATGCAATGGTTAAGAATTGAAAGAATTTTCCCTACATAACTACATAGGGTTGATCAATGTGGAGCTATTTTGCTGTAATCAATGTGCACTAAATTTGACATCGACATCGACTACAATAGGAAGTGACACTATTTGGTCAGGCATTTTTTGTTGATTTACACCTCAGTATAGTACACGAAAACGCCATGCATGTTGTGCGATAAAATAATTCCCAAAACATACGTTATTTTTTTCAGTAGCTCCATCATCAGTTTTAAATTAGGTCTCTGAAGCAGGGAAGAGAGTGAAGGTTGCATTTGTTTTCCCTATCAGAAGACGGTACTTTCAATATTGAACAACATGTTGGTTTATATGTCGGGGTATGACGATCATACTGGGCCAAATCACCTCTTTTTTTCTCTCCTATTTGGAGGACAGCCCTAACATAGAATTATCATACAGCAATGATTATGTACTTTACAGCATGTTTGTAGAATGATACAAAATAGAATACTGTGAATTTACTCAAATCAAACGTTTGGTTTCCAATAAGTAGGTGCTTAGTACAACATTAATTGGAAATTAGTGGGAAGTTCGTATACAGGTTCTCCACCTGTTCAATGTTTTGATAGTAAGCATTATAGTTAAGGTACACCGGGGCAAGTTGAAACGGTACGTGTATCTCTTAGCGGAAGTCAATATTCACTGTAATTATTTTTGAGATGCATTGTGTACTACCACAAACTACTAGATTACAAATAATCTCAGTGATGTTTCACTTCCACTAATAGATACATCTACCGTTTCAACTTTCTCACGCGCTTCTTTTTGTAGTAGTAATAAAATTACATTTATTTCTGTTAATTATGATTTTAAATTGTTTTAACATTTTAATTGATTAGCCTATCAGGCTCTTCATCTTTTCTTAATTTGTAATTCTAATTTACGTATTCACGTTTTTCTACTAGTGTACCTCTTGGGGGTGTGTTATGTTTGAATTGAAAAAGTGATTAATTACTTAACTTAATTTATAAATTACTTAACTATGAGTATAACTTAACCTAACGTGGTAGATCACGTATGATCTGATGAGTTGATCTCAGACAGGTGTCTCTGAACCTCTGAAAATCCAGGAGGTGGATGTCAGAATTTTTAGTTCGCGGGGGACTGTTTAGGATCATCCGAAGGATCTTGTTCTGGATCCTTTGGAGTTTAAGGTGATGGCATTTGGTGCAACTCTCCCAGATTGGCATACTCGGCTAGGGGAAGGATGATTTGTTGAGGACAGATATAGTGATCTTATCAGGATGTTACACTTGGTTTTCGTTTCATCAACGTGCTCCCTGAAAATCATCTTGCTGTCTAGTGCTAAGCCGAGGTAGACTACCTGCTTCGACCATTCCACCACTGTGCCGTTCAGGCAGATCTTATTATTCTCTGACGGAACAAGTCTAGGAGATTTAGAGTGTGAAAAGATGATGAGCTGGGTCTTTGCCGCGTTGATACGGATCTTCCAGCTGTTGAAATATTCAGACAGGACGTCCAGTCAGAGCTCCGATGACCCTACCCTTGTAGACGATGGATGTGTCATCTGCGAACAGAGACAACGATCCACCATCAGGGAGAGCCGGCATATCGGAGGTGAGCAGGTTGAATAAAATGGATTAAAAATCAGTGCAAGATGGTTGTGGAATATGGAACATGGGGCCTTCATGTTTTTAGATGATTTAATATAGGCCAACAGTACGTCAGCCGTAATCTCGGATTCCTCGGGAAAAATATTAGGAATCTGATGGAGGGTGGTTGCGTTTTCAGCAACCTTCGTGAGGGCTGATGATGTTTTGTACGATATTATTGGAGCTGACGAAGTGTTGACATATAGCGGCAGCCTTCTTTTCAGGAGTTATCGGATTAACCACTGGATCGACGGGATTATCCATTGGGGTCAGTGGTGGAATGGGTCTTGACTTATTGTAAAGGATTTTGGTTAGTTTTCAAAAGGGTTTTGCACAATCTTGGAGAGAGCGGATCCTGTTAGCAAAGTTCTGATTTCTGAGGTCCACCATCCTGGCTTGGATGATTTACAGTGGTTCTTCAAGACAGGCAAGCCAGAACGCTGGTATTGCCTTCGAATGGAGATACGGAATCCAATGAGATTTTAGATAATTCTATCAAGTTTAGAGTATTGCTCACCTGTCTGGATACTGGCACGTATTGTTCCCTGGCCCGGGACATCACCTCCTTGATGGAACGCAGACACCGGTCAATGTCTTCGGGCGTCTCTGGAAGGACACCGTAGTCGACTGTGAAGTCAACACAGTGTTGGAACGGATCCCATATCACGCGATGGTAATTGCGTCGGGAAGCATGGAATCGGTTGACGGATGAGCCCACATCGGCCACCACCGGATAGTGGTCCGAACTCAGCTCCTGGTGGGTCACAGGTTGCGAGATGTTGTCGCCCATGTTGCTTCAGAAGATGTCGATGGTGGAGTGAACACCAGGTTGGCTCAACTGGGTGGGAGAGTCCGGCGGTATTATGGTGTAGTGAGCCTGCACAGTTGCCCCAAGCCTGGTGTTTTGCGTTCAGGTCGCCAGTGATGATGTACTTCTCACGCCGTCGATTTAGTCTGATGATGTCTCTCCACAGGTCTGCTGCCCACCCGTCCCTGATGGTGACTTGTTTGGGACAGTAGGCCGCAACGATGGTAATAGGGCCAACAGGAGTGGAGACTTCACCACCCACCGCTTCGATCATCTTCAGTTGGAAACTCGGTAGCAGTCGACAACCAATATTTCTCCTTAATGTGAGCCACTCTTCCTTCGCAGGAGCTGGTCCGGTCTAGCCTTACGAGCCGAAAATCGGAGAGGTGAGCATTTAGTGTTTCGTTGATGACGGCGATGTCAATGCTATGTCCATT
The DNA here is from genome assembly GCF_037179485.1 of Ochlerotatus camptorhynchus. Classification (NCBI taxonomy): domain Eukaryota; kingdom Metazoa; phylum Arthropoda; class Insecta; order Diptera; family Culicidae; genus Ochlerotatus; species Ochlerotatus camptorhynchus. The sequence continues at coordinate 28,916 of NW_027040656.1, forward strand.
AAGGAAATCAACGAATTCAATGATTTTGCTTTTGAGCGAGCAAGCGTTCGAGTTGACTATTTTGATGGCTTCACGGTCTATATTTTTGCACGAGGGACATAGCTTCACGAAGCTGTTTAGGTAGTGTCTTGGTGGTGCGCAAGATTATGATGCATTTGTTTAGTGGATGCGGTGCTAGGTACGGGATCATACGACGAGCCTGAAGTACTGGAAACGTGTCCATGTTGACAATAGGAGCACGATTATTGAGGTTGGTTTCTCGTGGAAGCCTATTGTCGGATCTGGATGAAGGCCGCTCGCTTGGGACATTTCCTTTTGCTACCCAGATGATTGGAATCACTGTTCACGCACTTAGGTTCAGCTTCTTGTTCCTTCTTGCAGGCGGTAGTATTGTGAGACCCAGCACATTTGCCACAATGTGCCTTCATGTGACAATTCTTCGTACCGTGCCCAAATGCCAAATAATTAGTACACTGTGTCACGTCACGGTGCCCAGGGCGATACTGCTCCCACTCAATCACAATGTTGAACAGCGCGTGAATCTGCCGCAAAGCAGCACACTGGTGGAGTCCTTATCGAAGTGCACCAGGTACAGCTGGTCACGGAATGCATTGGTTTTATCACGTCTCGCAATGGAAAAAAATGTTGATTGGTTGCAGCTGGAGGCGCTCCAATTTCCCGCAACAGGGAGATTTGGAAGACCACGGATCACCATTTTCAGTGGTTTGCTTCCAGGGACGTCGTGAGTGTAGAACTCAAACCGGTTCAGCCGAAGAAATGTGCCAACAGCTTTGTAGTCTGCCAGCGTCGAGCACAAGATTTTGATCCCGTGCTGCACAGCTTGAACAGCGGATGGATTTGATTTTTAGCCAGGTGAAGAATGGGGGCACTTTTCCCCGTTTCTCAACTGGAACTATATCTGCTTCTTCGGTAAGTGCCGAGAACGGATTACTCTGAAGCAACCTTTCCGTGTGGTTGCTGGCTTCAGCTTTCTTGCGAGGACTTTTCGGGGCATCTTGAACGGATGCGGTTGCATCCAAACTTTGGCGACCCATCACCTTTTGTTGTTTCAACGGGTGAGTAGAGGCATTCAATTGTTGCTCCACTACCGCCGATTTAGCGACTGCCACAAGAGAGACGAGAGCTAACGACACGTTACTAGCCAAAGCAAAAACTCGCGACGGGTACCACGACCAAACGACCGACTTAAATAAAACACCGAACGACTTGAGAGAGCGAGCGAAAAGAAAATCGGACTGTACAGCTTGATGGTCGAGCAGAGAATAACGACGCGCTTTTTTCTCTATGATACATGCTATATGCTGTGACAAGTCACTCCGTTCATTCACTCGGTCCAAAGTATTCTTTCCACAAATGGGGATTTATATATGTGTATAGATGAAAAATCATAAATAAAACCTTAGCTAGCTAGATAGGGACTTAATTCAATCTCAAATAATAAAAATAAAAGCTAAATAAATAAATAAATTCAGGCAAATAAGTAAATTAAACTAGGTATCATGCAAAAATAATCTAGGAGGCAAAAGACGGTTAACGACTCAAGAGATGAACTAGCCTATGGCTAAAAATCTCTCAAATAAAGGAAAAAAAAAACAAAAAAAAAAAAGTTTAACGACTAAATTAAAAAACCACAACACACTGTGAAGGTATTGTACACAGCCTTAACAACACGACACACCCACAGTACACCCCTAAACGCTGGTAATTATGGTAGCAGTACTGCCTGATGGGTGGTTGCTTCCTACAACAACCACATAAAAAGGCCTATTCGCCAGTTCCCGAGGATTGGAAGTCTATAGACTCGGTCACTTGCTTGAGCACCAGAAAAGCATCCAGACCTTAGCTCTCGAAGAACACCAAACCAAGTGAAATTCGGTGACCAACGATCGACTGCCATATTTGAATAAAACGGTAAGCGACACCGTCATTAAGTGGACGAAGGTTGCGAATCAAGGCTCCAACGATGGTAGTCCCGTCCTAACACGTGTTGGCTTGGAACCATCTACGTCCCGGGGAACCAGACGAGTGCAATCTACACAATAAGCCGTTCGACATACATGGCGCAATCGGGGCAGTCGGCACGATTGGCGCAACCATCCCACCAGATTCGGAGAAGCCAGATCCGCGTAATCGACGCGAACGGCGCAATCGAGGCATTCGGCACGATTGGCGTGAACGACAAGGAAGGAGACAAAAGTCCGTAGCATCCAACCAGGCACGGAGTCCTCGTGCCAGCCGTGACGGAACCAGCCAGCTAACGTTCATAGACGGGCCTGACACTGAAACCGCACACAAACTAAAATCGTGAGTAGTATTCTTTATAGAAAAAGATCCCAAGTAACATATCAAGCTTTATAGTGGTTTTATAGCATTCTACTAGTCCAAATCATGGTCTACAGAACCCTAATAAAACCAAAATTGTTACCTCTAATTTCGCAAACCTCGGCGGAAAGAAGCCGACCCAGAGTGTGGTTAGAGTCACTTGTGGGCTGAGTGGACGTAGCAAAAGGGATTGTTACATTTTGGCGACCAACAAAAAAATACTTCCTATTTTTTTCAAGGTAAGTGAGGGGGAGAATTGATTTGAATTGATTCCAAATGCGGCCTTTGGTGGATAGAATTTTGTAAAACAACCTGCTCAAAAGTAGATTGTAATAAGTCTTTTAACAAACTTCTAGAATCGGGAAACGTACTTCTAGACACGTGATCACCATTGTGTAAAATAAAAAGGATATCCACGAGCAAAGCCACCGACAATCGAATTGAACATTCTATTATTACAAGGCATCGCGAGATAAACAACCCAAGTAACCAAAAGTTCTGACAAAAGGCTATTTGTGGCTTAATCAGCTTGGTTGAAGGTAGTCTATAGAATTCTAAGCAACCTCATTTTTAAGTCGTTATAAGAACTTGAAAGTTCCGGTACCATAATTGAAGAGCATTCTTAGCAGCTTCTGGTGGAACTTGAACGGAACTTTTAGAAAATAAATTAAAAAAAGTTTTTTGTCCTCTACACCAATTCCATATTTAGTTCGCACTTTTATGAAAGTTATTTCTAAAGGCAGGCATTAATGTGTATTGATTTATCAGATTCAAGATGATTTAGTAGTAGAATTAGAGCTGTTTGAAGAAATAAACCCAGTCCTTCTGCGTGAGAGCCCCAGCACGAACCGCTACGTCATCTGAGATATATTAAAGTGAGCTGTTGTCCCGCCTACTGTTGGAGTTTTCAGTGCCAGCTGACTGACTTGAATATGAAACACAACACCTTGATGAATTTTAAATTGGTGTTTGCCCGCATGGTATTCCAACACACTTGTGGCGCAGTGGTTAGCAATCGTAGATCGCATGCCAAATACACGGGTTCGAATCCAGGAAATTACTCTTTAATTACTTTTTTTTTATGTTTAGATAGAATGTTGATGCACGGCATAAATATAAGAGTTATGATTTATTCGCGCCACTATCATTTCATATTTACGTACATTAAATTTTGTTACTAATAAAGACTTGAAAGTTCTATCGGAATTTTATTTGAACTTTATGGAACTTGAAAGTTCTGTCAGAACTTTATTCGAACTTTATGGAACTTGAAAGTTCCGTCAGAAATTTATTTGAACTTTATGGAGCTTGAAAGTTCTGTCGGAACTTTATTTGAACTTTATGAAACTTGAAAGTTCTGTCGGGACTTTGTTCGAACTTTATGGAACTTGAAAGTTCTGTCGGAACTTTATTTTAACTTTATGGAACTTAAAGGTTCGGTCGGAACTTTATTTGAACTTTATGGAACTTGGAAGTGATTTTAATCGTTGAATTCGGAACTTTTGGTTATTTGGGAATAGCTTTCAGAGAAAGCGAAGAAATTTTTTAGGTTATCAAATTTGACGAAAATTGCGTGAGTGAGTTGGGTGAATATTTATTTCATCGCTAAATTTTTAGGCACATTTTTATAATTTTTGTTTGGTGTTCAATATGGACGACTTCATTTCACAGTAATATGGCATGAACGTTGCTCATTTGTTCGATGATGAGCTGACACACGAATTAGCAATCCGTGGAATAGACGCGCATAGTGAGTCACGATCAGTGCAGGAACGAAAATGTAGAGTTGAAATGAAAAGAGAAGGAGCAGATGATGCATCTGCAAAAGAATATGATAAAGTTTGGAAATCGTTAATCGATGAATTAGAAAATTGTGATAAAAATGTGCAGGACATCAAAGATATCAAATTAACAAGATATCCCACTAATTAATTCCTCATACAAGCAAAGATATCAAATTAACAAGATATCCCACTAATCAATTCCTCATACAAGGCATATAATTACCACCCGAATGTGATCGCAGCGCCATCTGTTGAGTGCACATTGAAACTGTTGGGAGTTCCCCGCCAACTTTACCACCTGGGCTCAATAACTGACAGGTGTTAGCATGACAGATGTCAATGCGGACGTTGATGATCAGCCGAGGAAAGAGGACGATATCATCCTCGAAGTCATCATGATGGAAAAGTTCATGAAAACTCACTATGACTCGCGAACTTTTCCCTTGGTGAACTTCGTGAAATATCGCAAACTTTTCCAACACTGATCGTTATATGATAGCAAGATTCTTACTTGTTTGTGATTGTTCCGATTTTCAATCATTACCACTTTATACGCAACAGGAGTACTTGAGAAAGCCATCACACATCCAAGCGCGCATCATGATGTGCTTGTAATATGTTTTACTTTCGAGCGAAAGAGTTTCCAATATACCACCGGTATCAGTAAGATGCAAATCTCTAATAGTAATTGTTGATTTGCGGATCTGGTGCTCAAAAAATCTTAATAAGCAGAGAAGTAAACATGGGAAAAGCATTCACTCTCTCTAAAGAATTATTCCAACACCCCAGCCACTGGAAATGCAACGTATCGAAATCATTGCTGAACGTAATAGAATATGCCGTCTTCTTTGGCGAACGTAGCATGCATTCTATTCAAAAATTACATTGGAACAATAATTTTTTTTTAATAATTCGTTTATTTTTCCAGACTCATATGCTGTAGCTTTGCGGAGCCGATATTCATTGTTTAGACAACAAAATTACTTAAAACTAACGTTAGTAAAGCGGGGGCCGATTACTCGCGGCTATCTCGAGGTTAGGGGTAACAAATTGTAACAAATGGATGGCAGGGTAGGGATTGTGAACACAAGGTTTGGAGAGCAATGTGCTCTTGATCTCGAACTAGGCGACACTCTGATGAAAAAGACAAACATGGGGGTACACCGATGGGTAGCTAACAACTTTGGAGAACACAAGATGACACTAACTTCTAAATCCTCAAATCTATCCGTTTTAAAAACACATAAATTAAATTCAAATAGTCAAGGTCTCGGCTCGCCAAGACATCTCTAACGGGTATAGCGGGTTGTTTTCCTCGGGCCCTGAGGGATGTGAATAACTCAGATCTGGCAACACGGTGTAAGGTACATGACCAAACAACATGCTCGATATCGTGATAACCACTGCCACACGCACATAAATTGCTGCCTGAGAGCCCAATTCGATAGAAGTGCGAGTCTAACGAGCAGTGATTGGACATAAGCCTTGATATAACGCGTATAAAGTCGCGGCTCATGTCCAACCCTTTGAACCATGGTTTGTTCGACACCTGTGGGAGAATAGAATGTAACCATCTTCCCAATTCACCATCATTCCATTTTTGTTGCCAACTGATGAGGACTTGCTGGCGAGCAATGGAGAAAAATTCGTTGAAGGCGATTTGTCGCTCAAAAATATCGCCTTCCATAGCGCCCACCTTAGCCAATGAGTCCGCTTTCTCATTACCCGGAATTGAGCAATGAGATGGGACCCAAGCTAAGGTGATAGTATAGGAGCAGATAGATAAAGCACTCAGTTTAGTTCATATTTCAGGCAGGAAATACGAGGAGTGCTTCATCGGCCTCATTGAACGAATAGCCTCCAATGAGCTAAGACTATCCGTAAAAATGAAATAATGGTCAGAAGGTAGTGAGGCAATTCGCTCTACTGCGTAAAATATAGCTGCGAGTTCCGCAACGTATACGGAGCATGGTTTCTGCAGTTTATATGAGGCGCTATGAAATTGATTAAATACACCAAATCCAGTGGAAGCATTTATGGTTGACCCATCTGTGAAAAATCTTTTATCGTTACTTACATGGTGGTACTTGATTGCAAAAATTGAGGGAACAACCATCGACCGATGGTGATCTGGTATTCCATGGATTTCTTGCATCATGGTCAGATCAAAATTTACACAGGAACTATAGAAGGCTTGAAAGCAATCACGATTGTCATGTACTCATAGTACAAACTCATGAATCTTGTTTGAGGATTTTGGTCGAGCAGCTTCTCAAAGTGTTCTATTACCAAAGGATTCAATACTTCACAACGCATGAGGAACCGGAAAGACAGCTCAGCGAAACGATCTGTCAGTGGGAGAACACCCGCGAGTACTTCGAGGCTCATCGTATGAGTCGAGTGCATGCAGCCTAGCGCAATACGAAGGCAACGGTATTGAATCCGTTGCATCTTAAGAATGTGTGTTTTTGCTGCGGATTGGAAGCAAAAGCTGCCGTACTCTAAAACCGAAAGGATGGTTGTTCGGTACAACCTGATAAGATTTTCCGGGTGTGCTCCCCACCAAGTTCCGGTAATTGTACGAAGAAAATTGATTCTTTGTTGGCATTTTTGTTTTAGATACGCAATATGTTTTCCCCATGTGCATTTGGAATCGAACCAGACACCTAAATACTTGAAAGATATACTTTGAGTGATTGTTCTACCCTTTAGTTGAAGCTGTAACTGTGCAGGATGATGCTTCCTAGAAAAAACAACCAACTCAGTTTTCTCCGGAGAGAATTCGATACCCAGCTTCATAGCCCAAGTAGACAAATTGTCTAAGGTATCTTGCAATGGTCCTTGCAGGTCCGGTGCACTTGGCCCTATAACGGACACAACGCCGTCATCTGCAAGCTGCCTTAGCGAGCAATTTTCATCAAGACAACCATCAATGTCTTTAACGTAAAAATTATAAAGAAGGGGGCTTAAACATGAGCCCTGGGGGAGACCCATGTAACTAATTCGTGAAGTTGTCAAGTTTCCATGAGAAAAGCTCATATATTTCTCAGACAACAAGTTGCTCAAATAGTTGTTCATAATTGGTGAAAGCCCACTATCGTGGAGTTTATCCGAAAGGACATCGATACAAACAGAATCAAAAGCCCCCTTAATGTCCAAGAAAACTGAACCCATTTGCTGTTTTTGCGCATAGGCCAGTTGAATTTCAGTTGAAAGCAACGCAAGACAGTCGCTCGTTCCTTTGCCTCTCCGAAATCCAAATTGCGTATCTGAAAGTAAACCATTCGACTCGACCCATTTGTCTAGACGAAAAAGAATCATTTTCTCCAACAATTTCCGTATACAGGACAGCATCGCGATGGGACGGTACGAGTTATAATCCGACGCGGGTTTACCGGGTTTTCGAATGGCGATAACTCTTACTTGCCTCCAATCATCCGGAACAATGTTGTGCTCCAGAAATTGATTGAATAAGTTCAACAAGCGTCTCTTCGCGACGTCTGGGAGATTTTTGAGCAAGTTGAACTTGATTCTATCCATTCCTGGAGCTGAGTTGTTACATGAGAGGAGAGCAAGTGAGAATTCCACCATCGAAAACGGGGAATCTATTTCGTTACTACCCGACGGACGATCACGAACGTTGGTTTGAACCGACACCGAATCCAGGCAAACTTTCCGCGCGAAGCTGAATATCCAACTGTCTGAGTACTCCTTGTGTTCGTTGACCGGTGATGACGCGTTTCGCATTCTCCTGCCGACATTCCAGACCATTCTCATGGAAGTCTCTCGCGACAAACCATCGACGAACCGACGCCAGTAACCGCGTTTTTTGGCTTTAATCAAGCCCTTAAAAGTTTTCTCGAGGTCGGTGTACCGCTCGAAATCCTCGACCTTACCGTGTTTGCGGAAGCGTTTAAACGCGGTGGACTTCTCGCTGTTCGCGTCGGTGCAATCCTTATCCCACCACGGAGTGAGAGGTCGTTTGCGAACGAAAACACCCGGAACGCGTTTCGTCTGTGCTTGAAGAGCACAGTCAACGATAAGTCGCGATAAAAAGGAGTACTTATCCAGCGGAGGGAGTATCTCAACCGAATCAGTACCACCGAGAACCGCGGACGCAAATTTTTGCCAGTCGATGTTTTTCGTGAGGTCGCACGCGATGTCAACCGAGCGAGTGGAAGATGAACCATTGGTAATAGAAATTTTGATTGGTAAGTGGTCACTACCGTAGGGATCTTGAATTACTTTCCACGAGCAATCCAACGATAGTGAACTCGAACTGAGGGAGAGGTCTTATCTACTTTCTCTTGCTGGAGGTTTGGCCACTCGTGTTACTTCCCCAGTGTTTAGAATTGTCATATTGAAGTTATCGCAAAGGTCGTATATCAGGGTTGAGCGGTTGTCATCGTACAGTTCCCCCCAGCCTGTACCGTGGGAGTTAAAATCTCCTAAGATCAACCGAGGCTCAGATAAATCTGAGCAGATATCTGAGAGACCTTGGCGAGAAATCGCAGTTCTTGGAGGAAGATATACAGAGGCAATACTGAGGCTTTTACTTCGAATATTTACCTGACATGCGACAACTTCAATGCCTGTCACGGAAGGCAGATCGATTCTATGAAAGGAATGGAGCTTATTAATCCCGAGAAGCACCCCTCCATACGAATCTGCTCGATCAAGGCGAATAATGTTAAAATCGTGGAAAGGGAGATCGGTGTCTGAAGAAAGCCATGTTTCACAAAGAGCAAATGCATCACAAAGTGAGTTATGAACTAAAAATTTGAATGTGTCAAGTTTCGGTATAAGACTTCTACAGTTCCACTGAAGAACAGAGATCATATCCCCGACCTCATTCGGAAAATTATCCATCAAAGGATATGATCGATGCAAGGAAGGACCACCTAGAAGCTAGTTGCTTCAAAAGAGTTTTCACGAATGGAAGCACTAAATTAATAATGTTCCGAGTTGAGTCAGAGACGTTGAATATATTGAAGATGCTCTCCACAATTCCAGTAAACGTGAACATGGTATCATGTTCTTGCTGATTATTCAGCTGTTTTTTCTGGCTGAAAAACTGGGGTTTTAGATGATCCCGGAAGTGGCGGAAAGTCCTTGTTAAAATTACAAGATTTAAATCCCGGTGGTGGGGGTTTCGGTACATTTCCGCTACCTCTTAAATTTGTCAAGGTAGGTTGGGAGTCCATACGAGAGGTCTTACGCGGATTTTTAGTGACGTTTTTTTTAATCGCTTTCTCGTGTTGCCTTTAAAGACAAAGGGACTACCTTCACCAACCTCTGAGTCAGAGCCCTGATCATCATCTGGCAAAATGGAGTATGTGTGTTTTGGTTTTTGGGGTGGTTTGGGAAGATGAAGCGGTGTTTTTTAAGAGTTCTGCAAGTGACCTCTTGGAGCGAGCTTGCAAAGACCGCTTAAGTTTTTCTCCCTGCTGTTTGTACTTCGGGCAATCAACCAAAGCATGCAGAGTATCCTTGCAGTAAACACATTTTGGGGTAGCCCGGCAAGGACCATCTGCATGCAGCTCGCCGCATTGATCGCAGCTCGGTTTGTTGGAGCAGAAGTCAGCGGTGTGACCAAGTTGCTTGCATTTTGAGCAGTTCATTACCCGCGGTACAAACAAGCGTACAGGCAGTCGAACCTTCCCAATTACGACGTAGTCAGGTAGCGCCGATCCTGAAAAGGTCACACGGAACGAGTCTGACAGAGAGTACGTTTTTTTCGTGCCAATGAGAGACACTGATTGCATTTGGGTGCAATCCAGAATCTTCACTTTCGGAAGGGCACGGTTTTTAAAAATACCGAAGGATTCGGCATGAAGGAAATCTTCGCAAGTTAGACTCACTTCGGTGACCACTCCTTCGATTTCTACGTCGCAACTGGGGATGTAGACTCGATATTCCATCGTAAAAAGCTCATAGGCAACAATCCGGTTTGCCTGTTTCAGGTCATCAACGGTAACGCGCAGTTTGTTTGGCGTCACCTTAAATATATCGGTTACGGCCGAAAAATGTTTTGTCAGATCCTTCGAAATCCGAGAAATATTCAAAGGTTTTTGTTTGGGCCGGAAAAAAACAACCCACGGACCTTTTGAGCCGCTTGGGTAAGCTTTATGGCGGGGGGTCGCAGAAATTTTTAAGGGAACGGTTGGAGTAGGGGGAAGAGGTGGACGAGGGGGCGATGGTGGAGAAGGGGGGGGGGGCAGGGGGTGCAGGAGGCTGTTGTTTAGACATCACCTTTGGGTAAGCTCCAGTGCTCGTTTTGGGGTCCGAAGTAGAGTCCCCTGAGGTATCCATTTTCTCTTCAGTGAGAAGCAGATTTTCGAATGATGGAGATTCAACAGACTCATCATCGGAGATATCTGCTAGCGAAATACCCCCGCTATCATTTGTTTCATCCATTGCGGGGTCTTAAGTACCTCCGCAACAGATTTCGACATAAACAAGAAGAAAAAAAATATGCGTAAGGAAAAAAAAAATAAAAAAATAAAAAAAAAATAATAATAAAAAAAAATATATGAGAAAAAAAAACTTATCCAGAAATATAACGGTAAAAATAATACTTCATCCAACAAAGCAAAAAAAAAATGTGCCAGGAAAGTTAATCAACACTATAGGGAGATTAATCAGACTGCAAAAGAAAACAGTAAGTGAAAAAAAAGAAAAAAATGAAAACTTTTTCAGGAAAAACAAAAAGGTGTCAGAAAAGTTAATCAACACTATAAGGAGATTAATCAGATAGCAAAAAAAAAAAAAAAACGAAGTGAAAAAGAAAAAAAAGGAAAACTTTATCAGGAAAAAAACAAAAAGGTGTCAGAAAAGTTAATCAACGCTGTATGGAGATTAATCAGGTTGCGGAGAACGGAAGATAACCGTTTGTTAAGGCCGGCGCACAATAGATACGTTTTCAGGTTTTTTGACAGTTAGCCCATGCATTATCTGTCAAAAAACCCGAAAACGTATCTATTGTGCGCCGGCCTTTACTCTCCACACAAGCGCACGGAGTGTGGCTGATGACGATGATCTACTGATGTGAGGATGGTGGTGATGATCGTTCTATTGTTGCCCTCGAGTGTTTTCAACAAAACACCGGCTGGCTCGCCGGCTGGTGAACTCGATGACTGCAACATCAAAGTGGCGTGATGCGATGAAATTTGTTGGCTAAAGATGAACAGCTCATCTGCCGGACTCGGCCGGAAATGACTGCTTCCTTTCTCGAACGGTTGTGCGGCAAATGCAATTCCGCGATGCTCACTACACTTGTGTATACTATAACACCACTCAGTGTGAAAGCGGATTGAAAAAAAACCTCAATAGGGAGAAAAACTAGTACTGATAACGGAGTGCAAGCAACACTAGACCGAAACAGTCGAACGTTCGATGCGGAATGATTGGAACAATCATTACTTTCCTATTTTATAACATAGGAAGTATTTGTCAACGTCGGTGATAGCAAACGCTAAGCCGAAGCTGAATGATAACGATGAGTGATGACACCCCTTCGTGTTTTGATTTGCGCTGTACCGTCCGCTCAGTTGTGTGGGTTCGTACATGTATAGATGTTGATGTGCCTTTTTTCTTCCAACGCTGCAGTTCAACGTTGTCTCGTCACAAACCGTTTGGCGCTGTTATCTGTCTCTATAAATTCCAAAGAGTGAAGGGGGTCTGGTAACTCTTGACATGAGAGCAATTCAAACTTCAATGGCTGCTCAGGAGTTAAAAATAAAAAATTTCACGAGGAACGAAAAGTTGTGCAAGGAAGCTACAGCAAAAAATATCTTTTAATATACGCTCGGGGATACGCTTTTGCTCGGGGGTTTGTGAAATTCCCATCGATAATTTCCCTACTGAAAACATCTCTATTGCGATAATGAACTTTTGGCGATATTTCCAACACTGGGTATTACTAAGGGAAATGACAGTTTGGGTATGACAGCCTGTTTTCGGCAACCCAAATTAAAAACGCTAATTTCACTGGATTTTCTTACGAAAATACTTCGCTGAATGCATTCAAACGATTATTTAAACTTTCAGCTTCAATTTGATTATATTTTTACAACTGAGAAAAAGCAATCTAGCAGAGTTTTCTTGAAATGAAACAAGCACTACAAAATGCTGCTGATTTCGAGTTGCTGATGAAAGCACAGCTGTTTAACACGCAACTCAAATAGAAAGGTTGTCGAATAAAAAGATGTTGTCCATAATAGTCGCTCTCACTTGAGAAGATTGGAGCTTTGTAAAAGCGTTTCAAAACAGGTTTTGACAATTCTTTCGAGTGAAATTGTTAGAGCAGCTGGCAGAAAAAGATTGTTAACAAATCAATACTGTATCTATGAGCGTTCCTTAGAGAAAAAGGCTATAGAAAGATGGTCGCTGCTTAGGTTGCCGAGAATATGTAAATTTATCTAGTATTGTTTGTAATTAAACTTTTTATTTTTTTATTTTAACTTCGTTTTGGTCTCTGTAATGTGAACCTTTTGGGGGCCTCATAGCCTAGTCAGTAAAGGCACGGTATTACCAAGCCGGAGGCGGCGGGTGCGATTCCCGGTTCGGGTCGTACATTTTCTCGACTTCCCTGGGCATAGAGTATCGTTGTGCTTGCCAAACAATACATATACAAATTCAGGCATTGGTATTGGCATCGAAAGCTCTGAATTAATAACTGTGGAAGTGCATTTAGAACACTAAGTTGAGAGCACGCAATAAGCTAATATGTACTAAGCAATAAGCTTGAAATCCAAATAAGAAGAAGAAGAATGTGAACCTTTAGCATTGAGATTTGGTATGCTAATACCATTATATGATGGCGGTTCAACTCTCCCAGACCCTCGACTGTTCACTCATGTCCTTTTAATCAGATTTTCGCCCCATAATTCTCCCTTTTACGCTACCAAACGATGTTTTCAGCGGCCTCTAGTGGTGATTAGCAGGATTTATCTTCTTGTGGCTGTGGGCTGGCGGCGTGTTGTCCAGTGGGGTGAGTTTTAAAAATCCTAATGATACCAATCCAAGTTGAACGTGTTGTCGGAGGCTCTCTTAAGTTTCACGGATTCATAAAGATTTTCAGGAAATTGTTCAAGTCGAGTCTGTAGATCTTCAATCAAGTCTGTAGATCTTCAAAATAGTTTTGAGAGTATTAAAATTCCCAGATCCCAGACCCCAGATCTTCCAAAATAGTTTTGAGAGTATTAAAATTCTTACTGATACCAATCCATGATGTACATGTTGTCAAGAGGCACTCTTGAGCTTCATGGGCCCATACAGATTTAGAGTACATTGTTTAAGACTCTCATTGAGCCTGTAGATCTTCAATATTGTAACTCCAGAACAGTTTGGAGATTTTAAAAATCTTATTCATACTATTCCAGGATGTGCATGTTTTGAGTTTCACGGACTCAAAATGATTTTCAGGACATTGTTCATTACTTAATTGAGTACTTTGGAGAGCAATAAATATCTTAATGATACCAATCCATGTTGTGCATGTTGTCAAGTGGTGACGTTGAACTTACTCATACAGATTTTAAGGACATTGTTCAATACTTTATTGTGCTTGTAGATCTTCAAGATCTAAGCTTCAGAACAGTTTGGCGGGTATTAAAATCTTATTGATACCAATCAATGCTGAACATGTTGTCAGGATCAACACGGCTGTCGACAGAAGCAGGCCACTCTCGATGTGTGTCACGCAATCATCTGTTTACTCGGTAGCAACCATTGTATTGTCTTCCACATTGTTCTTTATCTGCAGTTCTATCGGTCGATGCGTTGTCGACTTTGGAAAGCAACCGTTTAGTGATGAGTGTGTGAATGATGACCGCGTTTTGCTTCAATGGAAGTGCTCTGCCCCTCGTTGGCGATATTGCCATACAATGAAACCACTGGAAGCAGACCCCATTCTGATGGAGGAGGCTTATTGCATAGCGGAAGATAAAGTGTTTATTGTGTTGTACCTTTTGGCTATAGTTTTAAGATGTTTTGTATAGTAAACAAGAATACTCGGATCTGTAAAGTTAATTCGGTTGAGCCTTGTAAAATAAATCAATAAGCAAAAAAAAAAATTTTGTTAGGAGGCTCTCTTGAGTTTCACGGACTTATGAAGATTTTCAGAACATTGTTCTGGACTTTATTTAGCCTGTAGAACTTCGAGATCTTAGCTTCAGAATAGCTTGAAGATCAATTAATATCTATGTGATACTAATCCCTATTTGAATGTTGTCCAGAGGCTCTCTTGAGTTTCATGAACTCATTAATTTTTGCAGGGCATTGTTCAAGACTTCATTGAGCTTGTAGGACTTCAAAATCTTAACCCCAGAATAGTTTCGAGAACATTGAATATCTTATTGTTACCATTATTTGATGCACATGTTGTCAGGGGGTCCTCTTGAGCTTTAGGGATTAATACAGATTTTCAGGATATTATTCAAGACAACATTGAGCATGTTGAACTTCAAGATCTTAGCTCCAGATTACTTTTGAGTGCATTGAATATCTTATTGTTACCATTCTATGATGCGCATATAATCATGAAGCTTTACAAACTTCGGATGATGTGTTTAATAAATCAGGATCATGCGTATCATACCACATTGAGTCTATAGAACATCAAGATCTTACTTCCATGACATTTTGGAGAACTTAGACGACATCTTGATCTCAAAATCATGTTTAATGATTTACGTGAGTACATACTAATACAAAACTTGTCAAATAATGCAGAATAAGCCAGAACATATTTGTTCCTACCTACTTGTATGGAGATTCCCCATAGTGCCTCAGAGCTCTGCGAGGGCCAGTTTACAAGCAAAGTTTTGCGCGGCGTTCTATAGCTCAGACTGTGGTGAACCGATCTGGAATCTTTTACCACTATTAGAAGCGGAACTAAATTTGCTAAAAGCTGATGATATTTTGGTTGCATAGATGTTGGAGCTATCCAGCTATTCTGAACCTAAGATCTTGAAGATCTACGGGCTCGATTGAAGATCTACAGACTCGAACAATGTCCTGAAAATCTTTATGAATCCGTGAAACTTAAGAGAGCCTCCTGACAACACGTTCAAATTGCATTGGTATCATTAAGATTTTCAAAACTCACCCCACTGGACAACACGTCGCCAGCCCACAGCCACAAGAAGATAAATCCCGCTAATCACCACTAGAGGCCGCTGAAAACATCGTTTGGTAGCGTAAAAGGGAGAATTATGGGGCGAAAATCTGATTAAAAGGACATGAGTGAACAGTCGAGGGTTTGGGGGAGTTGAACCGGCATCATATAATGGTATTAGCATACCAAATCTCAATGCTAAAGGTTCACATTCTTCTTCTTCTTATTTGGATTTCAAGCTTATTGCTTAGTGCATACTAGCTTATTGCGTGCTCTCAACTTAGTGTTCTAAATGCACTTCCACAGTTATTAATTCAGAGCTTTCGATGCCAATACCAATGCCTGAATTTGTATATGTATTGTTTGGCAAGCACAATGATACTCTATGCCCAGCGAAGTCGAGAAAATGTACGACCCGAACCGGGAATCGCACACGCCGCCTCCGGCTTGGTAATACCGTGCCTTTACTGACTAGGCTATGAGGCCCCCAAAAGGTTCACATTACAGAGACCAAAACGAAGTGGAAAAATAAAAAGTTTAATTACAAACAATACTAGGGGAATTTACATATTCTCGGCAACCTAAGCAGCGACCATCTTTCTATAGCCTTTTTCTCTAAGGAACGCTCATATATACAGTATTGATTTGTTAACAATCTTTTTCTGCCAGCTGTTCTAACAATTTCACTCGAAAGAATATTTTTTTTTTTCCTTTGGTTTGTTTTTTCCGTCGATCTTGTTTTCCGTGCTGAGCACCAATGCTACCGACGTGCCAGGAAGGCAGCTCCCACACCTGGACCCTACCTATCGACCCATCAACTCATGAACGGGGACCAACCAACGGCTTTACTTCCCATCCAAAGGAAGGCGTGATCAGAGATGTTATGCCTCAAGAACATCCCGGCGGCGCCGACTGGGATTGAACCCAGGCCTACTGGGGTGAGAGGTAATCACGCTTACCACTACACCACCGGCGCCGTTAGACTCGAAAGAATTGTCAAAACCTGTTTTGAAACGCTTTTACAAAGCTCCAATCTTCTCAAGTGAGAGCGACTATTATGGGCAACATCTTTTTATTCGGCAACCTTTCTATTTGAGTTGCGTGTTAAACAGCTGTGCTTTCATCGGCAACTCGAAATCAGCAGCATTTTGTAGTGCGTGTTTCATTTCAAGAAAACTCTGCTAGATTGCTTTTTCTCAGTTGTAAAAATATAATCAAATTGAAGCTGAAAGTTTAAATAATCGTTTGAATGCATTCAGCGAAGTATTTTCGTAAGAAAATCCAGTGAAATTAGCGTTTTTAATTTGGGTTGCCGAAAACAGGCTGTCATACCCAAACTGTCATTTCCCTTAGTAATACCCAGTGTTGGAAATATCGCCAAAAGTTCATTATCGCAATAGAGATGTTTTCAGTAGGGAAATTATCGATGGGAATTTCACAAACCCCCGAGCAAAAGCGTATCCCCGAGCGTATGTTAAAAGATATTTTTTGCTGTAGCTTCCTTGCACAACTTTTCGTTCCTCGTGAATTTTTTTATTTTTAACTCCTGAGCAGCCATTGAAGTTTGAATTGCTCTTATGTCAAGAGTTACCCAGCACGAAAGGTTAGTTTAACATGAGTCTAACGTTAGTCTAACACGTTAGACCATTAGACTAACATTTGGTCTAACGTTAGTCTAATGTTCGTCTTAAACGCTATCCAGACTGGAGAGTTAAATGGAGAGAGATTTTCAACCACAGTCTTGTTTTTTAATACGCTTACACTGTTTTTCTTACGCGCTTTCTCATCATAACACGGTTTGTTTTTTTTTGTGGTACGAATAAGAGTTCGGTGCACACGGTATTTCAAAATTACCCAAACTTGGGTACAAACCACCCAGATCGGTCAAAACTGAACCTACCCAAAAATGGGTGTACTGTATTGACAAGTTGACAAATGAACAACGTCGATCGGATTCATGTCAATGTAGTTCATTTGTCAACTTGTCACTCCCAACACAGTTTACCCATTTTTGGGTTGGTTCAGTTTTAACCGATCTGGGTGGATTGTACCCAAATTTGGGGGGAGGTAGCTCATCGATTCTTCCGGTTCGCCTCCTAGCATCGTGCTATAAGGTACCAGGCGATAACCAGGGTAGTTGATCGATAGCTCGATGACGTCATTTCGTTGGCGTCTGCAATGGGAAATTCTCATAGCAGGCGTTGACGATGGGACGTTGTCGAGTTGTTGAATAAGCAACTATCGTGGTAGCTTACCGATTACCTGTCGATCTGCCAAATTTGGAAAGACGTCTGCATTGAATTGTCTCATATAATAATATTCCGCCCACTATATCACAAGAAATTGCGAGTAGCTGAGTGGAATGGAGATAAGTTAAGCATTGGGTACAGGACCAAGTCTCCCCTGGGTGGTGCCAGAAGATGAGAGCAATAGAATCATCAAGTTGCCATAAGGCACGGAATGAGACTATTGCATGGCTGGGTAGTCAAAGTCTTCCATACGTTAGTCATTTCAGGTGGATTAGAGCAGGTTTAGGTTTAGGGTGGGCGTTGGCCAGATTTGGATTTTTCAGATGTAATCCTGGATAGGACCCTGTCATTGAACGTCGCGTGAAAGTGGAACTTAATGAAGGCCTAAGTACTTTTTCGTAGTTTTTAGTTTTCGGATTTGAAAGTTCGTCGGTTTCTGCTTACTGAGCAGAAAAATGCGGTCCCAGGTCCTTATATATCAAAGAGATTTGTGGTAAAAACGCTTGTGTATCGTGTATTTTGCGAAACTCGTTGTTGTCGTTGGTTCCGGGTTTGAATGGATACAAAAATTTGATCAACGGTATTATGTGATATGAAGGGCTCGGTGGCCTTAGAGCAACCGTTTTTGCTTACTGAGCAGAACATCATGAGTCTAATCTCAGGCCCTTCCACATTCAAGATTCGTCAATCGTTTTATTTGTTAATATGACTACATGGTAATAACAGCAACTCGGTGATTAAAAAGGTGCTCGTCTGCCTAGTGGCAAATGTTTTTGCTTACTGAGCAGAAGACCATGGGTTTAGTCCCAAGCTCCTTCGCGTTATATGATCGTTAGGACATCAATTCTGCTTATCGTTTACCAAAACGAACCCTGCTGCAAACCCAACCCTCTTATCCAACATCCCAGTGATTCCTCGTGGAAGTGCAGAGGTGTGTGGTATTAAACCAAAATGAGTAGTTCCACTTTACGTGGTTTCGCAGGGCGAAACAAGGATTGCCAACCTTTCGCATCGAACACGGTTGACGACGGTCAAAACGGTCAAAAGATAAATGTAACGAATAAAACGAAAATACAGATGAAGCGCCGGTTCAGTTGATAGTCGACGACCAAACAGCAAACATCGAGTGTTCATTTATAGCTGCCCTATTGGCAAATCAAAGTTGGCACTCGTGGAGAATAGACGAACTATAAAAGTGATGATGGTTTTAAAAATTTTCCACGGAGAGCTATACGAGTGCAATCTTAAAATGCTTTTATTTTAAAAATGGAGCATTGTATTTAAATCTGGTTTTTGCTACAGTTGTAGAAAAGCTGAAATCTAAGCATACACCTAAAAATCTGAAAAGAAATTATTTTTTCTATATTATAGATCTATTGAGTAGTCCTTAAGTTTTCTCCTAACGTAGCATTAACCAGATTTAAATAAAATGCTCCATTTGCAAAATAAAGGCATTTTAAGATTGAACTCGTATACCTCACCGTGTAAAATTTTGAAACCATCATCACTTTCATAGTTCATCTATTCTCCACGAGTGCCAACTTTGATTTGCCAATAACATCACGGTTCTCTTGCGTTCTGTCAGTCCGCCTTGACATAACAGTTTTGGCGACGAGTGAAAAAGAAGATCGATCGTGCGCGAGCAGTGAGTTTTTCCCCGTTCGTACGGACAGTGCAGTAGTGGAAAGTTTATGTGAAATTGATAGCAGCAAGTTTCACTAGGCAGTGGCAAACGTTTGACAGGCAGCTTTCGTGAGACCATTTTCCTCCTCGAAGCTCGAGAGCAAGGTTGCAAAGACTCATTTCAGCTAAAATAATGTTTTTCGGAATAATAAAACCAAAAGATGGTATGATGGCATGTTTTACTTGTAACTTACAAGAAGAGGTTACAAAGTATGCGTTGGAAACATAAAACCTGTAAATTTTGCTTTCTATGAGTCACAATCAGCGATTTGCTGATCGCTGAGTGAGTGAGTGAGTGAGTGAGTGAGTTTGTGAAAAATCGCTGATTGTGACTCTCATGAAGTGAAATAAACAGGTTTAATATGTCAAACACATTCTTTGCAACCTCTTCTTGTATCCTACCAATTCAAAATTTGATCATGGCATCTAATTATTTCATAATTTAGAAAAACATTGTTTTAGCTGAAATGAGTCTTTGCAACCTTGCTCGAGAGTAGCAATAGTGCTGAATACGTTTTATAGACGGTTGGTGGTTTCCAGGAACGATTTTTCCTGGATTTTTCTTGCTTTGAATTTTTTGTAATCGGTTGCTTTGTGGCAAGCGGCATTGTGTTCTATAGAAACCCGTGAAGAGCAGCCATTGCTCGGAGAAGAACACTCCTTTTGTTTGTGTTTTTAGTAGGTCGAGATAGGGTGACCAGTACATGTGATAACTGATTTTAGGTTTTTTTTTGTTATCAGTTTATTAAGAGAGTTTTTTCTTTTTCTTCCAACCTAGAGCAGTCCCTTCAATAAAATTCGACCGAGGTGATTCTATCACGGTGTAGCTACGGTTTCAACACAGGTGTCGACTTCGCTCCCAAAGGTGGAAGGTACGATAATCCGTCAGCGATTTTCGGCATTTGTTGCACACCCGCCTGGTGAAGCTCCTGGTGAATGTCAGTTTAACCCAGAACATTTGAGGGACGCCAGTACGTAAGGCCAGTTAGGTGATCTTCCGGTACGGGAAACTGTCGAGAACTTTTGATTTAGCCAATAAATACCAAGGAGGGGAGTACAATGGAGAATCCAGAAGCAACAGAGGACCTGTTAAGGGCCGTTTGGGATTCAAGCCGTACAATAGAGCACAACAAGTAAGAGAACAAAGGAGCTACGTACCAAGGACTGTCAGATTTGGGCAAGGAAGGGAGAACTCAGAGCGACAGCGACCGGATTACTCTCAAATGGTGTGTATTTTTTGCGGCGTGAAAGGTCATATCAAAAAGAGGTGCTTTAAGCTGAAGAATCTACATCGGGATGCAGTTAATCTAGTGGATTCTTACCAACCGGGTCCATCGGCCGACCAACACATCAGTGAATTATTTGACAGGATGAGGGCCAACGACTCGGAAGAGGAGGATAGCGACTCAGGTAACTTGGAATGCATGATGGTTTCGTCTATAAATAAAATTAACAACCCTTGCCTGATAAAGGTGGATATTGAGGGTCAATTGATTGATATGGAGGTTGATTGTGGATCTTCGGTTTCAGTCATTAGCAAGAAGCAATATTTGTCCAAATTTAGTAAACCTTTGGGGGAGTACAAAAATCGACTGATTGTGGTTAATGGAACCAAATTGAATATTGAGGGTGAGGCAATGGTCTCGGTAAAAGTTAAACAGAAGGTCAAAGTGATGCAGCTAATTGTACTTGATTGTGACAATGATTTCTTTCCTTTATTTGGCCGTACACGGCTGGATGTTTTTATTCCCGATTGGAGGCAATTTTTTACGGGTTCTGCGATGATTAACAATTTGCAGAATTGGTCCAGCGAAAATGCTGTAGTAGACTTGAAAAAGCGTTTTAGTAAGGTATTTGAAAAAGATTTCAGCCAACCGATCAACGGTTTTAGAGCAGAATTAGTTCTGAGAGACGAGACGCCAATATTTAAGAAAAATTACGATGTTCCTTTACAGACTGAGGGACAGAGTGGCTGAATATCTGTGCAAATTGGAGAGGGAGAAGGTGATTACACCGATCGATACGAGTGAATGGGCCTCACCGATTATAATAGTTATGAAAAACAATGAAATACGTTTGGTTATCGATTGTAAGGTGTCAATTAACAAATCTATTGTACCCAATACATATCCCTTACCAACAGCGCAAGATATTTTTGCAAATTTGTCAGGTTGTAAGGTTTTTTGCGCCTTGGATTTGGAAGGTGCCTACACTCAACTGGAACTAACGGAAAGATCCAAAAAGTTTGTGGTAATTCATACTATGAAGGGTTTATATACATACAACAGATTACCGCAAGGGGCATCTTCTAGTGCCTCAATTTTTCAACAAGTTATGGACAAAGTGTTGGAAGATGATCAACATAGAGGATTGTAATAGGAAACTATTTTTAGTTTTAGAGAGACTAGCAAATGCTAATATAAAAGTTAACTATGACAAATGCAAATATTTTGTTGCAGAACTTAATTATTTGGGTCACATAATTAGTGTAAAGGGGTTAATGCCTTGCCCGGATAAAATAACAACTATTGAGAGAGCTAAGGCTCCAAAAAATGAGTCAGAGTTGAAATCATTTTTGGGATTGATAAACTACTACCATAAATTCTTACCACGGTTATCTTCTAAGCTTTATCATCTGTACAATTTATTGAAAAGTAATGTAAACTATGACTGGGATGACAACTGTCAAAGGGCTTTTGAAGAGAGCAAAACTTCGCTAATTAACGCAAATTTATTGGAATTTTACGATCCTAAGAAACCAATAGTGGTGGTCTCAGATGCTTCAAGCTATGGTCTCGGGGGTTTAATAGCTCACGTTATAGATGGAATTGAAAAACCAATTAGCTTCACGTCCTTCTCCTTGAATCAGGCACAATGAAAGTACCCCATTCTGGATTTGGAAGCACTAGCGCTTGTGAGTACAATTAAGAAGTTTCATAAGTATCTGTATGGAAAATATTTTACAATTTACACTGATCATAAGCCTTTAGTGGGGATTTTTGGTAAGACTGGTAAAAACTCTATATATGTGACAAGGCTACAACGGTTTATATTAGATTTGTCAATATATGAATTTGATATTATATATAGACCGTCAAATAAGCTATCAAATGCAGATTTTTGTTCAAGATTTCCTTTGCAACAGGAAGTACCAGAGGATTTAGGAGATGGAGTCGTAAAAAGCATAAACTTTAGCAAAGATTTGCCATTGGCTCAAATGAAATTGCTAAAGAGACTACAAAAGACGACTTTTTGCAGAGAATCATATTTTACATGCGCAACGGCTGGCCACAAAGAATGGACAAAGGTCTTGTCGATGTTTATGCAAACCAGCAGGACTTGGAGATTGTAGACGGTTGTCTATTGTATAAAAACAGGGTTGTAATACCTGGTTCACTAAAAAAGGAAATATTGAAACTTTTACATGGAAACCATGGTAAAAATGAAACAATACGCGAGACACATAGTATATTGGTTTGGCATAAATTCGGATATAGAGAAACATGTGACAAATTGTCAAGCCTGCTGTAGTATGGCCATTCCGCATAAACCCAAAGTTTCGTCCGAATGGACACCAACACTTAGACCTTTTAGTAGAATCCATATTGACTTTTTCTTTTTTGAGCATCGCACCTTTTTATTGATAGTGGACAGTTTCTCCAAATGGATTGAAGTAGAATGGATGAAACAAGAGGCACGGATAGTAATAAGGTTCTAAATAAATTGATACAATTTTTTGCACGTTTTGGATTACCGGACGTTTTGGTGTCGGACAACGGTCCTCCTTTCAGCTCTTATTCATTTGTTAACTTTCTTGAGAGGCAGGGTATAAAGGTACTTAAAAGCCCGCCATATAATCCAGCTAGTAATGGACAAGCAGAAAGACTAGTCAGAACAGTAAAGGAAGTACTAAAGAGATTCCTAATGGAACCAGAAATGCTTGAGTTGGATCTGGAAGACCAGATAAACTTATTTTTGATCAATTATAGAAATAATAACATGACGAATGACGGACATTTTCCGTCGGGTAGAGTATTCTCTTACGAACCAAAGACATTAATAGATTTAATAAATCCTAAAAAGCATTATAAAAAGTTCACAGATAGAAGCCAATGAAGAAAACAGTGCACAAACAGATAGTGGGAAAATCCCAAAGAAATATGATGCACTAGATAGTCTGATGACGGGTGATGAACTGTGGTATAAGAATCACAACTCAAACCTCCATGCGAGATGGTTAAGAGCAAGCTTCTTAAAAAGGTTTTCTAAAAATGTCTTCCAGGTACAAATTGGAAGCGCAAAAGCGATGGCGCATAGATCGCAGATGAGAGTACTCAAGGATCCGCAGTGGCAACCGCATGTCGTTCTGTACCGGTGTGTTCCGGATAGCACGGTGGTGGACGAAACCGATGAAGTAAGCGAAGAGATGCCCAATAACGGTTCTGGTAGAGCAGTGTTAGACAGCCAAAATGAACCACCACCAGTAGAATCATCGAGAAGAGCAAAAAAGCGGAAGGGTACGAAGGTCCAAAGGGACTCGGGGGTTGCCGCAAAAGTTCCTAGAAAATCGCAGAGAAAGAAGAAGCCAAAAGTGGATGATATTTATGAATATGCTTAGTATACAGTAGTTTTCGGATTGTCGAAAGATAAATGGTTTATTGAATTGAAGTTTGTTGAATTGTATTATATAATCTTTGGAATTTGCAGTTAGTCCAGTTTTATCTAAAGGGAATTGTGGTATTATGAGTAGTTCCACTTTACGTGGTTTCGCAGGGCGAAACAAGGATTGCCAACCTTTCGCATCGAACACGGTTGACGACGGTCAAAACGGTCAAAAGATAAATGTAACGAATAAAACGAAAATACATGAAGCGCCGGTTCAGTTGATAGTCGACGACCAAACAGCAAAAATCGAGTGTTTATTTATAGCTGCCCTATAACATCACGGTTCTCGGCTTCCATCAAAGCGAGTGTCATGTCAACACAATCCTTCCCATTCCTTTCTTGATCTGTGTTCGGGCGCGACCGGCGCTGGTATTGCCTAATTTAAGATCACCAGTTTTTACACATTTAAGATGATTGCTAGTCCCAAGCATCGTCTATTGGTTCTCTGTGTAATTACAGCTGATCTGGCAATAACAGAGTAGCAACCGTGGGCGGTCAATCAAGCTCAAGCTCTGGGTGGATTGTACCCAAATTTGGGTAGTTTTGAAATAGCGTGTATATATTTACGATGTACGCAGTGAATACCCCTAATATATATGACGATGTGCTCGTAAACACACCATAATAAGCTGGCCAGACTGAGCAGTCATAGCATGTAATTTGCCTAACTTGATGTCATTTTTCATGTCGATAATTATTTGGGGTTATGATAATTCAGAAAATTCTTAAATCTTGTAACTTATTATGACCACGAAATTTAAATTTCGTTTAAAGTCATTGAAGTTAACGCATAATTGCTCTGTTGTTAAGCGAAGGGGTGTCGTTTCGGAAATTGTGCTGCGAGTTTTATTATGTTTTTCTTTGCGTGATTCTTAATTAATCGACTTCGGTTAGGCATCTTGATGTCAAACTTTCCGTTTCCGTTCCGCTTCCGTCCACATTGCGTTTGGGCCTTGACTCTTGCAAGGGATATTCAACTAGTAATACCACATTATACAGTATGGACAATTAATGACCTCCCGCTCCCAATTGTTGTTTTTTTTCGGATGCAATAATTGTAATTACAAATACATACATGTAAAAATGTATTTCCTTTTTTTCGTTCATGGCTTTGTATAATACTTAGTAAGGAGTAACTTAAATTCTACATGTAACCCTTATAATATTACAATGTTTTATTTTGTCGATATGTTTGTATATGTTTATATAATAGGCAATTTCTTTTTAAAGCACATGTAATGACGTCATTAAGCAATATAGTTAATAAAAAAGTAATTTTTAATGGCTCATGATCCTACCAGTTTTGGAAATTACTTACTAAATTATCGATTTACGAGATAAGATTTATTATATTTTTGATAAAAAAAAACATATATTTTTGAGCTTCAGTATTATCTATATGTATATCAATCTTCTTCATTAGAAAAAACTTTCGCTTAAATAAAAATGAATGACACTTTACATAGACCTAAACTCCAAACTATCATCTTGTCGTCGATAATCGCCGAATGTTTGTAGTGGTGACGATAAGTGGTTCTCTCTTCCACGTTCCGCGCTCCATCTCCACTACCGTAGAGATAACACACAACAGCTTTCTTTCGAAAATACCAAAGGCGCATTGGTCCTCTACGAGCTAAGTCCATGTATCGTGACGGTAGAGGACTAATCAGTTTTAGATAGTCTACTTCGTGCGGCAGCGAACTGTACTCTACCGGAGTCCAAAGTAAGCCACAATGTGTTTTTGAATTCCTAAGGTGATATCATTGTCGGCGGTCACCAGATAATCCAAGTACATGAACTCGTCGACCTCATCGATTTCGTTGACGTTAATTCGAATTCGTGAGGCAATATCTTTTCTTGAGCTAATGAGAAAGCTAGCATTATCTTTTCTCACGTCTTTAATGCGTTCATCAATGCACTCAACCCTAATAAAATTTGAATGGTTATTTGGCTTAACGATGTGTTCGGGGTATCATCCAAACTATCATTTGGGTTATCATTCGTTAGGAAAATTCAAAAGACCTGCATAAGCATTTAATGAGCATATGAAAAAGTGATAAATTTATACGAAAATGTTCCCAACTCAATATTCAACGATTTTCTGAATATTTTGAATTCTAACTATAATTTTAGGGACCAGGGTTGTTAACTTAAAATCTTACAGTGGCTTATAATGGGAAGGGGCGTCAATAATCATTCAAACAGCCTTAAAAATATGAGAATGAACACTATCACAAACCCCGCATAAATATTAAAATTTTACCATTTTTTTACCAATGAATATTTTATTGCCCATTTATCACCAAACTGGCCAAATAAGCACGTTTTCATTTATTAAAAGTGTGATAAAAGTGCACGTTTAAATCAAATCGTTTTGTTGTCTTCGGCTCTGTTGCCAATTCTGGCAGCAAGGGCTTTTGCATTGCCCCCACATCGGAGTTCGCCTTGGAAGGTTTACCTTTTCTGATCGTCAACTCGAGCATCAGTATCAAACGGACGAAGGGTTAAAGAAAAGTACACTGAACCAATATAACATTTGCCCGGTATGTGAAGTCTAATAAATTGGGGCTACAAGAAAATCCAATTAAAACGCTATAATTGGAAACGTCTCGGGTAAATGCTATATAAATATCTGATACATTTCCAAAGCTGATAAGTTGATAAGCTTCATAAAATTGACTCATATATTTTATAGAGTCTAAACATAAATCGAAAAATAAACATCAGACAGTGAGAGAGCTTTCATAATTGCGCCCCATGGGTTGTCTACTATCAGCCCAAAACAAACCTGAATGTAATGCAAATGATCTGACGAAGCGATACTCGGCCGTGACCGAAATCACGAAGGTTAGGCACAATAAACTTCGTTTTGTCGTTTCTAACCTGAAGCAGGCTAACGAGATTGCTGCCTCCCAGATCTTTACGCTCGAGTGTAGAGTTTACATCCCAGCTCGTGATGTGGAGATCGAAGGTGTGGGTACCGAAGCGAGTCTGACCCCCGAGATCTTGGAGAAGTAGGCGGTTGGCGGTAGCGTTTCAAGAACCCTTTGCTTCCCCCCGTGAAGATACTGGATGTCCAAAAACGGGGCGCAGTATCTGTCAGCGAGAGTAAAAAGAGTTTTACCCCCCCCCCCCCCCACAGACTCGTTTCGTGTGACCTTTTCTGGTTCAGCCCTTCCTCACTACATGGAGCTTGGAAAACTTCGAAATACCTGTGCGCTTGTTCGTTCCCCGGGTCATAAACTGAAAAAAAAACTGCAAGCAGTTGGGACATACGGCCTCTTACTGTGGCAGCAAGGCACGCTGTTCTAAATGCGGGGAGAAGCATGAGGATGGCGCCTGTGCAGCTACTATACTAAAATACGTGTACTGCAAAGCAATTCCTCATCGTGGTCTCTCGTCGTGTCCCGTGTACAAACAACACGGGGAGAAACTACACGCTCACGGAACGTTCCAGACAGTCGTTTGCAGAAATGCTTAAGATAGCCATAACCATAACCATAACTAACGACAAAAATCCCTTTTCACTTTTGTCAGATGACGAAACTGACTCTGACTTGGCTGAGGAGGGAACTTCTTTCAGTTTTCCTGAATGTTCTGCACGGAAACCAAAACGCTGCAAGTTGCACATCAAGAACCCCAAATCAGCTTGCCCTAATCAAGGAGTGGTGGACTTCTACTCCTCCTGGATTCCGCAGAACTGACTATACCCAGGATTTTCCATCTCTCCCGGGGACATCCAAAACCCCTGATGCCCAAATTTTAAGAGCAGAAGTCCCCTCTTCAGCGAGGCTGTTCTCATTTGATGATATTGTGGACGGTATCCTCAAGTATCTTGATATTACTGATCCTCTGAAAAGCATTGTTCTAGCAATGCTTCCTACTGTGAAGACCCTCTTGAAGCAATTGACATTGAAGTGGCAGCAATCATTTCCTTCGATAGATAATTTTCCAAACGAGGTCGGGGATTTGATCACTGTTCTACAGTGGAATTGTCAAAGTCTTATTCCTAAATTAGGCTTATTTAAGTTTATAGTTGACAATAATGATTGTGATCCACTTGCTCTTTGTTAAACTTGGCTCTATTCAGATATCGATCTTCCTTTTTATGATTTTAACATTATTCGATTGGATCGTGAGGATTCACGTGGAGGAGGGGCAAAAGTGCCATTCCTTCTATAGAGTGAATCTTCCACAATTTCCAGGTATTTAAGTGGTCCCATACACTAGGCTTATTTTACCGAAATCTGTGAAATTTTACCGAAATCTGTGAAATTTTACCGAAATATCAACAGCTGAACGTTCGGTAAACAGTTCAGTGATTTTTCACAGTTTTCCTGTAATTTTTCAACGAATATCTGTAAAAATCTCAGAAAATCTGTGAAAAATAACCGAACTGTTTACCGAACGTTCAGCTGTTGAGATTTCGGTAAAAATTCACAGATTTCGGTATAATAATCTTAGTGTGCATGTCAGGCAAGAAACTTTGTATTGCTGCTGTGTATATTACTCCCCGAGTTTCGGTTAATCGAAAACAACTTTCAGATGTCTGTTCAGTTCTTCCTACTTCACGGTTCATCTTGGAAATTTTAATTCCCACGGTACAGGCTACATTTCTACTTTGATTTATGACCTCTGTGACAACTTCAATATGACAATTCTTAACAATGGAGAAGTTACACGTTTGGCTCGCCCAAACATGTGAGTTTTTCTCATGGAAACTCTACAGCTTTTTGATGTTGCTACATGAGTTCATGTTTAAGCCCAGGGCTCATGTTTAAGCCCCCTTCTGTACAATTTCAACGTAAAAAAAAATTGACAATTGCCTCAGTAACAACTGCACGTTGAAACAACTTGCAGATGACGGCGTAGTATCTGTCACAGGGCCCAAAGGGGTCGACATGCAAGGACCCTTACAGGATACCTTAGACAATTTGTCTACTTGGGCTATCCAGCTAGGTATCTAATTCTCCACAGAGTCGGTCGATTTTGCTAGGAAGCATAGCCCAGCAAAACCGAAGCTTCAACTTTTGGGTAGACCGATCACTCATTTTATGTCCTTCAAATATTTTGGGGTTAGGTTCGATTCCAAATGCACCTGGAGATCCCACATTAAGTATCTGAAGCGGAAATGCCAACAAAGGATCAATTTTCTTCGAACAATAACCGGAATCTTCTAACGTTGTACCGGACAACGATTTTATCGGTTTTAGAGAACGGTAGTTTTTGCTTCCAGTCAGCGGCTAAAACTCACATCATCAAACTGGAACGTATCCAGTATTGCTGTCTTCGTATCTCGTTAGGATGCATGCACGCGACTCATATGATGAGTCTCGAAGTGTTAGCAGGCATGTTGCCACTCTCTGATCGGTTTTCGGAATTGTCCCTCAGGCTCCTCACCCGGTGTGAAATTATGAACCCACTAGTGATTACAAATTTTGAGAAGCTTCTTGAGCTCAACCCTCAAACTCGTTTTATGTCATTGTACTAAGTAAGTACACGGACAGGATGTCAGCCCTTCTCAGCATAATCCCTATCGTGTTTGCTTCTCCGATTTTGCCAATTCTGTTCAATTTGATGTATTTATGACGCGGGAGATTAGTAAGATCCCAGAGCATCATCGATCCACTATTGCTCCGTCAATTTTCGCTGCAAAGTTTGGCCAAGTTGATTCCGGAAGATCGTTCTTCACAGATGGATCACTAATAGAGGCGTCCGCTGGTTTTGGTATTTATAACGAATTTCATAGCGCCTCTCGAATGGTTCAAGCTCCTTCTTGATTTGTTTTCCGTCGATCTTGTTTTCCGTGCTGAGCACCAATGCTACCGACGCCAGGGAGGCTGCTCTCACACCTGGACCCTACATATCGACCCATAAACTCATGAACCGGGGACCAACGGCTTAACTTCCCTTCCGAAGGAAAGCGTGATCAAAGATGTTATGCCTCAGAACATCCCGGCGGCGCCGACTGGGATTGAACCCAGGCCTGCTGGAGTGAGTATAGTATAGAAATAGTATAGAAATAGTGAAAGTTTTGAATCATAAATCATATTCCAAATCTCCTTCTCTCTCTCCCAAGCCAAACAATTATCATCCACTAACCTCGAGAAGACCGCGAGTAATTAGTTCAAATCTTTTGACTTTAGATTTAAAACATCAATAATGTGTAACGCAAATGATAACTTTGCTCTGTAAAGTTTATCTGATTGAGCCTGTACAAATAAAGTTATTAACAAAAAAATAATAATAATAAATATTATGGTGATGTCGTGTATTCAAATCTTTCTTAATGTTCCTGTGTGTAGTAAAACATTATACGAATTCATGGTTAACTGCTTCCTGAAGTTCAAGTACTTTTACTGGAATCTGGATAAGCCGTAAAAAATGGTTACAATTAGAATCTTAGTAGAATAATTTTCTTCAATTATAATACATACTTTTCCGGAACCCCTTATCTTATGGGACAAAATACAATAAAGATTATTCTGTATACTATGATTATTGTTAGCAATATTTAGTTGGACTAACAATTTAGCATTTAATTTTTATCATGTTCATTGAGTGTACAATAACACCGTTGAAAATTATTTCAATAATCTATGCAGAACAATTGTATATACCCGTTAGATTTTGGCAACAAGCCCAACAATTAAGTGTTGGCAAATTCGAACCGGAGGGGGGTCACCCTCACCATCCCTCTCCAAAGGGGGAGTTTGGTAAAGAGAGATGATAAAACCGATTTGTACCTTCCTAAAGTTGTCCTAGCTCGCTGCCTACTCTCTATATGCAATTTTCACATTGCCGTACTCTATCACCGTAACTATCAATTCTATACTTTCATCTTCTTATCTATCGTATAAAAAATACCACTTTAGTCTGTTATTTGAAATTAGCATCTTCAACTATGTAAATCGTTGACTTCACGCAGAAGTAATACTAAACATATAGTCAAAGTAAATATTTACTGTTTGTTTTCTTAAAAGACCAATTCCAGAGCAGGAACGAATATCTCAATACCTCAAATTGGTATGGATGACCCTGACATAAGAGGTAAAGTACCAAAAAATAAAACCAAAAAAAAAATGTTCCCACAATACTATTCCAATACCAAATACTGATAATGAAATACCAAAACAATAGCGCACAGGTATTTTTTTGGTATCCAAATTTCAATTTTTGATTTTTGTTTTCTTGATTTGTTTTCCGTCGATCTTGTTTTTCGTGATGAGCACCAATGCTACCGACGCCAGGGAGGCAGCTCCCACACCTGGACCCTACCTATCAACTCATGAACCGGGGACCAACGGCTTTACTTCCCTTCCGAAGGAAGGTGTGATCAAAGATGTTATGCCTCAGAACATCCCGGCGGCGCCGCCTGGGATTGAACCCAGGCCTGCTGGGGTGAGAGGTAATCACGATTACCACTACACAACCGGCGCCGCTATCAATTTTTGATAAGTACAAAGTATTTTGCATACATTTTTTGGTATTATTCTTTGGTATTTTACCTCTTTTGTCATGCTGATCAACACCAAATTTTAGATATTCATTAGTTGTTTTCTCCTGCTCGGGTTTATATGTCTTTTTAATGATTGGGATCGATCTGTTTGCTAATTAAAAACGTAGAAAATCGTCGGATGCTATTCCATGATGAATATTTAAGATAGCAGCAGTATTCATCCCAAAACAATTATTTGTTTTATTTTACTATAGTGTAAACTTAAATGACAGGCCAATAGTTTCTACATGTCTGTTAACATGCTGCTAGATACATCAACATATGCCATAAATCATTAAAAGTCACTCAAATAAGATATTTTTTTTCACAGTTCTTCAGTATAAAATATATCGGACAATATTCATACACATCACTAACTAAATTCAAGGCATAGGAATGTCATGTACTAAGTATGTGAAACTACTATAGAAATAATCATCACATAGAATGAATAAATTTCCTGACATTGCTATGTTATAAGATGGATCCAATAAACCGTACATGCCGATTTGTTTCAGTGTAGAAGAGTCGTTGAAAGTGAAAATCACTACCGCAGCAACAAATTTAAACCGAAAATTATAATTAGTAGATTAGTAAGAAGTTATATGCAAATTTTATTATGACCCATGAAGGAACCGTTCATGAAGTTGACCAATTTTGTTATTGGTATTTGTTAGCAATTGTTGTGATTTATTGGATTAGGATGTATCAGTTTAAGAATGAATAAATTGTACACTCTAGATTTTTTGCCGAATCTGATTTTTATATTGCCAATATTCGCACAGCCTCTCGGCAGCCCGTGGCTAAAAATCTCCTTAATAAAGATTTAAAACAAAAACTGGTGCGTTCTAAAAATCTCAACATGGCATGGTAAACAACCAAAAATGATCTTTATCGAGATTTCAGCTAAATTTTAAGGAATTAAAAATAATCTGTAATTTAAAATTGTTAACAATCAATTTTGAATTTATTTAAATCAGCTGATTCAAAAACGTTTTGCCATTGATCAAAATATGATAAAATGATAAAACCAAACTAATGAAAAATCTGTCAAATGCGCATTATTGAACACATGGTAGAAGAATAAATGATCCTCGTAGGTATTTTCCAGCGGGAACAAATGTTGGCAAAGATTTTTTTTTACGTTTTAAAATTTGGTTTATTTAGTTGATTTTGTTTAAATCTAACTACAGTATAATTAATTACATTTCAACTTGTAAATGAAAATCCAGTTCTCCTACGTCTACTGCGTTATCACAATCTATGATAAAGGTGACATAATTAATAAAATGTTTAAGGATTGCAATTATTTGTCTTCTGCCTATTCTGTCCAAAACTGGATGTATTAGGTCCTCGAAAGAGAGAGGACTCCGACCGCCAAGGGTAGTCGCTAAAACGTTCTGCAAGTGCGATCACGCCACCATCACTCGAGGACACTCGCTCAGTTTATGCTTCAGTGTTTCCGTTGCTGTATTGCAATGTAAGCACTGCTCGCTGTCCACGCGCCGAATGGTGTGCCATAGCAGTCTGCGCTCAACTTTCTCGTTGATGAGTAAATACCAGCTGCTACGTTGGGTTGATGTCAATTTTCTGCTTTCAATGTTGAGCCATACGCGCCTACAGTTCACTGCAGGATGTCGCAATTCGACTCGTGGTTGGTCAGTTTGTTCGAGGTAAAAACGATGGATTTGATCGGAGGAAGGATTTTGTTGGATTTGGGGGGCAAACGAGGGTATGTTTGCACGATAGTTTTTAGGCAGTGAAGGTCAGCAGGGGGAGGGTCAGGATTTGTATGCGAGAGTAAGGAATTGTAGAAGGGAATGGAGCCGATCTCCTGGAGATGTCGGTTGATCAGCAGCGCTTTTGCTTTCAGCGCTGGCAGATGCAGTTTCAGTCCTCCTTGATCACGTGGTCTAGCCAGTTGTTGCATTGGCACACTGGCTGTCTTCTCCACAAAAACGTTCCCATGGTTACTGTTATTTTAGCCGTATGGACACAGTACGGTGGCAATACGGACGACAGATACCATACCTTACCGATACAAACAAATGCATCGATATTGGGTCCCCTTGTCTCACCGATCGCTGGATGGGGAACGATGTCGTCAGTTGCCCGTTTATCAACAAGCGGGAAGAGGATAAAGCTGCGACATGTGAGAGCAAATCGACGATTTGACTGTTGATGCCGAGAGAACGTATGTTCTCAAAAATAAATGAGTGCCTTACTCGATCGAAGGCGTGATCCAGATCGAAGGACACTAGTTTGCCTACCTGTTTACGCACCTTCAAATGAGCGATCCTATCCTTCAGTGCTAGCGTGATGTGGAAGATATTGTTGTGTGCATTCGAACATTATTTTTTTTTCGTTGCTGAGAATGTGGCACCTGTTGGTAAACCAGGAAAAAAAGTGCTTCTCGTCCGATACCTCCTCTCGAATCGAGAGTATCTCCCCGTACGCGCTCAGAAACTTTGTTTTTTTTTTTCTCGTTCGAGACTTTCTGACAGATTAAAGAGCTTCACTACCACCGCTCCATCCTCCATCACCAATCGTAATTTGTATGACTTCCCATCGACTGTCAGTTTGTGCATGTTGTCGTTTCCCTCGACGACTTTTTGCGCCATTTCGAGGCACGTGGCTTTAACCAAGGCAACTCCGGTGTTGCGGCTGTATTGAATCCGCAAAACCTCTTCTCGCGAATAAAAGCTCATTCTCGAAAAGTAATAACACTATGAGGTAGAGGAATGATTCCTCTATCATTTGGTATAGTATGTTGGTGAGATTGAGCTCAAGAGAAATGAGTAATTGACGTTTTTGTTTACAAAAGCAATTACGCCCAAATCTCAAATCACTCCGGATTTTTGAATCAATTAACATATTTTTATTTCTACTGCGTGAATTGTCAGACTTCATAAAATAAATATGATTGAATCAACAAAAAATCTCTTTTAAAAACAAACATATTTTTGTTGTTGACCCAGCTGCCAAATTTGACAGCATACGTCAAAACCATGAAAGCTCTTGTAAATTCGAAAAGATTTTCTTTTTGATTTAACAATTCATGGGTTTTGAGGAACAAAAATACTGGATTGTTGAAACAATAATGATTTCTTTTTGCAGCCAAAACAAAATGAAATTCTTATTGATTTTACGTCACATATATATGTTTTCTGCGTGTAGAAATAGATATGTATATCAATTAAATTTACGGAGTAATACGAACCATTGGAGTGTTCCTTATTCCGATCACAATATAATTTTAGAATGCTTCCAAACACGCGATTTTTTGCGCAAAGGAACATGCGGATGATAATTGAAATATCAAACGGAATATCGACACATGAGATTACCGAGATCAGCGAAAGCATTAAAAAATATGAGATAATGGTGTCAAATAGCTAATGTAAGATGCACTCACGCTTTATAGATAGGAATGCAATTGATGAGAATTTTGAAGATATCTTTCAAAAAGGTGGAGAGCGATGCGAGTAGATGTAGTTAGATTCAAAAGATGAAACAATATTTTTGTAGGTTAATTCGTTAGCATCAGATGTTTCGACCATCTAAAATTGAGATTTAGATGTGCTCGTTGCGGACTCGAAGATGTCACAGGCTAAAGACGAGCAGAAACCAACGAATCTTAACAAACGGACTGGAAAAAGGGTGAACGCATACCTCATACCACACTACACGTTATTTCGAATCATTCCAGTGCAACTTTCTTGGAATGGGAAATCGGTTGAAACATTGTTATTCCTTGACGACGGATAGTCAATGACATTATTCAAGCAGTCCATCGTAGAGTGGTTGGAGATCGATGATTGGAAACCCCTTCCACTGTGCCTAAGGCCAGAAGCCAACTGTTGTGGGTCGTGGGATCTGCTAGCACGTCAAAACATCATTGCCGCACGACATTGAAGTGATGTTTTGACACCTGCGCCACATTAGTGGGCGCCCGGCCTAACTTGGACCAGTAATTTAGCCAGACAGAAACCGAACTCTCAGCGTGTTTGTCTAGCGGTTTCTGGTTCTGGTGCAAGCAAACAGTTTTCCTCAAACAATATCTTCTGAAGCAGACGTTGAAGTATGCTGATTTTTCAGGGCAGTACACCTATCAAACGATGTGGTTTCAACTGGCATATTGATAGGCTTGATTGCGACCCTGAAGCTGGAGGAGGATCATCTAGGCCATCTTCTGGCCGCTAATAAATACGTGACTGGGTTGGTGAATTTACGGTTAGAGCCTGTTCAAATATTACGTAATGCAAAAATAGCGTTTATACATACCGCCCTAAAAAAAACTTTTTGCGTTTTGTAATATTTGAACGGGTCCTTTCATCGGACCAAATGAAGTCTGCGAATTTCACCTTCCACGTCTGTGAGTGCCGAGAGGAGACAACTGATCGAGAGTTACATGACCTTATGAAGTGACACTTCACTGTGGAAAGGAGTTTCGGCAGACAAAGGCCCATAATCTAAGGAGGACAAACGCAACCCATCATATTTTGGAGGAAACCACAAAAAGAACTTCGAAGGGTTCCCGACAGGACTGCTGTGGCAGCACAACCGGGTGAAATTTTCTAACAGTTTCCCGATGGCCATGCGCTGCTTGAAATGCTTGGAGCGGAGAATGAATACAGATTCTGTGAGGCTTCGAGATAATGTATCAGCAGGTTGAGGACTATCTGGAAAGCGTTTATATTCACGGTGTTACGGAGGAATTGAAGTGGGTCGATCCTGACAAGGTTTGGTTTCTTTCACTGGGTGCTGTGAGAAATCCTTAGAATCTGGGTAAAATCAGGCTTATTTTGAATGCTGCGGCAAATGGTATTATTAAATGTCATGCTACTCAAATAACCGGACACGTTGTTTCCCCTGTCGGTGGTGCTCTGTAGATTCCGGAACAGTTCCGGTGGCAGTTAACAGAGATTTTAAAGCAAATGTTTCATCAGTTCAATATTCGGACACAAGATGTACACAGTCAGAGATTCCTCTTCCGCAAGGATTTGTCTCAGCCTGTTAAGGCGGTCGTGATGGACGTTGGAAATTTTGGTGCTACGTGCGTTCCGTTTATCAAGAACCTGAACGTGAAGGAGCGCAAGTCAGATTATGCTCAGGCATAATATGATCGCTTTATTTTCCGTGTTGAAGCTATCTAAATAGTCGTCCACATAATGCTTCTTCAAGCTTGCTAAAGCGATCAAGTTTTCACTATGAGGTGAAGGCAGTGCACGCCCATGCCTTGTATCCTGTCACAACATCTCCGGTACGTGGGCTTCAGAGTTGTGGAGATACTGGATAAGAGCAGCAGAGTGGATAAGTATTCCTACGCAACAAAATGTGGATGCCGAAGCCCAACACCAAAGTCCAGTCCCGTTGGTTCAAAGGTCCAGATTTACTGTATCTACCAGTGTCAGAATAGCCGAAGAGGACTTCTACGAAAAAACTTGAGATCATTGAAGAGATACGGCCCTACTTGGAACATCATGAGCGAGTCGTCGAGGACTGCCACCATCGATCCAAGAAGCAGCTACCAATCTCAGGTTACTTGACGATGGAATAATTACAGAACAATCTCTGAGTCATAGCACAGGCGACATCGTATCCGGACGAAAAAGTGGTGTTGATGCTGAGACAGGCGAATCCAAAGAGGCATAACGAGAAAACATCCCCGATCTACAAGCTGGGCAATCTGGGTGTAATGCAGATTGATAGTCGCATCGGAGCAGTCCCTTACGTCATTACGACATTAAAGCAATAGGAAAACAACTACACGAGACGTTCATGAGCTCTGCTACAAAGTGGATTTTCAACCTTTGATCGTTCCCCATTTTGGTGGTGCTTAGGAGCGTCTCGTAAGATCGGTTGAGGTTGCAATGGGATCGTTATGTAGTGATAGGAATCCGAACGATGAAACGTTGCTAACCATGGTCACGGAAGCGGAATCAATTGTGAACTCCAGACCTCTCACATTCATCCCGCTGGAGAACTCCAATCAGGCAGCACTGACACAGGACCACTTCTTACTGAGTTCCAACCGATTTAAATCATACAAGGTTTGGAACAACAGGCAATTTGCTGGTGTTAGAGGCAAAAATAATGTAAATATTGCTGCGAAAGTAAACGATGACGTCATTGCAAATAGCAGACGTGACGTCATAGAAAACAGCTGTTACATATAAAAATATAAACATTCCGATGAATTACGAACACCACAAGAAAATTTCCAAATGTTTCTTATATCATTAAGCCAGTTGGGCCAGACCTTGTATGATTGACACCGAGTTCGAACGAAGTAGTGCAACTTCCAAAAGCACTGCCTGAGTCGACGAAGTACATATGACATGACATATGAAGTCGAACGTATGACGTGACGTATGACGTATGACGTGTGAATTGGAACATGATCAGACAGCTCATGGACCAGTTCTGGATATGATGGGTCATGGAATACCTTCTATCGATTTCCAAACGAACTAAGTGGCTTGGTGAAGTGGAAGTGGTCAAGGTGTTCGATCGGTGGTGCAACGGGAGGACCAGGAGACGTATCCTGTTAGTGATAAATGGAAGTGATGGACGTATCCATTCGGGTGGAGTGTTTCGGTGTCCAGCCTCAAAGTTTACAGTGCTGAAGAAGCAACTTGATGACTTGGTAG
This sequence comes from Ochlerotatus camptorhynchus, assembly GCF_037179485.1. Lineage (NCBI taxonomy): Eukaryota > Metazoa > Arthropoda > Insecta > Diptera > Culicidae > Ochlerotatus > Ochlerotatus camptorhynchus. The sequence continues at coordinate 66,910 of NW_027040656.1, forward strand.
CGGAACCGGAAGTGATTTACGGTTCGGGGGATGTTGCCAACTCTGGCAGCACTGAAGGTTAGGTCTTTTGCGGTGCGCCCGCATTGGACTTCGCCTGTGTAGACGATCAGAAAAAGTTAACTCATACATCAGTGTCAAACGGACGAAGGGTAAACGAAAGGTAGAAGAGTAGTTGAAAGTGAAAGTAAGCAACAAGTCAAAACCGAAAATTATAATTAGCAGATTAATAAGAAGTGATATCCAAATTTGATTATATCACCCACGAAGGGTGATACTGCCATCATATAGTTGGATGGTGACTTGGTCCACACTCGGTGTGTTTGACGCGATCAGGTCACATATAGGACATATAGGAAAAAGTGGTCACGTAACGAGATATGGAACATCGATACTTTAGTCTATTTGATGGTTGTTCTGGATTCAATATCCACAGCTCAACAGCAAGAAACCCATAAACTATTTATTTTAACTGATTAATGTAAACATTGTAGCTAATTGGTTACCCCTGGCCCTGGTGACTTCGGTTCTGATCACTTTCCAATAACTTTTGAATTATTTGAAGAAATAATGTTTAACCCGAACAGTTTTACTTTAAATAACTATACAACTAATTGGAATCAATATCGTACATTTATGGAACATAAATTTGTTTCTTATATTCCTTTGCCAGATGATGTTAATAATGCTCTTGAATTTCTGACTTCTTCTGTAGTCGAAGCAAGAGCTGCCTTAGTAACAAAATGCGAGGTTAAATTCGATTCAATTATAATAGACGATGGTCTTCAGCTCTTGATACGTCGGACATATGTCCGTAGGAGGCAATGATAACACACAATCCCGCTATAAAAAGTTATCATACAAAAACAAATTGAAACACAAACTGCCCAGAGGAACAACATTTTTAAAAAAAAAAAAGGTTTAGAAATTGGACCCAAGCTCCAAACCCTTTTGGAAACTCACATTTTTTAAACGTCAAAAACCTTTTCTAGTGCTTAGTAGGTAGTAAAATTGTATTCTCAAATGTGGAAAAAGCTCATAAACTTGCTGAGCAGTTTAAAACAGCTCATCATTTCATTTTGGGTCTTAGTAGTCCTATTGAGAATCAGGTTGCTCATCAAGTTGAGAGTATCTGAATATTTCCTCACGGGAATATATTTTTGATGATTCCTGGGGAATTTATTTAGACAAAGTAAGTACTATAACTAAAAAGTTTCAAAATATGAAAGCTCCAGGTGATGAATTTTCTTTATCGTCATCAAAAAAACTTTCAGGTTTTTTTATTACGTTGGCCGTTGGCTAGTTCATCAATGAAAAACTCCAAGGTAGTACCTTGTCTTTCTTGGTAATTTTTTTTGACACAGCGTCCCTCAGTGTATGGGGACCAGTGGGTTGCGGGTTTTACTCAAATGGGTCACAGAAATTTCGGTCATATATTTTTTAAATTGCATTGGATTTTTTGTGATTCAAATTGAAAGTGCAGGCTATTTTGACATTTTTGGGCCGTTTTTTTTTTGAGAATTATCAATTTCAAGATCCTTATATTAGTTGTCAAGCCGATTGTTAAGCAAGTTTGTCGTTTTTAAAGCTATTGGAGGCGGTTTTAGTGCATTAAAACCAGAGCGTCGCATCAACCGGACGGCCTTCAAAACCTTTCTCGGACTTGAGCGAAAGAGGAAAACATCGCACCATCGATAATGAAGCAGGGGATCCTATGGCTGACACAATTTAAAAGGATTAGCAAGACGAACCGCTTATAATCGGAAGGATCTAAATTTAGTTAAAGTTATTGGGCCCGTTTTGAAAAACCAATAAAACTTCGAAAACAATGCTAGCTCAATTGACTGAATCAATGATGTCGGCAGAAGAGGCTTTAAGTGTTCTTATTGAAACTGGATTAAGTAAATTCCAAATGAAGTGATACATAATAACTACAACGCATTGGAGGAACTAATAAAAACTTCGATGAAATTGAAAAAAAAATTGTTCATGATAACAGAAAAGAATCGAGTAATTCGTTTAAAATTACATTTATTGTAATCATTATACTATAATACGCCATATTATTTTTTTTTGTTTAGAGATGATCTGTTGAAAAAAATAAGCATATAAACAATATTGTTAACCGGATAAAACGTATGTTTTTACTTTTTTACGCTGCATAAAGCCAATTTTTAATTATCTTTGCGTTAAAGTACTAATTATCTTCTAGATTTTATTCTTTGAATTCAAACTTGTGATTTCAAAATATTATCTTTAAATTTAAAACAACAAATTTTCAAAACTTGGTAGAAAACTTTTACTATCAGCGAATTTTGATAAAACCATGCAAGAGAAATTCCGGAAAATGCAAAAAAGATATGACATATTTTTGTCCGCCAGCTTGTATGGAAATGGTGACTACGCTGCTGACTATCAAAAATTTAATCAACCGTTAAATTTGTGAACGATGATTAGAATGTGAAGCTATTTGCCTGTTTGTCTCAGATAATAGACAATGGAAAACGACAATGAAATTAGATAAAAAGCATAAAGGGAAAATAAATTCATAGATTTCAGCCATGAAATCATTATTTTGGCAACACTGTACTAAAAATCGCTGGTTGTGGATTTGTTGTTCAGTTATCTTCTTTATTCAAACTACAAGGTCTGAAATATATTTTATTGCTTTAATCCAAAATGTTATATCACATGTACCATGAAATACCATAATTTCACGCGTCGCCTAACGTCGCGCAATGAAAAAAAATTAAGGGTTGTATCCTAGACACGACCGCAGTATGACGCAGAACCACGCAAAATTGATGTGTGGCATGCATTTTTAACTATTAAACTTATTATTATGACGCCCCATTCAAAACGTATCTTTTGTGCAGAATATGTAAAAAAGGATGGACTTTGGATGTTAATATAATTGCATATATAGAGGTACCAGATATGTTTTACAGTCAGTTATTGGTAATCCATCGAGTGTATGTTTCCTGTTGAGCAATTGTTTTTTTGAAAATGTTGGCTCTGCATGTAAAAAATTAATTGTTTATACATAATTGTGGTTTGCTTAAAATTTATTTTCCGGAAAAAAATGATCGTCAAAGTTCATGTCTTTTTCGGGTTATTGTTAAGGAGGAGGGAGAGAGGTTGTTGCTAAGGGGGAGGGGGTGTAACATGCATATTTTGTCATTCTCATTCCTCATTGTGGTGGACACGCCGTGATCCACCATTAGCCGCTGACTTGGTCCTGCTTGCTGTAGGACATAGTGCCACGCCGTCCGAAGCGGTATTGAGCAGAGGCAGGAGAGCAGCGCTGATTTATATCTTTTCTGGTTCAAGCAGAATGTTGTGCAACCAAGTGGTATTCGTTTATGATGACTGGGTTTGGGAAAAAGGCTTATTTCATGAAAACAGTGATAAAATTATCATTTGGACATTTTCAAAGTTTAATTACAGAAAAATTGGAAAAGTATTTATTTCAGAAGGTTCGTAATGTAATATCCTATCGATTGGCGTATTTGGATTTTAATTTCATATATAAATGACAAAGTTACAAGTGTTCAAAACCTAACACTCCTTCACCACACATATTTTTTGATTTACACCCCAGTATAGTCGACAAAGACGTAGTTCTACGTCAAAAAATGCTCTTAAAAAACGTTTCTTTTCGAGGTTAGTCAGATATTAAAAATTTAAAAAGATGTTGAGTACGTTTTGCAACTTAAACTGGTCTACATTTAATTGAAAACGAATAATTATACACATTTTTAAATAATTTGCATTCAATTATTAAAAAAATAGCATGAATATTTTTAAAAATGCGCAAAATTAGGATTCACGACATTATGGTACTTCACGGTATTATGCTTTGAACTTTAGGTCAGTTATCCTATCTTGTTTTTGGTCAATATGTTTTTCTTTCAAACATATTTAAAACCATCATTCCACATCGCGCGCTAAGCCGGTCTCGTCACACGACATTTGTTTTTGTTTGTGATTTTTTACGCGTGGTTTTTTTTTTTTTCGTGTTACAGTGTCCAGTGTTATTTTAATCTTTATTCGTGAGTTTCTGCTTGGAGAACTCAATAGATTGATGAGAGCCCGAGCAAAGTCCAGCATCAAAATGACAGCAAATTAAAATCAAGTTTTGATATCAACATCAAACTGAAATCATAATTTGATTTCAGTTTACACATTGACAAATTTGATACCAAATTTTGTTTTCACTTTGCTGTACATTTGCTCTTTAAAAATATGTTGTTACGGGTTTGTTTTCATTGCCTTAGCATAACATCAAATTGAATACTTGTTTTGTTATCAACAGTAAAAATGGATAGCAAATTTGGTTTTCAGTTTGCTCTCACTGATAGCAGAAATAGTTTTCAATGTGATGTCACAGGAAGATATGTTTGCTCTCAATTTTGATATTTAAACCGTTAAAACGACCAAAACGACAACAACCTGAGTAATCATTATCAGCGAAATCACAACATCAAATTTAGATTTCAATTTGATCTCAGACTTTGCTCGGGAGGGGAGTTCTAGACGTTGGTTGAAATAGGTGGAACCACCAAACTTAAAGAATGTGGGAAAATATTAACTACCCGAGCAAAGCCTGAGATCAAATTGAAATCTAAATTTGATGTTATGATTTCGCTGATAATGATTACACAGGTTGCTGTCATTTTGGTCGTTTTAATGGTTAAAATATCAAAACTGAGAGCAAAAAAATCTTCCTGTGACATCACATTGAAAACTATTTCTGCTATCAGTGATATCAAAAAGAAAACTTAATTTGATATCAATTTTTCCTGTTGATAACAAAACAGGTATTCAATTTGATTTTAAGGTGATACTCTAAGGAAGCCTTAGCGTGAAACTTCAAAGGCATAAATGTCAGCTTCTACAAAATATACAATTAAGAAATTGGTACTCTCTGTTTGTAGTAGCACAGCAAACAAGAAGTAGCAATTTCAAATTTGTATGTTTTGTGGAAGCTGACATTTGTGCCTTTGAAGTTTCACGCTAAGGCTTCCTTAGAGTATCACCTTAAGGTAATGAAAACAAACCCGCAACAACATATTTCTGAAGAACAGATGTACAGCAAAATGAAAACAAAATTTGGTATCAAATTTGTCAATTACGTAAACTGAAATCAAATTATGATTTCAGTTTAATGTTGATATCAAAACTTGATTTCGATTTGCTGTCATTTTGATACTGGCCTTTGCTCGGGCACCGTGTCGCCTCTCGCACTTTGTGCTGTAAAGCCTAGTATACAGTTCAAAGCGAAATAAAATTTGAAGCAAGTGAAAAATCATAAAATTTCGCCAGCGAAAATGGTCGTGAAAAAATGGTTGTGGATAATTTTCGATTTGCTCTTTACGTAATTCGCAGTTCACGTTAAGTGAAATCAATCAGTGTACACCTCGGGTGATGTAAAAATCTGACAGATACACTCTTTCTCGAAACGTCAAATTTTCAGTTAGCTGGCTGTTCTTTTCACCAAGGTGACTACATAAAGGTGTTCTAATGTGTAAAATTCATGATTCAGCCATGTTGGATTTTTGTATGGGACCGCGACCGAGTTTGTATACAATTTGCGTTACAACCGCACTCCCCCCCTCCCGCGACCTCCTCGCCTATATAGTGACAAAGCTGTATCACCATTTTTATAAACACCATGCTTTTCACGAGCAGCTACATGCGTGCAAAAAAGTAAACTTAAGCGAAAAAGATTCGATTAGCCGGCGCCGGTGGTGTAGTGGTAAGCGTGACTGCTTTCTCACCCCAATGGGTCTGGGTTCAATCCCAGCCGAGGTCGGTGGGATTTTTCTGAGGCATAAAATCTCTGGTCACGTTTTCCTTCGGAAGGGAAGTGAAGCCGTTGGTCCCGGCCCATGTGTGTTGAATGGGTGCGATATCCTACGCAGGTGTGGAAGCTGCCTTCCTGCACATTCGATTGCCGTCAATGGATGGCAATCGATGTCCGTCGGTGATTGGCACTAGATTGCGGAACAAAGACCGACGTTAAATAAAGGAAAGAAGAAGAAGAAGAAGAAAAGATTCGATCCTCAAAATTTGATTTCGATGGTTCGTATTTCTAAGGCATAAAATCTATGATCACGCCTTCCTTCGTAAAGGAAGTGAAGCCGTTGGTCCCCGGTTCATGAGTTAATGCGTCGAGGTGTGGGGGATTCCTGAAAATTTCTTTAAGTATAAATATTTATAAGCTAAAAAAATATTTAATTTTTTTAAATACGCATGTTTCAAAATTAAAAAAAAATTCAAGACTCTGATTTTTTGTAATTTATTTCGTTACTGTAGATTAATCCACTCCATACCTATTAAAAAGATAATTGCATTAAAAATTACATTATTCTCTTTGAAAAATCCATAGTAACCGAAATTTCCCAGAGTATTTATGAAAAGCCCCTCAGAATTCCCAGTTTTCACAGGAAAATAAAAATAAAAATAAAATAAAAATAAGGATTGCTGCTTTTCCAGGTTTTGATGATGGTTTAAAAATTCCTTTACGGTGAACTATGTGAGAGAGTTTTTGAAATGGTCTTGTTTTTCGAACTAAACATTTTATTTAAACTTGATTTTTTCTACGAGGTTAAATTGAAGGCTAGCCGAGTAAAAAATATTTTATATTAGGTGCAATTTCTCATATTTTGTCAATAGCTGATGGATTTTAATTCTGAATATGCGTTAGGAAATTTTTGTACTTATCTGTACAAATAATCACTGTATACATTTTCAACTGGTTACTATTGAAAATTGCATGAATGTGCAATTGATGCAATGGTGATCAAACTTATCACCGATTGCATGCAAAGAGTGCTTTTCCTAACCCAGGCATCAAAATCGAATTTTATCCGGTCTCGCCGAACGCTGTTAATTCAATCACCAAATGTGGTTACGGCACCGACAAATTGGGTCCAGTGCACAGTGGTCTAAAAGTGCCAAAACGTTTTTGTTTATGCAAAAATGGTCCATTTAAGCCATATAGTTCGGAGAAGTTTGTGCACTTAAAAAGCTCCTTTTTTAAAGCTTAGCCATTTCAAGATTAATCCACCTAACAGGGAAATGAAAATTTTTATTTTTTTTTGTCGAGATAGCAAAATGGTATCTTAAGCAAAGTTTTTGACAATATTAAAACACACATTTTTGCTTAAAACGCAGGCTTCCGGAAATCTCACGCGTACACAAATGCGACAGCGTGCTGTGAGACGGAGCGTCGCATGACTCTCAAATCCATGGTGTGCTACATTATTGTACAAAAGAGAGACCAGAATGATGCGCGCGACAAGCTACACGCTCTCAACAAATTCGAGCGTTTCAATTTTTGTTTGTCTCATCGCATTGCTCTCTCAATGCGACGCATGTATTCAATCACATGCGACTGTTTCATTGAAACATCTCAATGCGCTTTCTCAGGGCGCCATCGCCGTGCGCTGTTTCGCATGCTTTGACTCTCGCGGTCCCATCATAAGTGATGTTGTCGGGTGACGAGATAAGGGACTGCAAGAGTTTGTTCACAGAAGACTTGTGGCCCTTTGCACATGTGGATTTTGAAATGGGCTAAAGTTTTTAGATGGTTCCAGAAATATCTTCTATTATAGATTCAAGCAGACTCAACTCATGGTTCCAGAGATATACTGGAATCACCGTAAGATCACCACTAATGATCCTAGGAAGACGCAATTGCTTGTCGAAAGGATGCTAAAGGAAGATACAGGAAGGCTACGTGAGCGGTGGATGGCAACCTTACGGTAGTTGGGATACCGTTAGCATGTTAGCACCCAAATAATACCGGAATATCTGTGGAACTATGTGTCCTTCAACAAGTCCTTATGCGGAAATCTTCTAAAATACATTTTTTTGAAGCCTCTGAAGCTTTCAGCCCATTTGGTGGAAAAATAAACAAGTTATTGCGCATTTGCACCAAATTAAACTCAGAATCCCTCAGAATACTTTTACTCAGACCAGTAAAAATATAAATGGACGATTTTGAATGTAAAACAGCACTATACTATTCAAGATCATATGGTCGGCCTTAAGTCAGAAGGGACTAAGTAGCAAAATAAAAACAAAAAATGAGTTAATGATATCATAAGATCAAGAATTCCCTCAGCTACATTTCAATTTTTCAGCCAGATTTGAAAAATTAGAGTAGCACGAGAAAACGGTCAAATGATTTTTCCCATTACATAAGACACAATATTGAACAGCCAACTTTAAATTCGTTTTTCTCAAAATCAAATAAAACATTCACATTTCGGTCTGACTTGACCGATCATATCAACACGCTAGTAATGATAGAACTCTGAAGATTAATATTTTTATTTGTCTGGCTTGAGTGAACACTATTTTAAGGGATTATTTTCAACGCAGAAGTGTACTTTGCTGCAAAAACGTTGGTGGTGACTTCTCATTGCATACACACAAGTCTGCACTTAAAAATTAACCAAGTTTGTCTGATCAGCTATGCACAAATTTTTTTTTATTGTCACCTTCCAGCAGGTGCTTCAAAAAATTTGGTATTTCTTACACGTGAAATTCAACATATTTGTAGTTTTGCGTCAAAATTTCAGCCCAATTGATCATAACAGAACACATTTATAACATGTTAAACTTGGCTAGTTTGTATGAAAACGACCTTTGTCCGATCAACTTTGCACCACAGTGTACGTAGGTACGAAATGCTGGATTAAGGTTAAAGTAATAAATTTAGGAACAATTTGTGTCATATCTGTATTACGGATTGTTGCTAAGCTTCTTGCTTCAGGAATTGTATTGAATAGCTGTCAATCAACAAAACTTACTACGGCAGCAACTGAATTCTTCAGATGTGTTAGCGCTCACAGGATAGTTCATATCAGCCACCATTATGCTGAATTGAAACAATCAATTTGCGACGACAGATTTATAAATAGTTCTAGTGTTAGTACCGTGGACCCTCGGTGAAATAAAAAAAAGCATATTAACGAGCAAATAAACCACAACTTGATTGTACATTTCGCTTACCAAAGCCACATCTCTTACTTCGTTCGTTATGAATGGGCTAATTTTCAAGTTAATCCTTTAATCAACGAAAATTGCCGCTAGGAAAACTTTGTTGGTCATAACCATCCGACACCTCTTCTCCATGTTCGATAAGAGTGTAGTAGCTAGGTCGCTTTCCATCGTTTCCAAAACAAAACAACACTTTCCCCACATCAAGAACACGAGTTGGTCTTCCAGTTGAGATTGTTATTTCGATGTCGCATTGAAACGTCGCTTAGCGACGTCTCATTGCGAAAAGCGCATGAGCTTCGGCTCACGCGACGTCGCATGATACTCGTTCTCATGAAACGCATACATCCGGAAATGTGCTGTGCTTTCAAAACAGTGCGACACACAGACATTATGAGAATGTGAGATGCGACAAAACTGAGTGCTACAAATCTCTTGCGCATGAGACTGCTATGATTATGAGACTATTGTGTCTCGCATACGGTAGCGCGCGCACTGGAAGCCTGTTAAAACGTCAACCCTCTATCTCTTATTTTTACAGATATATGTCATTTTTTTTGGTAAGAACTTTCAGGAAATCAATTTTTGCAAATAACTTTTCAGGAAGCAATTTTTTGACATTAGTATGTTCTACACGAATGTTTGTTTTTTAAAAATACGCCATTTTGTATTGGGAAGCAAGTCCCTATCTTCAATATTTCTTGCACCCAGACACACTGTTGACCTTCCATCTCAAACTCGCCTAATAATGCACTCTACATGGGTGGTGCATTGAAAAAACCAATTTTTAATCCACACTTAAAACGAATCTTACTCAGAGAGTAAGTCACTTTTACTCATTCGTATCGAAAAATTTGTAAAAGCGTATGTCACTCAGCGCTGAGTGACTTACGCTTTAGAAATGTCTCCATATTCATGAGTAAAAGTGAAGTGAGTAAGATCCGTTTTCAGTGTTATATTCTCATCGAAGGCTGAATTGATCTATTAGTTTCTGTTAAAAAGGCGTATTCCCTTCTTTGATAAATATTAATCACCTATATTTCCTTCTTCATTATATTTATGGAAGTGTATTTTACTTCATTTATTAAATTCACTGGGACATTTATTTTAGACTTCGTTTGTGGTTTTTACTCGGGAGATAAAACAGCGTAAAAATCGGGCAACCAAGATTGATAAATTAACATGGTAAAACATTTTTAAATTGCTGGATAACGTTAGCTCTTGAAATTTTATCATACCAGGGTTAATACACACTTTTTTTATTTTTTTGGATTTACACTAAACATTTAGAGTTTTTTGAGTACTCAGTTTGATTACGTTTGGCCTGAAACGGATAATGCAATTGAAATTAGGTCGCAAAGTTGTTCCCTTCTTCAGAAAACGTTAAAAACGAACCGCGTAAAAAGCGACCCTTGGAGCCGAAAAAAAAGCCTCGTATATAAAAATCGTGTAAAAACTGACTCCAGTGTATTTATTGGAAGAAGGAAAAATTTGCTTAATTAACACCATGGTGTCTGTGAAAACCTTATTATAAAAAAACAAATCACCACCCTTTCATATGAGGCTAGTATCGAAATGTTCAAAACGGGGGTTTAGAAGAATTTGTATTTTTTTTTTCGCATTTTTTAGAGTAAATCTCGTACAATTAATTTTTAAGCCCTTTTAAGTAACAACAAATTTATTGAAAAATAACCCCCGATAAAACATTTTGAAACTACCCTAGTAACCATAGGCACGTTATTTTGCTTGTTTGGCTATATACAACTGAACAACGGCTATACCAGTGTTTGTAAATTCTGATAAGGTCCGTATATAGCCAAAAAGGCGAAATAACATACCTATGGTTACTTGGGTAGCCTTAAATGAAATATTTACAGCAATTCCACGTAAAAAAGACCGATCGGAAAAAAATTCAAAAGTTGTGCATTTGTTCCTTATTGAAAATATTATATAAGATTTTTTTATTTCAACATTAGGGTGCACCTTCTTGAGCTAGAGTGGGTCACAAAATTTCCATTTTCGACTATACAGCCAACATTAAAAATTCAAAACTTTTTAACTACTTAGCCTATTTTCGATCTTTTTTAGCAAACTATCTTGAGTATTAGTTACAAATACGGACGAGATGGCCAAACAAGTACCAAATATGAAGTAAATTTGATTTTTTGGTGTGGTTTTTACAGTGTTATGACCAAAGACCCTCATACTTTTTTACAAAATGTACCAGCATATTAAAAACATTTTATTTTTCTTAAACATGTCACATGAGGGTCTCATGTTTAGCATTTAATGTACAAATGCGTCTCCATTGAGTCAAAGTAATCAAATAATCATGTGTTTTTATTAATTAAAACTGACTTAGGACATAATCGCTATTTTCAATATGAAAGTAGTAGTATCTTTCAGCTATGTTAGTAAGTCACGCTATGTCACGAATCGAAAAACTTATTCTACCTATACAGTATAAAGAAGGTGTGTTTGTCAAAGAGCTCATCAGTTGAATCAGTTGAACTATTTAGTCATATCAAACATCAAACATTATTAACTATGAAATGTAAATGTGCGTTGTGTGCTGAGTGGATAAATGTATCGTCTGCTGCAAACATGGCCAGAAGCAACGAGGTCTTGCAGCAGAGAAAAAATAAATAAATTGTATGACAGTAATGCATTTGTTTGTAAACAATGCTATTTTAAACTATATAATCCCAGCGTTAAACAAATAACTGGAATTACTAGCGCGCATCATGAACCCGTTGCTGGATATTTAGGAACTACTTCAGTTTGCGGCCAAGGTAAAAACTACTATACAAATGGTTCCTTGGAGAGTCGTTTTTGATAAATAAAATCTGTTCCAGTTAGTATTTGGCTAGTTGTCATAGCAAGAAACTATTGACAGAGTTTTGATCCGAAACGATTGTTAATTTAGTAGTGAAAATTTCATCAGGATTCATAACCTGTTCAAAAGTTATCGAAGATGGAACGTGACACACGTGAAAAAATTCTGCACACTCACGTGCAAAATCCAACGTGGTCAGGAATAATGATTGCAATGGCTCTCAAATTTCCAAAATCGACTGTAAATACCGTTCTTAAACGGTACCATGAAACACTAACGTTGGATCATAAGGGCAGTCCAAAAGAATCCTGGGATCTCCTGTCGTGATTTGGTGAAAAGGTTCAGTGCGGCACACAGTACAGTTCGGCGAATCTGTATGCGTGATGGTTTCCGGAAGTACCATGCCAGGAAACATTCCAACAGGACGCTGAAACAAAACCTGGTTGCCAAAAAACGTGCAAGGAAGCTGTACGAGCAAGTTCTGACCAAGTATAACGGATGTATTTTGATGAAACTTACGTAAAAATGGACTATGGACAAATCCCGGGCAAAAATTTTACTTTGCTAAACGTAAGGGGAATAATAAGCGGATAAATTTAAATTAGTCTTTGCAGATAAATTCGCTCGCGAGTTGATGATTTGGCAAGGCATCTGCAGTTGCGGAAAGAAAACAAAGATTTTCATCACTGGAGCGACTATGAATTGACATCTTTACAAGGAGGAGTGTCTCTAGACTATAATTTTGCCGTTCATTCAATCACACGAAGGTCCCGTAAAGTTCTGACCTGACTTAACCAGCTGCCATTACAGCCGCGATGTCATAGAATGGAATAAACAGAATAATGTCGAGTTTATTGAGAAAAGTATCAATCCACCAAGTTGTCCAGTTTTTCATCCCATTGAAAATTTTTGGGCAATTATCAAGCGCAAATTGAATAAATATGGCAAAAGAATCAAAACACCATCTGATTTGGAGAAGTGGTGGAAAAAGGATGGTAGATGAGGTTAACAGTACTACCAACAATCAATACGAAACTAACGATTTTAAATTGGCTCACTACTTGACTAGCCTATTGGTCCCAAGCAAATCGATTACGTACTCCATTCTAGTCAAAATTCTAGTACTACACAATGTTTGTTTTGATTCGCTATGAAAGTTTGACAGATAAAATGAGGGGTTATTGGATTTTCCAATGTTTCGAGGGGTGATTCGACTAGCTTGGGCCGAAGATAGAACCAGAGCTGAGCCAAAAAGTTGAGTACGTTATTTCGGGACCTTCTAGTCTTAGAGTTACCTCTATGGTACTACTGTGCAAGACATGATGAGAGGTATTCCGCGAAAAGCTCAAAAATTCAACCGAAAAGTTGACGAATGATTATTGTTGTGTTCTTCCCTTAATGCTAAATAAAAATCATACAAAATGATACCTTTAGCGTTTTGGTACTTTATTTCCCCTTGGAGAAATGACCTTTTTTGTGCGACCGAATTCTTAATGGAACAGACTTTAATTGTATTACTTATTTTCTTCTGTTTTCAGAAACTATACCTGATTTGGATACAACAGTCAGTTTCGAATCGATTGGCAGCACTATTGAAATCATCTCCAATCACCTCCAAGGAACGGGAAAGAAATCATCCAGCAATTAAAAGAAAAAAATGTGAAGACTACTGATAGTAACGAGAAGTATAGGATCCTTATTACTTTACCCAAAAGCTGGTCAGCTTACAAAATTGTAAAGGAATTCGCAGTTTCTCGATTCATGGCAGACCGGGCAAAGCACTTGCAAGATCAAAAAGGTATTATGACAACAACATGAAACCCAGGAACATCTTCATTGGGCGTCGATACCATACGTCTTGTTCAGGATTTTTTTCAATAGCAACATGTGAGGCATGTCCCGGAAAAGGTATTATGTCCAAACAACCGATGAAGGAGATAAAGTTTTTGTGCAACGAATATTAGTGCTCTGTAATTTGCGAGAAGCTTAATCTATTTTTAAAGAGGAACATCCTGCATTAAAAATTGTTTTCTATGTTTGCGAGCAATCGTGCTAAGTACTGCATTCTGTTGCGATATAATTAACTAAAAAATAAATAAGTAAATAAATAGTCTGCATTTATTTCGAGAAAAGAAACACAAGTCCTAATGAAGCAGGTGGCGATTCGAAAAAAGACAAGAAACCTATTCCTGAATCACAAACCACAAAGCACTTGTCACAGTGAGAAGCCCAAACAGGTAAAAAATCAATGACTCAATAACACACATCATTACTTTACTAACATAGCTGAAAGATATGGACAGTGTTGGAAATATCGCCAAAAGTTCATTATCGCAAGCGAGATGTTTTCACTAGAGAAATTATCGATGGGAATTTTGCAAAGTGGTCAGGGGTTGAAACAGTTGATGTTTTTACTACACTCGTTTCGTTTTCGTGCGTGACAGTCTGTTTGTATTCGTACACTCATGCTCTACCGTCGTCTCTCTCGCAAAACACAAACGGTAGAATAACATTCGAGAAAAAAGAAAATTATCAAATAACTATCATATGTGTGATTTCGTTCTAATTTCTCAATTTGGTGTAAATTAAACTATTTCTGATCAGAAATGTTGCTACTACACACTAAGATTTTTTTTTTCGTGATCGGTAAATTTTACCGAAATCAAAACAGCTGAACGTTTGGTAAAACTTTGACCTTCATTTTAAAGGCTATTGAATTTGAAAATAGTTTCAAAACATGTTAAACCTTGTTTAAATTATCAAATCTTTTCATTTTAGTGGAGATTTAGTTTCAAAGTAGCTGAAAAGCAATTGAACTGAATTGCATAAATTTTACCGAACAGTTGAGGCAACCGGTGAACACTCGTGTTTATTTCAGTTACCGTGGGGACGTAATTTGTGATTAGCCCCGGTCCCTTTCAAATTGTATCATTATTATTGTACGGTCCTTATATTTGAAATGACGTTTCACATTCATCTAGTGATGGCCGATTTTCATTCGAATAATCGATTAATCGAACAGTAAAATATGTATTTGTAATCGGTTATATCATGCCAATATAAGCATTAACTTCTGCAGAGGATCATCACCGATCGTTTCAAACAAGTTTTGCACTCTCATTGGTGGTAAAATGACAGCACAGCGAATAAAAAATAATCGATTAGTTGTTAATCGAGTAATTAAAAAATGGGACACCTCTGATTTTGGTGTGATTGTTTTGATAAAAAAGCGCGCAAAATTTCATCTCTACCGAGGGGGCAGCAAAA
Source organism: Ochlerotatus camptorhynchus (assembly GCF_037179485.1). Lineage (NCBI taxonomy): Eukaryota > Metazoa > Arthropoda > Insecta > Diptera > Culicidae > Ochlerotatus > Ochlerotatus camptorhynchus. The sequence continues at coordinate 82,022 of NW_027040656.1, forward strand.
CCACAAAATTACCTTGGATACTGGGGGTATTCATTGGATGAAAGGGACCGTGAAAGAGGACACTAAAATTTAATGTTTTTCTTCCGACAGTTTCATCTTAGTATTCATCTTTGGTTCAGGTGTTCAGATTTTGGTAAAAATTGCCGAAGTCGGTGATAATTTCTAAGTGTGTAGGACATAATTGCTTGCTATTTTCAGAATTCACACAAGCACAACATCAGCAGCTCTTGTTATAAGAAAAACTAAAATACATACATTCGTGGCGGTTTTCGGCGACAGTGACGTATGACAGAGCATGGCATATGACATTTTAGTTTGGTACTGTACTATGATAGCTTGTTTTGCAAGGGTCGGAGGCAACGGCAGTCGATTATCACAAAAAAATATGTCGACTACGGTGATCGCTTACAAGACTGATTTGTTTTGCTTGCATCCGATGGTGTAGTCCGTATTGGCCATCATAGACGATAATTGTGTCATATCGATTCAAAAGTGGATTTTAGCGACCAAGTCATGCGGTGACCAACAGTATGGTCCTTCGAGCCGGATTATCCAGAAAACCGAACAAAGGACACCGCCAGCGTTGGTCACCGCATGGCTTGGTCGCCAAAATGGAAAAATTGCAGAAGAAGCTATTGTGGAGGCATACAATTAGCAGCCATCACTGCGGCACAATCTATTACCTCATCATCTCCATTGCACTTTTGAATCGATATGACACAATTATCGTCTATGATGGCCGATACGGACTTCACCATCGGATGCAAGCAAAACAAATCCTTCATATAAGGGACGTGTGAATACTGAAATCTCCCCATTCACTGGATTTGCATTCACACTACAAAGGATCACCCACCTCTACTACAGCATTGAGCCTAGGTGAACGGCCAGGTCACCAACAAACACTGCTTGGAGTGAATGTCAACAATAACATCTCACAACGAACAGTATGGATTCCACAACACGGTACACCCACGATGTGATCGGATACAGTTTGGACACAGATCGAAGAACGAACACCGCAGCCGCACATAACAACAAACGTCACTGTACGCAACTGATCAGTGGAAAATTGGTTGAGTTCCGTTCCACTTTCGGATTTGTATACGGATTCGGATCGGACCGTATCTCCACTATCGTATTCTCTCGGACTTGGAGCAATATTGGTTCTACGATGACTTCACACCTACTGATTCTCCCTTATCACGGATCAGATGGAATCGGGAAGCTGCACCTACTTGGTCAGGTAAGCAGCTTACACGTATATGTCTAGCCGAGCTAGGCATTACTTTCATGGCACTAACGCCAACCATCCTTTCTCGAAAATCATCTACGGCGTGACGTCACCACCGTTTGGCATACTACCACGGAAACCTTGGAGACAACGCAACACACGGAACAGTTTCGCTTTCCATTGGTATGAAGACAGGCAAACGGCTCATCGATCAGCTGATCGTTTGAAGAAGATTTCAATTTGCGCTGACTCTGCCTGATCTGTGAATGGAATGGTTTCGTATAAAACCGGACTTTCGAATTCTACGAAGCCATAGCCACGTTTGATCAATCGAGCTGGGTTGATCACCATGGTCTTCATTCTCTGCCTGGTCTGAAGATCGTTTGATGTAACGGAAGGGAATCACGAATTGTTCAGCATGGACCAATAAACATCACCTACCACTATCCAATATCATGCACCTACACGGAAATTTTACATCAAGATATGGATGCAATCGCAGGATGTTTGATGGCATGATATCACTAGGAGTGCTGATGGATCCAAATCCAATTAGATTGCAAGGGGTGTTCGATTGTTTATCAAGGCGTCAGACACAAGGGTGTTTATTTGTCACACCACAGCTTGAGTACACAGGGTACTCAATCAATATCCAAGCAGGCACAAGGGTGTCTGCTACCTATTCCATGGTTTGGGCACATCGGTGCTCATTACCAATTGCAAGGCTATGATACGACGGTGTCTATTCGCCAATCCAAAGATTGAGTACTAAGGGTGCTCAATTTCTCATCCCAAGCTAAGACACAAGGGTGTTCTAGCAAACTCCAAGGGTCGCGCACAAAGGGTGTTCGAACCACTTCCAAGGCAAGGACACAAGGGTATCCTCCAGCCATCCCACGGTTTGTTCACAAAGGGTGCGCAAACTCATCCAAGACAAGAGTACAAGGGTGCTCAAAGCCAATCCCCATAGACATGGGGCAAAGGGTGCTCAAATCCAAACACCACGGATTGGGTACACAGTGCCCATGGATTAGATACACTAGCTTGGACATAACGGATGTTCAAGTATAATTCCTACCGGACACTGGGTGTCCACGGATGATTCAACAATTAAGGTTGTTGGCACTAGGGGTGTCTGCAGTCTGCCTCTCGGATCCAGGAGCATTCCATTCAAATCAGAAAGATAAATCAAATCGTCTTAATCGTCACTGGTCGGATGGTCCCATATTGGCACAGATATGGATAGTTGGTGACAATCCACAAACATTTGGCATCAACATTCGAATTGGAGGAAATCTACAAATTCGTTCTACGAGTTTCAATTCCGTCCTAACGAACTAACGCATCGGAACAAACCTAGTATTGGTTTGTGCACGGTGAAATCATTGATATTATTGATCTTTTCTGATCGATAGAACGGAAATGGGCACTAATCCAGCATTTAGTTGTTCGGTATTTTTTTATACTGGGCTTGCACCGTAAAACGACATTTTTACTGAAAATTCAGTTCAGATACAAAACACTGTACACAGAATATAAATTTACTGAGAAAATGGTAATTCTTAATTTTTCGAGATTTCACGAAAAGTCAGTAAAATTAAATACTGTGCACTAAGTAGTTCTTATTGTTTAACTGGCCAGTAAGCAAAATGATCAGTTTATTTTACCGACCAAGAATTGTAAAATTATAAGCTGTCAATTTTTTAACCGCCACCAGTTTGGCTCCAGAAAAATCCGGAAGCAGAATGGATCCAACTACGTACGAGTATGAATAATTTGGCTTATGGTTTGTGAAAAAAATGTTTTCTTTTCGTTTAGATGAACAATCCAATACCAACATCAAAAGCCCAACATTTTTCGTCCGTGAAAAATTTCCAGAAGACATCACCGATGGAATTACCTCCTGGAAGAACGTGACTGTTCCTTGGCAAAGGAATGTTTCCATAATGTTGTGAATGTCTCTGTTTTCAATGTTGACTGCACCGAGCGGCCGAGCGACAAGCAATAATTATTCTTGTATTCCTTAAAACAGCTTTTATCGGGTTGCGGGAAACCAACTACGAGTTTCTCCGTAGTTAACATTGATTTTATGGATAACAGCAACCCTACCAATTCTACACGGCGAATGAGAACGACTCAAATTTGAGTTTAGTTCACTCATAATCGCCAAAAGTGCAGGAACTCAGCGATGAGTAAAATTTGTCTCATGGTTTCCTGTGGAAAACCTAAAAAATCTGCCGGAAAATGAGGAAACTACTTTTCTCAAATTCTGGAATTTTTCCCTGGAAAAACCTGGAAAAACATGAGGCAAATTAACTCATCGCTGAGTTCCTGCACTTTTGGCGATTATGAGTGAACTAAACTCAAATTTGAGTCGTTCTCATTCGCCGTGTAAATATATGAGAAAAAGTAATGCAAAATTTGCAAACAAAAATTGAAATAAATGAGTTTCATGTGCGTTCAATTATTATTAGAATGCAATGTTTATTTTAATTAAGCTTTTAATATAACTGGGTTACCCGGTACAAGCATGCACAAAATAACTGACTTGCCAGTTTAATTGTGACAAAATAACGATCACATTTACTGGGCTTTCCAGTTAATATTGCCGAAGGCAACTCGCATAAATTACTGGATATACAGTTTTTTGACACATTGACTTTTACGGACAGTTCGGCAATGATTTGTTTTGCTGTGATCAGCGTTGCCAGGTCATTTTCAAAAAAAAATCTGGATCTGGTAAAATATAAAATCTGGAAAAATCTGGAATGCTCAAAAAAATCATCTTTTTCACATAATGCTATTGAAATGTGCATGTGATGTGCCAATCTCCCGTAAAAATAGGTCAGTATGATCATCTGTTATTTATTTAAAGTACTAGAATGGTTGTATATTACATGTTTAAATAAATTATATAACGCTAATAACTTATAAGCATTGCTAAAATCATTCAAAAGCTGAAAAGTATTGACACGGTGTGCCCAAAAAGTTCAAATATTCATCACGCAGCATTTCAAAAATTTAGTTAGATGTAGGTAAAAAAACAGCAGAAAATATGGTTAGAATTGTTTTTTTTACTGTAACTTTGAATGGACATTTGATGGGATGGATTTTTTTTAACTAATAGTCGATGTAGTCCTTACTATTTGATGCAGTACCAGAATTTAAAGATTTTATTAGTTCTAAATAATTATAATATTACTCTGAGGTTGATCAGATTTACCGTTTAATTCTTGACATCATACAACACACAACACCCAGCAGACCAGTAGGCAATTTTATTATGAAGCAAATTTTACCGGGCTGAAGTGGGAATCAAAGCCTAACATTGTGGAACTCACACACAGTTTACCTAAACTACGGGTAACTCCACTATTCGCATGACCATTATGCCAAAGAATAATTTTATTATATTACTAAAATGAAAGTCCGATAGTTTCATTTTTGAAGTCTCAGGATCTTGTAATGATTCTAAATTCCAGAATTAATATTTTCCTGTGTCCCATATCATGGATTTTATTGTTAATCTGAATTTACTTAGAATTCTTCACAGGATATCTTCGGCTTTTTTTAGTTCAATTTGAATCATTCTAGAATTCCATCATATTTCTTCTCTATTTTCCCCTGAAAAATCTTGAAAATATCTTAACTTTTCCAGTAACATAAGAGTTCATAGCATTACCTTTTGAAATCTCTTATAAATCACTCTCCAATTCCACAACTCCCTCATATTGGTATGAATTCCCAAGAGTTGGCTTAATTTTGTGTCCATTTTTCTCTATGAAATTCTTAAAATATGTTTAACAATTTCCTTGGTACACTCTTCAGAATGACCGTCACACTCTTCTCATACTTATCCGATAATTCTCTTTAAACTGCTTCGTAGGTAAGGTTGGTTTGAAATCATTTTCAGTATTACCTAAGTACTCAAGTACTTTGCCAAAGGTTTTGAAAGTCTCCCAGAAATAGCGCTTAAAATTAAAAAAAAAAAATCTCCATAGAAACATTGGGCAGAGTTCCATTGAATTTATTCTCACGATTCGAATCAGCATACTTCTTAAGTTTCATCATAAGAATTTTCTATGATTTCTCTTCCGGATTGTATTTTCTTTATTGACACAATCTCGATGCAATTGTCATCAGAGTTGACAAGACAATTGACACCGTCTTCAACCAGAGGTTGCACAGACTGAATATTTAAAACCAGACAACGGACAACACACCACACCCATTAGAACAGTAGGAAAATTTTCAGGTTGCCAAAATTTGCACCGGCTGGAGCGGGAATGAAACCTTCACTTCGTGGCACTCACAATACGCCTAAATGATGGGTGACGCTGCACGACCCCGAAGCCCACAAAGATGGATGTAATTCTACTCAGAAGTAGCTTGAAATTCTCACACTTAACTGTGAACTATTTTCAGAATTACCTTAAAATTCCAATAATGACCAACGTTGACGGCCTTTAATAATTGAAGTAGCAAGTTTGGCTTTTTCATTTGGTTTTTATTAGAGGGTAAATCAATTGCAGCGATATTTTTTAAAGCAACTTGTTTAAAAAATCTGGGAAAATCTGGAACATATTTAAAAAATCTGGAAATATACGTGGTCTGTCCGAGGGGGGCGACTCTATCTACGCTGCAGAAAAGATTGTATTTTGCTGTGGCTAGCTGCACGCACGCTGAGTAGATAAAAGGAAGATTTATGTCGATTTTGAAGATTTCCTGCAAAAAGATGAAGCACGATGCAAGTAGATGCGAGAAATGAAAGATGATTTTTCGAAGATTGATTAGCTAGTGTGAGATTTTTGAGCATCTAGAATTGAGATTTAGATGTGTCGCCCCCCTCGGGTCTGTCTGTGTATCTGGCAGGACGACTAAAAATCTGGAAAATCCAGATAAATCTGGAATACTGGCAACGCTGGCTGTGATGATTACTAGGCGATCCGCAATTCAAAAACCCAGTAAAATTTTACTGACTCCAGTAATCTAAAGTTAGTGTGTATGTACCAGCCGAAGCGACATTTCCAGATATTACATATATTATTTTCCCACACATGGACACGGACATGGACTATTCACCCAACCTGAGGACATCCGCAAGACGTATTCTGCGAGCCATTTGAGAATAGCGGAACCGAAGGCCATCCAATGGACGCAAAATGGGCGAACCACGGAAGGATCATCCGGGCAACCGAGGAGTCAGGTCAACCAAGGAAAGGAATACAATACATGTGCAGAGCGAGTTCTTTTTCTTCTTTTTCGCATTTCAAGCTTATTGCTTAGCGCATATTAGCTTATTGCGTGCTCTCAACTTAGTGTTCTAAATGCACTTCCACAGTTATTAATTGAGAGCTTTCGATGCCAATCATTACCAATGCATGAATTTGTATATTGTGTGGCAAGCACAATGATACTCTATGCCCAGGGAAGTCGAGAAAATTTCCAACCCGAAAGATTCCCTCGACCGGACCGGGAATCGAACCCGCCACCTCCGGCTTGGTAATACCGTGCCTTTACTGACTAGGCTATGAGGCCCCTGAGCAGAGCGAGTTCCATCCCACGGATTCACGGTTAGCGGTACCAAAGGTCATCCAAATAAAGCAAACATAATTGGTGAACACCGGAAGGATTATCCAATCAAGGAACATCGGCAAGGCGTGAGCTACCGAGACAGGAATCGGTCACAAGGGCATTAAGCATCCAAGAACTGATATGCAGGGAACAGGAGCGCAGAAGCTGCAAGATAGCCAAATAACATCGATCTAATACCGAAATCATGAACCGAAAACGGAGAACGGAGAGCGGTGCGATAGCGTCATCAGCGGCAGACGCAGGTCTTCACGGTGGGTAAGTTATGCCAGTCACAGAAATATACCAATTCAAGGACAGCACGTTGGACCAAGGATGAGGAAGGCGAATACTACAATGATCGAGAATCCAAGGAAGAATTCTTCAGAAATGTAGGACATTTCAGGGTGGGTGAGTATGTTCGGGAGTAACCTCACCCTACCCTAGCTACGCCACAGTCGTTTGTTCAGAAACTCTCCCAAATTCTTGCCACGTAGAATCGAACCATCTCTCCTCTCATACGGACACTACCAAGGAAGCTATAACAGATTGGTAGGTAGCGATAACGATCGGGATTAATGACGTCACTGCGGTGATCGTCTAGAGTAGTTCCACACCGAGTTCCACACAGATTCGCAAATCGTTTCGGATCGGTGTTTATAGACTTATTTGTTATTTTACACAGTTGTTTATTACTGTCCAAGATGTCATTTTGCATATATGGTTCCCTAGTTTTGCACACGACTAACACTTGAAAAGGGCTTATGCAAAAATGATACGCATCAATAGAAAAAAAAATATATCTCGCGAACAATTTGTTTGATCGAGATGGTGTCTTGCGCGAAGTTGCGGACAAGTATTGTGCCTTTCAAGAAAAAATATACATTGTAAAAAATTATTTAGTTATTAACAAAAAAAATAAAAATTATTAAAAAAATTCAAATTACTCAAATGGCATATTATTTTTTATTTTTTATTTATATTGTAGTTTAGATAAAGTGCTACTTATTAACAATGTGCGCTTGCTTGGCAACTCATAAACAAAAAAGTTATGAATTATTGAAAAAAAAGTACTATTTTCCAAAATACTACTTATAGTTATCGAATATCTTTGAAATGGTGTTATTATTAAACACATTAAATTTACAACAAAAAAGCTCACAATGCTTAAATTGCCCAAAGTTGTTATTTTCGAGATACGCGTAGGTTAAAATTCACTTATCGCATTATTTGAGCAATTTTCACACTTTTGAGATGTTGTTCGTGAGTGTTTTACCTTGAAAATATTTTTAACGAAAAGCCAATTCCATTTCCTTAAACTTTGCAGGTCACAGTTTTTCAATCAGACGCACAAGTCTCAAAACAACAAGCGTTGAAAATCAAGCCACTGAATGTCTGGTACCTAATTGCATACTTACCTAGGTACCATCTAATTCTTCATTGATACCTAGCCACTTGGTAAGAATATAACTGATATTTAAAGAGCTACTCAAGCATATCTTCATCAGTCACTAAAAGTAAGCAGTCTAAGTGGTTATCTGTGGAAAATAGAAATAGTTTGAAAGACGATGATTCAGTGCTGTTATACAAAGTTTCGTTTCTGTTAAGGTAAGCTTTTTATTCATTCGAACATAAGTTAAATGTATAAAAAAATAAATAAATTTATATTTTTACGTTTTTTTTTCAGCGTTCACCAGTACAAAGATATGGATAACCGACTCAATGTATTCAACATATAAAAAATGATGATGTAAGGTGTATAAAAAAGGATCTGCGAATTCTTTCAGAAAATACCAAACAGAACTTGAACACGATTGGATATTCCGGAGATACAATGAATTCCAATTTACGCATCTACGGATCTTGCCGTCGAGAAGTTGGTGAAAAACAAATCATCGCTGAAAACTCGGAAACTGTTGTCGGAAGGGTTTTGCCTGAAGTACCCAGCTGTCAACGATACCATCAACAATATCAGTGGCCACAACTACAACAACTGATGATAGATTTTCACAATCTGTTAACATCGAAATATTCAACCGGGGAATTGCTGGGATTCAAGTTTCACCGATTGATGCAAAGAAGTCAAACAACGTTTACTATCCTGAATATAAAATTTAGGAAATCAACCAAGAAGTGAGGAAGCATCTTTTCCAACTAGGACCCCAGGAGGACCAAACAAGTGCAACACAGGATCAGGGTGCCTTCCATTCATTTTGACTAAAAAAATGTTTTAAGAAATTATGGAATAATAAGACATTTTGAAAATATTTTGATTACGTAAACAACCAGAAAAGATTGTTAAGTTTGTGTTTGACACATAATACCTGCCAATTTTGCTACATGAGAGTCGCAATAAGCGATTTTGTAATTTATCTCACCCACTCTTCGCTCTTCACTCTTCGCGAAGAGGCGATCAGAAAAACGTTCATTGTGACTCTGTCAAAGCTAAATTTGCAGGTTTGATGTGTGAAACACAAACTTTACAATCTTTTCTTATTACTTACACATACAAAATGTCATCATAATATCCTATTATTCTATAATTTCATAAAACATTTTTTTAGTCAAAATGAATGGAAGGCACCCTGCACAGGATTTTGAAGAAATAATTCTTTAATTGAAAGAAAAATTTGGCAGACAAGATACCACAAGGAGTGAAAAACTACAGATTTTAACTGTGTTGCCCAAATCATGGACAATACAAAAATAATGGATGAATTTAACACCACAAGGTACTTCGAAACAGCAGCTAAAGAATTATTTGAAACTGATGGAGCACATTGCTTCAAAATGCTGTATCTCAGGAAATGCGCAATTTTGTTTTGCTGATAAGTGATTCTTATGTAAAAATGATGGGGTGCTGTCATAATAGAAATCTAAATATACTGATTCTGAGAAATTTCTATTTTAAGTTTTTAGACAAAATTATAAAATATTTGGCAACACTCTACAAACAATGTAAATTAATATTTAAATTTCTTGTCAAATTTTCTCATAAAAACACTCCAAAATGTGAATTGTATTTTTTTTTGTTTCGAAGGTTTTGTTAAAAGAAAGTAGTGCTTAATTGAAAATTACGAGAAATAGAAAATGCTCCCTTGGAGGGGTGCTTCGATCGGCACAAAAATTTGGATAATAAAAGTTCGACCAAAATAAACATCTTCCAAATTTGGTCAAAATCGGAAGAGGTCAAACGTTCGGGATAACCTTACCCCGAATTAAAGTCATACAATTCATCCCTTTGTACAGTTTTGATTTATAAAAAAAGGCAGTATGCATGCTCCAAACTTACAAATATTTTAAATTATTCATTGCAAATTATCATTATTTAGCCCCATCGAGATGCCAATGAATACAGTGATCTAAGTAGTTCTAACGCCCTAGTGTCTGAGTGTTGGTTGGAATTATTCCGAACGGATACGGCCACATAACCTCCTGCATTGCCTAAGCTCTTCTGTGCTAGATTACTGCTGTTTTCGGCTGCCCTCAAGTAAGCATTTTTGTTTTCAATTGTTGGTTCAAAAGATGGTCGGCTCATGTTGATGATAGTAGAGCTTATCGCTGTTGTAGGAAGTTCGGTTGTAGTGAAAACGTTAGTTGTAGTATCGTAATCAATCGTTGTTGTTGGGATATTTGTTGTAGCGTACTGCTCTGGAAACAAGTTAATCGCTATCGTATTAGATTCAATATCATCGGTCAGATGAGTATCACTATACAATGTGGTTGATGATTCGGTTAACAAATCTAAATTTGTAGATTTCAACTCATCGTAGCTTGTTGTTGTAGTTTCACTAGTATTGGATTCACTCCTATTTTTTAGATCCAGATAAGTGGTAGTACCAGTTAGTCTTTCAAACTGCGTACTTCTATATAAGGTGACGGGTGTTGAAACAGTGGTAGTAGATTTGTTCAAGCCTTTTTCCGTTCTGCTAAATTTAGATTTAACTACATGAATTTCACTGCTATCACCTTCTTGGCGGTCCATACTGATCAACGCACTGAGAAGTGCTTTCCTAGAATCTTCAACCGTTTTGTTGTAGTCATCATCACATGTTTGAATGAGTAACAAAATCAACCTTCGTACTGATTTGTTTGTGTCTGCAGTTTTCATAACATTCATCAAATGATCTGCTTCAGATTCATCCAAATCGCCAAACATTTGATTGGCTTTTTTTTGCATCGTTTCCATTAACTCGTTTTCATTTGATTCATCTGCACTCAGTTGGCTGTTGCTTTTTCCACGTCGAGAAGCTTTTGATGGTACTGTCGAATACCATCGCGATGTAGCAGGTGTTGTGGAAGCTACATAAGAAGTGGTTGTTTTTATCTGACTGCTGGGTAGGTACGTGTGAGCATTGTTAGTGATAGTTTTATCTTGTACTGCATCTTTTTCTAAATCCATTAAACCGTCGTTGATAGTTAAAGGGTCAAGGAACACAGTGTAAGAAAGTGTGGTCTTTGCATTTGGGGTTATTTTACCTGTACCTGAAATAAGTGGTGGAGCGATATTTACTGGGACGGTAGCGTCTTCAGAGTTCTCACCCTTAAGCTGTTTTGTTATGTAATGACCCTTGACCGAAGTTGGCATCGTCGTTGTAATGGGAATATCTGCTATTACTTTACCACTTTGTTGTAAAGCTTTGTCCGTTTTAAGCAAGCTATACATAGTTTTTCTTTTGTTTTTGCCTTCAAAAGAGTTGCGGCTAGAAATAATGGACTGACTTTGAGCTCTTTGCAGTTGTTCATCATCTTCTAATATTTCGTCTTGATCTGCTGGCAGGAACACGTTTCTAGCGCCTTTATGAGGTGAAATGAATTTGCCATGCTGTGGTGGTAGCAAATCAAAATATACGGTATGAGCAGAGCCTGAGTTTGAAGTCGTCAGTTCTTCTCTCCGGTGATGGGGAGCTGTTTTTGTTCCTAAAAAAGCTGTAGGATAGGCATTCGTTATAATTATAATATTAGCAGGTCCTTACCATAGGGTGTGATTGTCGGTGCTGAATAAAATTCTTGATGCGGTGCGACATAGCTTGAATTTCCAATGTTTTCATCAAAATCCTCAAGACTTTCAACTGTTCTAAAAGCTGAGGGTTTCAATGTTCCTAATTCCTCGTTGACTTCATCTGCTAGCTCATTTTTTGGTATATCGTCTGAAGTTTGGATACCTTTGACCTGCTTTTCTCTATAAACAGCTGCAGTTTTTTCTAGCTCTTCAGTAATCAGGTTGGAAGCAGGTGTTTTTTTCACATCATCGTTAGACTTAGCAATTTCTTTCAATGGATTAATTATTGTTGTCCAGGATATTTCAGTAGTTGTTTCTGCGTTCCCAATGGTAGTTTCACGCTTAACTGTAGTTGGTAATGTGACATCTGAGAAATCTAGCACTTCTAAATCATCAATTAAAGCCGCCCGAGGAGCTGGAGTTATTTGATTAAAAGGTAAGAAATATGATGTCTCTTCTGTAGATATATCTTCGTTTTTGGCATTTTCGATCTGATCGATATGATTGGATACTATTAACTGATGAGGTGCTTTTGGTCTTATTTCTGATAAAATCCGACGGAAAGTATTTGGGTCTTGTAAGTAAGCTGATAACGCATGAGTAAATACTTGCGCCAGCTCACGAATTTGTGGTGAACCAGATACACCAAAAACAGGATGTCTTGAATACTGCCCTTCCAAATCGTTACTAGAGTCGTCAGAGAAGCGAGTTTCGAATTCTAGGCTTTCAGTTGTGGTACTTGGAGTTTTTATATTGAAAAGTTGTTGATATCTATCGATTGTCCTTTGACTCAACAAAGTAGCGCTTACAGGTGGTCGTTTTTCTTCAATCGTCACATTTTCTGTGCTCAGCCGTATTTCGACAGGACTTATTGTTGTTGTGGCATTTAAACTTAAATCATTGGCAAAATAAAGAGCCAATGAGTGCAGTGCATTTGGTCCCGAGGACGGTGGCACTTCAACGCCAGGACGGTTTACTAGCATCGTTTCAGATATTTCAAGTTCCTGTAATGTCTTCATCATTTCCATCGCGTGCTTGGCTGCTCCTGAAACCGTCGCTGATGTTGGAATAGCTTGTAGAGTTTCCGATGTTGCTTTGTTAGTTACAGTTGGAATTGTTGGAGTGTAAAACGGTTTATCCTTCGCGTTAGTGCTAGGTTTTCTCGCAGTTGTATAGACAAAAGAGTTTAAACTTGGTTGTGTCAAAACATTTGAGCTATTGAATGGAGTCAACAATTTGCTATCCGACTTTTGATTCAAGGTACTTGTTTGATGTGTAGTGCTTCCTCGACTTACCGAGGAAATAGTAGTTGTTCTTAATATTTGCCGTTTTGTAGTAGTAGACGTAACCGGAGTCGTAGCTATCGATGGTTGCGTAATGAATAGCTTGGCATCGAAATTGAATGAATTTTTAGACCCAAACTGTTTGTCGCCATTATTTTCCAAAACTTTTGCCGACCGGTCTGACGGCATAACATTCATGTTATTTTTAATTATATTTTTTACTGGTTTGTCATAATTATAGCTATCTGACTTTGAATTAGTTGCTGCGAATTTTTTTTCAGGCGTTGGATAGCTGTATCCGTTCAGTGTTTTTCCACCGCGGAGGAATGAGGCCGTCTCATCTGCAGTTTGTGTTTCTTCAGAACTGTCTTTTTCAACTTTTGAAACTGTGTTGCTTCTGCGAATATTGTTTCGTTTCAATGAAATATCTTCCAAGTCAATACTTTCGTCAGATTCTTCCAAGCTTGTGTCCATACGCCTGTTCAATGCCAATGCTTCTAGATTCGGTTCTAATGGCCCGTTCAGAAGTGCATGCTTTCTTTTTGTGTTTAGTGAAAACTGTTCGGCAGACTTAATAGGTTGATGAATCGGATGTTTACTTTGAATTCTTGCTCGCTGTGCTTGGTTAAGCATTTCTGAACTTTCCGCATAGTGGTTTGGAGCAGCTGAACAATCCACTTTGAACCACCAGTCGCAAATCAAATCCAACTGTCTGAAAATGGTACCATTTGGACACAAAAATGATATTTTCTTGCCTACGTCACAAATGTGAAACACCTGAAAATAGAAAATAACAATATGTCATTATATTCTAAATTTATCTTTAATTGTAAGAAATTCTAATTCCAATAAATTATTATCATACACTGCACGTGTGAACAAATTAATCCGTTTGTCGCCATCGGCGAGATAAATCCTTGAGGCAGATACAGTCAACTCTCCACAAATCGTTTGAATATGAGCAAATATTTACAGATATTTTCATTTTCATGAAATTTTAAGCATTTTTTTACTCACGACAGTTTTTTTTTTGGTTTTACCAATGTAGTCTACGCCTACCTGCAAACTTTTAAAAAATCGATTTTTTTTTATTGTCCTAATCGAAAGTATATAAAGTCAAGAATATTTCCTCAAAAGATCAAGTTGATCCGATGAAAAAAGCTTCTTAGGGTTATTGTTTATGCGGGTCGCATGTCGGTTTTTGATTCTTGTCGAGAATTAGTCACTTCCCCAGGGGCACCAGAACATTTCAGGGATGTCCAATCGGTATCGTATTTACAACTATAACAGAGCAATCAAGCTGGATGCCAAACCAGAGTAACCCCGGAAACTCCGGAACCACGAATTCAACTACCATTTTCTTGACGGATTTTAAAACTTGATTAGATTCCTGACAAGATGCAACTTGTTGTGCATAATATATCGAGTTTCATATGGTTTTCGAAAACTACGTTGTTTTTTACGCGGTGTAAAAAGCGAAAATCGAAAAAAAAAATACATAAATAAATAAAAGATAGATTCAAAGATTGACACAAGGTGAGACAAAAGTTCGTATTGAGGTTTCCGAAGCCCGTGCATTATAAATATCAAAGGTCTTTTAGTATCAAACTTTCTCAAAAAAAAAAATCACAAAAATTGGTCATGTTTTCGAAAAGCAAAAGTTTGTTTCGGGAATATAAATTATATCATTTGTACCAACTTTGGAGGCGTGCAACTAGAAACATTTAACAGTGATTTAAAAGTTATTTTAGGTCAGGGCAAGATAGCGTTTTCCTTGAAGATTTTTTAACACTTTATTTTTTTCAAATTTAAAATAAATTACATTTCATTTTAACCAAGGTGATATAGGTCATGATATAGGGCAAATGGATGTAATGTCGGCCTAATCCTTGAGCAAAGTTGTTAGGCACTTCCTGGGCTATACTTTAACCTATTTAGATGCGTGGTTTGTGCAAAACTGTGGTTCCTAGTAATAAAGATGCAAAAAAGTAGGTTTTTTCATACTAATTTCCATACAAATTTCAAACGCGATGCGGAAAACCGGATTATAAACAATCGTCCCCAAATTTTGCACAGTAAATCTCAAATACCCAAATTTAACAAATAAAAATTGTTTTGAAAAAATTATCATGATGATCCATCCTAATATGTATGGGCCTAAATTAGGGGCAAGCTCTTCAAGCACAGACGAAACGCGTTCCGGGTGGTTCCGTTCGCAAACGACCTCTCACTCCGTGGTGGGATAAGGATTGCACCGACGCAAACAGCGAGAAGTCCGCCGCGTTTAAACGCTTCCGCAGACACGGTAAGGTCGGGGATTTCGAGCGGTACACCGACCTCGAGAAAACTTTTAAGAGCTTGATTAAAGCCAAGAAACGCGGATACTGGCGTCGGTTCGTCGAAGGTTTGTCGCGAGAGACTTCCATGAGAACACTCTGGAATGTCGGCAGGAGAATGCGAAACGCGTCATCACCGGTCAACGAAGACAAGGAGTACTCAGACAGTTGGATATTCAGCTTCGCGTGGAAAGTTTGCCCGGATTCGGCGTCGGTTCAAACCAACGTTCATGATCGTCCGTCGGGTAGTAACGAAATAGATTCCCCGTTTTCGATGGTGGAATTCTCACTTGCTCTCCTATCATGTAACAACTCAGCTCCAGGAATGGATAGAATCAAGTTTAACTTGCTCAAAAATCTCCCAGACGTCGCGAAGAGACGCTTGTTGAACTTATTCAATCAATTTCTGGAGCACAACATTGTTCCGGATGACTGGAGGCAAGTAAGTGTTATCGCCATTCGAAAACCCGGTAAACCCGCGTCGGATTATAACTCGTACCGTCCCGTCGCGATGCTGTCCTGTATACGGAAATTGTTGGAGAAAATGATTCTTTTTCGTCTAGACCAATGGGTCGAGTCGAATTGTTTACTTTCAGATACGCAATTTGGATTTCGGAGAGGCAAAGGAACGAGCGACTGTCTTGTGTTGCTTTCAACTGAAATTCAACTGGCCTATGCGCAAAAACAGCAAATGGGTTCAATTTTCTTGGACATTAAGGGGGCTTTTGATTCTGTTTGTATCGATGTCCTTTCGGATAAATTCCACGATAGTGGGCTTTCACCAATTATGAACAACTATTTGAGCAACTTGTTGTCTGAGAAATATATGAGCATTTCTCATGGAAACTCGACAACTTCACGAATTAGTTACATGGGTCTCCCCCAGGGCTCATGTTTAAGCCCCCTTCTTTATAATTTTTATGTAAAAGACATTGATGGTTGTCTTGATGAAAATTGCTCGCTAAGGCAGCTTGCAGATGACGGCGTTGTATCCGTTATAGGGCCTGCAAGGACCACTGCAAGATACCTTAGACAATTTGTCTACTTGGGCTATGAAGCTGGGTATTGAATTCTTTCCGGAGAAAACTGAGTTGGTTGTTTTTTCTAGGAAGCATCATCCTGCACAGTTACAGCTTCAACTAAAGGGTAGAAAAATCACTCAAAGTATTTCTTTCAAGTATTTAGGTGTCTGGTTCGATTCCAAATGCACATGGGGAAAACATATTGCGTATCTGAAACAAAAATGCCTTCGTACAATTACCGGAACTTGGTGGGGAGCACACCCGGAAGATCTGATTAGGTTGTACCGAACAACCATCCTTTCGGTTTTAGAGTACGGTAGCTTTTGCTTCCAATCCGCAGCAAAAACACACATCCTTAAGCTGCAACGGATTCAATACCGTTGCCTTCGTATTGCGCTAGGCTGTATGCACTCGACTCATACGATGAGCCTCGAAGTACTCGCAAGTGTTCTCCCACTGACAGATCGTTTCGCTGAGCTGTCTTTCCGGTTTCTCATCCGTTGTGAAGTAATGAATCCTTTGGTAATAGAACACTTTGAGAAGCTGCTCGACCGAAATCCTCAAACAAGATTCATGAGTTTGTACTATAAGTACATGACGCTGGAGGTTGGTCCTTCTTTATTAATCTCCAATCGTGATTGCTGTCAAGCCTTCTATAGTTCCTCTGTAAATATTGATCTGACCATGATGCAAGAAATCCATGGAATACCAGATCACCATCGGTCGATGGTTGTTCCCTCAATTTGTGCAATCAAGTACCACCATGTAAGTAACGATAAAAGAATTTTCACAGATGGGTCAACCATAAATGCTTCCACTGGATTTGGTGTATTTAATCAATTTCATAGCGCCTCTTATAAACTGCAGAAACCATGCTCAGTATACGTTGCGGAACTCGCAACTATATTTTACGCAGTAGAGCGAATTGCCTCACTACCTTCTGACCATTATTTCATTTTTACGGATAGTCTTAGCTCATTGGAGGCTATTCGTTCAATGAGGCCGATGAAGCACTCCTCGTATTTCCTATCACCTTAGCTTGGGTCCCATCTCATTGCTCAATTCCGGGTAATGAGAAAGCGGACTCATTGGCTAAGGTGGGCGCTATGGAAGGCGATATTTTTGAGCGACAAATCGCCTTCAACGAATTCTTCTCCATTGCTCGTCAGCAAGTCCTCATCAGTTGGCAACAAAAATGAAATGATGGTGAATTGGGAAGATGGTTACATTCTATTCTCCCACAGGTGAATATGAGCCGCGACTTTATACGTGTTATATCAAGGCTTATGTCCAATCACTGCTCGTTATACTGGCATTTCTATCGAATTGGGCTCTCAGGCAGCAATTTATGTGCGTTTGGCAGTGGTATCGAGCATGTTGTTTGGTCATGTACCTTACACCGTGTTTCCAGATCTGAGTTATCCACATCCCTCAGGGCCCGAGGAAAACAACCCGCGATACCCGTTAGAGATGTCTTGGCGAGCCGAGACCTCGACTATTTGAATATAATTTATGGGTTTTTAAAACGGATAGATTCGAGGATTTAGTAGTTAGTGTCATCTTGTGTTCTCCCAAGTTGTTAGCTGCCCATCGGTGAACCCTCATATTTGTCTTTTTCATCAGAGTGTCACCTAGTTCGAGATCAATAGCACATTGCTCCCCAAACCTTGTGTTCACAATCTCTAACCTGCCATCCATTTGTTACAATTTGTTACCTCTAACCTCGAGATAGCCGCGAGTAATCGGCCCCCGCTTTACTAACGTTAGTTTTAAGTAATTTTGTTGTCTAAACAATGAATATCGGCTCCGCAAAGCTACAGCAAATGAGCCTGGAAAAATAAATGAATTATTAAAAAAAAAAATCAATAGGCTTAGTTAAATATGGGGGGGGGGGGGGAGGGGGCTTACGGTATGCTTTCCGGTCCTCACTTATATCAATGAAAGTAAAGATAAAGACTAAAATAACTTCGGAGTTTCCCATCTCTCGAGTTGTTCGGATGGGTTATCCAAAAACATTTGCTCATAAAAGCAGTTGTAAAGCGAGTACTCCCATTCTCTTCCCTACTCTTTTGGTGCAATATAAAATGTCATTGGATTGTAATGATTATATTTCATTTTAATATATTCTACGATTTTCCAGGGTACTTTTTTCGATGCTGTTATATCCCCTGAAGCAAATATTGCGGTTGAAATAGGTCTCGGGTGGATCTCTTGATAAGTCAGAAATTAGCTTCACGTCTCATTCAGCCATATCGTTGGCAACCATCAAGGAAGCAACTCGTTGTATCGCATTGAAATAATCTGTATCATTACTCCACTCGTTTGCCGGTTTTTGCATGAAGGCGGTCGAAATTTTAAAAAGGAACCAGCACTGTTAGAAATGACGTTTGACTTGGGAACCCAATTGAAACGTAGCCCACTTAAAGTTAGCCCAACAAGTGAAATCCGAATGTACCTGTGTCTGAGACGAAACTGGTGAAGAGAGTTTACGTTTTCTCCTGTTTTTGGTTTTTGACGCACGACTACTTGTGTGTTTTCTTTATGCGGGGGACCCGAATGGCAGTTTAATATTTCAAACAAAAGCTTTATATAGAAAAAAAATTTAGCAGTTGGACTAATAATTCAAACAACATCTCCTCACTAACAAATGAACGGACAAGTGGATATTTACATTACAACAATTTTCGTTTTAAAAACTGCATATAGTAAGCCCCCCCGCGCTCTCTAACTACGCTTATGAGAGAGCAAATGTTTTTAAATAATACATTATTATTATTTAACTTTATTAGGGAGGCTTTCAGCCTTGGGCTGGTTCGCCTCCACTTTAAATAATACATCTGAACATACCAAATCGATAAGATAAGAAACTCCGAAGTTATTTCAGTTTGAAACTTCACTTACTTCTATTGATATGAGTGAGGGGGCGAGGTATATTATTACCCCCCCCCCCCTCTCCAACTACACATATGAAATAGAGCAATTGTTTTTGAATAATTCATAAGAAACTCCGAAAATATTTCAGTTTGGAATCTGACTCCTCCCATTGGTACACCGGCAGTGTTGGCAGAACAAGGGATTTTGGTGAATCCTGTGTTTTTGGTGTTTAATTCAAACCATAAATATTTGAATAGTTATAACTTGATACATTCTTCCACCGTACTTTCTTTAACAAAGTTGTTAGGCACTTCCTGGAATATATTTAAACATACTTAGTTGCATGGTTCATGCAAAACTGTGGTCTCTAGGGATAAAAATGCAAAAAAGTTGGTTTTCCCATACTAATTTCCACACAAATTTCAAACGCAATGCGGAAAGCCGAGCTAAAACCAATCGTCCCCAAACTTTGCACCAAATGGAACCAAAAAAGGGTTGTTCTTGATTGGTGAGGTAAAGTTTGCGTTTTTCCATATAACGATGACCCACACTAATACATATATTCAGCAATCAGCGGCGCCGGTGGTGTAGTGGTAAGCGTGCTTTCCTCTCACTCCAGCAGGCCTGGGTTTAATCCCAGTCGGCGCCACATGTTCTGAGGCATAACATCTCTGATCACGCGATCGGAAGGGAAGTAAAGCCGTTGGTCCCCGGTCATGCGTTGATGGGTCGATAGGTAGGGAGCTGCCTCCCTGGCGTCGGTAGCGTTGGTGCTCAGCGCGGAAAACAAGATCGACTGAAAACAAGATCGACTGAAAACAAGATCGACGGAAAACAAATCAAGGAAAAAACAAAAAAGTAGGGTAGAGAACTACTTCTGCCTAATCACCCATTTTAGGCCTATCGAGCAGAAAACTTCAAATAAATCCATGATTTCAGAGTTAACAAGTCAATTGTGTGTTTGGTACGATACTTACTTTAGTTAATAAGCTACGGTACGAAGTCAATGAGAACGCATGATATGAAGGTTGGGAGCCATTATTCAAAAAAAAAAAAGAAGCGCTCCGACCGAATCATTTTTTATCTTCATCCGATTGGCCGAAGTGAATTAATTGGCGTTTCAATGCGTTAGGCCGAGTTTAGAATCCGTAGGTCGAGTTTGGCGTCAAGAAGCAGTGTTAGACTTTTGACAATATCTCAACGATTGGTTTCTCTTTATCAAATATTACGGTACATACGGAAAGGTAAATAAATTTGGAAGCCATCAGTAATAATAACATTCCGTTTGGTGCTAAACTGCGCTAGATTAAGAAAGATTAATAGTTGCATTTGAAGATTGTAGCGATTTTTGCATGCAACTATTAATTATTTTGTTTGGTATATGATCTAAAGTCTCAACATTCCAAATTCTATGTACCTCGATAGTACTGTACCAGGGAGGCAACTTCAAAATCATCTGCAGAACTTTGTTCTGAATCCTTTGAAGTGCTTTTTTCGTGGTAGTGCAACAAACAAGTATAATTCATTTATTTATTTACTTATTTATGACTAAACATCAACAGGCATTATAAGCCCCAATGATGTAACCTAAACTAAACATGAAAAGTACTAAAACTAAACATCAATAAGTTAAAAGTCATCTCGTAAAAAAGGAAAATAGCTAGACAAACTAAACTGATCCTGAAAAAAGCAGCTGGCGAGTCAGGTTAAAGTCAAATAGTGCGGAGACCCTATTGAAGAGTATCTGTAAACCACCGATTGCGCTAAACATGCTATAATTAGTTCGCTATATGGGGCTCTGGGCTGAATATTGATGTTGCTCAAGGAGAATAGAGCAATCGGTACGTCCTTGTAAAATATCTGCAATTAGCAATGCCCTTGCTGTATCTCTTCGGACCGACAGGGGCTCCAGATGGATCAGTTGTAAACGACTTTCGTGGCTAGGCAATCGGAAGGGATTAATTCACGGCAGTTTACCTAGCGCATATCTCAGATACCGTCGCTGAACAGACTCAACTCTTTCGACACCGTTGTTGTAGTGAGGAGTCCAGACAACCGAGCAGTATTCTAATATGGAGCGCGACAAGTAGCAGTACAACGATATAAGACAGTAAATATCCGTGTAGTCTTTGGCAATGCTGAAGATAAACCCTAGAATTCTAGAAGCTTTGTCGACGACATACGCGATGTGCTGCTTGAAAGAGAGTTGTGTTTACAGAATCACACCTAGGTCCTTAATTTGGCTGACGCGCTCAATTTCAGTGCATAACAAACTTGAACGTAATAGTCTCTTTCTTGCGCGAAAAAGAGATAACCGAGCATTTGGACGGGTTGAACTCCATATGATTCAGAATACACCAATCACCAAAAGCATTCAACTGACGTTGAAGGAAGCAGCAGTCTTCAATTGAGTGAATTCGAAGTAAGAGCTTAAGGTTCATCTGCGTAAGTTAATCGTGGTTCTGCAATTACTAGATTCACGTCATTGAAGTCAATCAGAGAAATCAGCGGTCCCAGGTGACTACCCTGGGGTATGCCGGACGTGGCAGCGAACATACGGGACTGGTGATTATCAATGTACAGTAAGATAGCGATTGGGAAATACGACTGAAACCATAGCAAAAGGCAGCCGTGGATACCAAGCCTGTCCAGTTTTGCGATATATATGCGGTGATTAAATTTATCTAAGGCTGCAGATAAGTCAGTATAAATAACATCCGTCTGAGCACGATCCGATATACTGTTAGAGATGTAGGACGTAAGGCACAGCAAGTTAGTGGCAGTGGAGCGACCAGTCATGAAACTATGCTGGTCGATACTAATATACGGCTTACAGTGAGTGAGTAACGGTTCCATAACAACGAGTTTGAACAATTGAGCAACAGTTCTAAGCGAAGTGATGCCACGGTAGTTGCCAACGTCCTGAATGCTGCCTTTTTTGTGTACCGGAAACATGTGCGCTAGCTTCCAATAGGATGGGAAAACGCTGACGTCCATGGATTGTAAAAAAAAACGTGCAGCAGTGGAGAGGAACGCCGATGGAATTCCGTCAGGACCCGGATTGTACGCAAGCTTCCGGAAATCTCACGCGTACACAAATGCGACAGCGAGCTGTGAGACGGAGCGTCGCATGACTCTCAAATCCATGGTGTGCTACATTAATAGTACAAAAGAGATACCAGAACCGATGCGCGCGACAAGCTACACGCTCTCAACAAATTCGAGCGTTTCAATTTTTTGTCTCATCGCATTGATCTCTCAATGCGACGCATGTATTCGATCACATGCGACTGTTTCATTGAAACATCTCAATGCGCTCTCTCAGGGTGCCATCGCCGTGCGCTGTTTCGCATGCATTGACTCTCGCGGTCCCATCATATGTGATGTTGTCGGGTGACGAGAGAAGGAACTGCAAGGGTTTGTTCACAGAAGACTTGTGTGCCCTTTTCGCATGTGGCTTTTGAAATGGGGTGAAGTTTTTAGATGGCTCCAGAAATATCTTCTAGCATAGATTCAAGCAGGCTCAACACATGGTTCCAGAGATATACTGGAATCACCGTAAGATCACCAGTCATGCTCCTAGGAAGACGCAATTGCTTGTCGAAAGGATGCTAAAGGAAGGTAAAGGAAGACTACGTGAGCGGTGGATGACAACCTTACGGTAGTTGGGATACCGTTAGCATGTTACACGGACAGAAAATTGTTTGCATTGAACCAAAAAAATCTTTAATTGTATTTAAGCAAACAATTCCAGTTGAAATTATATTGCTTTTTGTTGTTTCAATAATACTTATTCATATAAATTCAAAATAGGATTCTTTTTGTTTTAATCACCCACTTTTCAAATGCAACTATTGTAAAAATAACAATATTCTATTATTAAGCCAACAATAGTTAATTTTAATTTAGCATTTATTTGCTGTGTCCATTCTCTGGGCCATGAAAGCAAAAATAATTACCAACCATTCCCTCGTTTTCACCCGGACAAAAATGTAAACAATAAAAATACTTACGCGTTCCACGTAAGTATTGTTTTTAATTGTAAATTTCGGGAAATAAGTGCGAGATTTTCGAAAATCTTGAGACTTGAGTTAAGTAAGTATGCTGCAATTCGAGCTGCAGTTGATAAATATAATCATTTTTTCTGTTTTTTTTTTTCCTTTATTTTATTCCGTCGATCTTGTTTTTCGTACTGAGTACCAATGCTCCCGACGCCAGGAAGGCAGCTCCCACATCTGGACCCTAAATATCGACCCATCAACTCATGAACCGGGGGCAGAAATTCAATTACAATTTCTGCAATTTTGTTTCAAAATGAAAACGAAACATAAAAAAAATTGCCATATTATTTTTACATCAATAAACACATTTTTATTTCTACTGCGTGAATAGTCAGATTGACTCAACAAGAAATCTCTTTTAAAAACAAACATATTTTTGTTGTTGACCCAGCTGCCAAATTTGACAGCATACGTCAAAACCATGAAAGCTCTTGTAAATTCTAAAAGATTTTCTTTTTGATTTAACAATCCATGGGTTTTTAGAAACAAAAATACTGGATTGTTGAAACAATAATGATTTCTTTTTGCAGCCAAAACAAAATGAATTTCTTATTGATTTTACGTCAAATATTATTACTTTTAAAATATTTTTTCTGTGTGTAGCACTCCAAATAATACCAGAATATCCCTGGAACTATGTGTCTTTCAACAAGTCCTTATGCGGAAATCTTCTAAAATACATTTTTTGGAAGCCTCTGAAGCTTTCAGCTCATTTGGTGGAAAAACCAGTAAAAATATAAATGGACGATTTTGAATGTAAAATAGCACTACATTCTACTAGGCAAGATCGTATGGTCGGCGTTAAGTCAGAAGGGACTAAGTAGCAAAATAAAAACAAAAAATGAGATCAAGAATTCCCTCAGCTACATTTCACTTTCTCAGCCATATTTGAAAAATTAGAGTAGCATTTGTCCCATTACATAAGACACAATATTGAACAGCCAACTTTAAATTCGTTTTTCTCGAAATCAAAAAAAAGACCGATCATAATATCAACATGCTAGTAATGATAGAACTCTGAATATTAATATTTGTATTTTGTCTGGCTTGATTTAAGGGATTGATCTGGCTATTTTAAGGGATTATTTTCAACGCAGAAGTGTACTTTGCTGCAAAAACGTTGGTGGTGACTTCTCATTACATACACACAAGTCTACACTTAAAAATTAACCATGTTATAGATTCGTTCTGTTATGATCAATTGAGCTGAAATTTTAACTCAAAACTTGCTTTTTTAATTGACCTTTGTCCGATCAGCTATGCACAAATTTTAATTTAATTGTCACCTTCCAGCAGGTGCTTCAAAAAATGTGGTATTTCTTACACGTAAAATTCAACATATATGTAGTTGTGCGTCAAAATTTCAGCTCAATTGATCATAACAGAACACATTTACAACATGTTAAACTTGGCTAGTTTGTATGAAAACGACCTTTGTCCGATCAACTTGGCACCACACTGTACGTAGGTACGAAATGCTGGATAAGGTTAATGTAATAAATTTAGGAAAAAGTTGTGTCATATCTGTATTACGGATTGTTGCTAAGCTTCTTGGTTCAGGAATTGTATTGAATACCTGTCAATCAACAAAACTTACTACGCCAGCATCTGAATTCTTCAGATGTGTCAGTGCTCACAGGATAGTTCATACCAGCCACCATGATGCTGAATTGAAACAATCAATTTGCGACAACAGATTTCCAAAAAGTCCTATTGTTAGTACCGTGGATCCTCGGTGAAATTGAAAAAAAAGCATATTAACGAGCAAATAAACCACAACTTGATTGTACATTTCGCTTACCAAAGGCCACATCTCTTTCTTCGTTCGTTATGAATGGGCTATTTTTCAAGTTAATCCTTTAATCAACGAGAATTGCCGCTAGAAAAACTTTGTTGGTCATAGCCATCTCCATGTTCGATAAGAGTGTAAGAGGTAGTTCGCTTTCCATCTTTTTCAAAACAAAACAACACTTTTCCCACATCAAGAACACGAGTTGGTCTTCCAGTTGAGTTTGTTATTTCGATGTCGCATTGAGACGTCGCTTAGCATTGAGAAAAGCGCATGAGCTTCGCCTCACGCGACGTAGCATGATACTGGTTCTCATGAAACGCATACATCCGGAAATGTGCTGTGCTTACAAAACAGTGCGACACAAAGAATGTGAGATGGGACAAAACTGAAGAGAGAAACAGAGTGCTACAAATCTCTTGCGCATGAGACTGCTATGACTATGAGACTATTCGTATTGCGTTTCGCATACGGTAGCGCGCGCACTGGAAGCCTGATTGTACGACGACTTGAGTTTCGCGGAAGCCCTGAAAAACATCTCGGGATTGATATCAATTATGCTCATGGTTTGGCCAGAGAGTGATACGTAACTGGCAGCCAGTCGGGCATGGTCTTCACTCCGTCTCTCATCCGTGAAGACACTAGCAAATTATTCAGGTAACAGCTGACAGATGTCTTGCGTACATGAGGCCACGTTACCATTGTGTATCATAGACGACGGCAGACTAGCTTCATGACGTTGTTCATTGACAAACTTCCAAAACCAATGAAAAATCAGGTCAGAAAAAGCTGGGGAGGCTGCAAAAACTAGCTACTCTCTCAATAACTGATGCAATGAGTAGCACACCAAGTATGGCACTAGATGCTCTACTTTATATGCTTCCGTTGCATCAATTTATTCAATTAGAAGCCGAAAGGAGTGCATTAAGGATCCGACGGTCACAGCACTTCCTTGAAGGTGATCTTAGAGGACATATGAGCATCCTAAAAATGTTCAATATTGATTCTATTGTGTTACAAAATGAGGATTGGATGAAGAAAAAATATCACTTTGATCGTCTTTACAATGTAGTAGATACGGATCGCGATTTTTGGGACAAAGGGGGACTAGATTGGATAATTGTGTAGGAGCAGGGGTAACAGGTCCAGGTATAGATATCTCAATATCTATGGGCTACTGGCCTCCCCTGTTCCAAGCAGAAGTCCAAGCAATTCTTGAATGTTCTAAAATTTGCTTGCGTAGAAATTATAGACATTCGAATATCTGCATTATGTATGATAGCCAAGCAGCACTAAATGCTTTGAAATCAGCAACATGTAATTGTAAACTTGTATGGGAATGTGCGCTGTCTCTTCAAAAATTGGCCTGCCAAAACCAAGTGAACCTATTTTGGCTTCCTGATCACTGTGGAATTCAAGGGAATGAGAAAGCCGACACACTAGCTAGGCTTGGATCATCTCAACAATTTATAGGACCACCCAAGTAACATTGCAGGTTTTATCGCGGTTTTATAGCATTCTACAAGGGGGCTGTCCATAAACTACGTAGACAGTTTAGGGGGGGGGGGGTTGACAATTATCCACGGCCCATACAAATTTTCAAAATTTTGTATGGACAATTGTCTACGCAGGGGGAGGGGGGGTCAAGAATCCCAAAAAAAACTGTCTACGTAGTTTATGAACAGGCCCAAGTCTAAATCATGGTCTACAGAACCCTCATAAAACCAAAATTGTTACTTGGGCAGAACCATTCTGTGGAGTTTCTGCTTGCTCTCTTAGAATGGAGTTCAAGAAATGGGAAAAAATTAAAGTGGAGACCAATTGGAACAACACTCTCATTGCTAGGCAGTCGAAACGGTTTATTAATCCGAGCATTTCAATGACTAGCAAAATTATTTTACTATCAAAGAAAGATCTCAGTATATGCACTGGTTTAATAACAGGGCACTGTCCATGTATATATCACTTCCAGCTAATAGGAAAACTTCAAGATGACATGTGTCGATTATGTGGCATAGAAAAAGAAGACTCTGAACACCTGCTATGCTCTTGTACAGCAAGCTTCAATAAGAGACGTATTTTTCTGGATAAGGGGCTGACAGAACCCTTTGATATTTGGAATTAAGTTCCCAGACAAGTAGTGCAATTCATTCGAAATGTAATACCTGACTGGGAAAATGCTTTCGGTCAGTCTATGTCGGTCGCTTCATAAAATGGTGTTACGACATGCTGATAAAGCAATATTAAAACGGGGAATATATCACAATAGATCTAAGTACTGCTCGTAGTGATCAAAATACCCAACACGAAAAAAAAACCGGCTTGGGACTTAAGCTTTCTCTGCAATCCACGTCGATACTGAAGAAAGCACCGTTTCGCAACTCGTTAGTAATCGTGATTGATCCTGACATAGTGACGTTGAAGGGATGGTGTGCGGTGCTTGGTGAATTTCCCAAGAGCGGCTGTCCTTCTGGATTTCAGTCGACAAAATTCGCTCGTATGCCATAGTGGATGGGTCGTATAATGATGTATCTTTTTCGGAACGTGTATGTCAATGACATATGCCAAGACATTGGAAATAGTTTGAGCAGCGAACTCAATGTTAACGGTGTCCAATAAGACGTCGTTATCTAAACTGGAGAGTAACTCAGCGATAATACCATGGTCGGCCATGCCAAAATTGTAGGAAAGGTGGCAGGTGAAATATTAAAATCATGCATCAGGTTAGTACTTAACGTCACCAGTAGCAGCGGGTGGTGCCGATCCAGTCTCATCAGAGGAGTTGGCGCCTCGCATAAGAAAGGAGCTGTGTGCTGGGCGGTTACAAAACAAAGATCCAATGCGGTTGTTCTGGTTAATAACATGATTGATTTGAGAAAGAGTGGCCGAGCTGTAATTGTCCAGAAGGAGTGAAGCGTTGGAATGGATGACAGAGTGATCCATATCAGGATAAGGCCTGTACTCGAAAAAAAAAAATGCACCAGACAAAAGTGTTCGCCAAAAATTTATTTTAAGTCGGATTTTCTTGAAACTTTTAGGGAATGAACTAATACATATGGATTATGTTTTTGCATAATTACTTTATTCAATTTCTTTTCCATCGCTGAAAGCCCGCACCTTTCCCTTAAGACCCCTCATTACATTTTGTGCAATGGTGGAGCCGACCTTTTTGGTCACTTACATCCATTCTTTCTTCAACTCCAGCTCGTTCTTAAACACCTTGGACGATTTTCGAACTTTGGCCTTCATTATGGCCCAAAATCTTTCCACCGGACGAATCTCTGGTGAATTTGGGGGGTGGCGGTTTTTGGTACAAAAACAACGTTATTGTCTCTGTTCCAATCCAACGTCGATCGCGCGTAATGGCATGATGCCAGGTCCAGCCAAAATAATGTCTCGCCTCCGTGGAACCGCAGGAAGGGTAACAGACGCTTCTGGAGGCACTCGGTGCGGTAAATTTCGCTGTTGATGGTACCCATTGTGATGTACGGTTTACTCAGTGTACCGCATTGGCATATGGCCTGCCAGAGCAAGTATTTTTTTGCGAATTTGTCCACTTTCTTCTTCCTTATGTCTTCCGGAACATCAAACCGTGATTTGGCAACGTAGAACTCCAGCCCCTGCTTTGCGTCTGCCTTGATGTAGGTTTCGTCATCCATAACCACACACATCGGTTTCGTTAACCACTCTCGATATAGCTTCCATGCGCGGGATTTGGCCGCCGTGTTTTGTTGATCACGCTGGTTCGGTGCCTTCTGGACCTTGAATACACGAAGCCCAGCTCGTTTCATGGTTTGCTGAACGAACCAGGTGGAACACTTTGCCTTCAGAGCCGCGTAGTGAATCGAAAGGTTCGGATTACGCTTGAAATAATCCAACACCTTCCGGGCCTTCACAGGGTCAGCTGTCATCGATTTTCTTCTACTTCCAGCCCGCCGCTCGGTCGTCTGGGACTCCTTAAACGATTTTACCACCCGAGCCACAGTTGTATGGGTGATTCCCAGTTGTCTTCCGATCAATCTCATGGTCGCAGTAGGATTTTCCATGACAGCGCGCAAAATTCTCCGGCGATTTTCTTCTTGTTTCGATGACATCTCAATAACGATGAAATTTTGCACATGTAAAAAATTTACTCCAAACTAGTTATACCCAGATTTTCATCAATTTTTACCCACGGATAAAAAAGTTACACACGGATAAAAATGGTGCATTTTTTTCGAGTACAAGCCTTAGAGGAAGCCATTGCGTTTTTTTTCCATGAAATCCCCGGATTGTGAAGTCACCAAACACAATAACTTCATCGGTTGCTTTAGCGGTATCTAGAACAGAGAAAACCGACTGACAATGGTTTTCGATGAGGTCACGCTCGCGTATACGGTCGGGAGGAAAGTACACCTGACAGAGAAACAAGATACGATCGGCCACACTTGCTCTAAGCATATCCAAGCATTCTTTTCTAGTAACCTCGCTTTAATCCTAGAAATTACAGCCACTAAAACACCTCCACCTTTAGCTTTCTGGCTATTACCAGCATTCCTATCGCAACGGAAAACTTCGTAATCGTCGCCGAACACCTAACGAGAGAGCGTGCGTGAATCCAACCATGTCTCCGTGAGAAAAAAGATGTCGTAGCAAAGATCCGAGGTAGCTACGCGAAAATCGTCGACATCACAATTGATACCACCGACGTTCTGGTAGTAGACGGATATCTCATGCTGGCAGTTGACAGGATGGATGCATGGACATGATGTGGCTATTGCTGAGACCGCAAAACCGGAAACACAGCTAGAAGTCAGACAAAGGAGAGGCTGAATACTAGGTTGGAGTAAGCTCGACTGAGACAGAGAAATCGGGGTCTTCCACAGTACTATGCACGATGCGTCTCGCTGGTCATAGTGGTGGTCCAGAAGAAGTAGAGGTAGCGTTTCGTAAGAACGGTATGCAACACAAGTAGCACACATCTGCCACACAAAGTTGCAGCAACTTGATAATGACTAAAATTAGTCCTATAGCATTTACCTCGAACGGTGTGTGACAAGTGTGCTTCAATAACTTCATGGGTTGCTTTAGCGGTATCTAGAACAGAAATAACCGATTGGCAATGGGTTTCGATGAGGTCACGCTCGCGTATACAGTCGGGAGGAAAGTACACCGCTCAGAGAAACATTTTCCACGTTTCGTATTAGGGGCAGTTAATTAACTACGTAGACAGTTTTTAGGGATTCTTGCCCCACCCCCTCTAAACTGCATACGTAGTTAATGAACAGCCCGTTAGTTGAACGGGACCCAAGTTTCCTTCCACTCCATCGCTGGTTGTCAAGGTGATCATGCCGTGAGAACACCTTTAACCGCTGACTTGCTCCTGCTTCATAATGCAGTGCAACGCCGTCCGAAGCGGTAATGAGCAAAGGCACGACAGCAGAGCTGTTTACATCTTTTCAGGTTCAAGCAGAATGATATGTAGCCAAGTGGTACTCGATTATGATGACTGGGTTTGGGAAAAACGGTAATTTCATGAAAACAGTGATTATATTATCATTAGTACATTTTTCAAAAGTTTGTTTTATGGAAAATTGAAAAATATTTCAGCAGATTTGTAATTTAATATCCTATCGAATGGCGTACTTTGATTTTACTTTAATTTATAAATGACAAAGTTACAAGTGTTCAAAACCTAACACTATTTTACCACACATATTTTTTGATTTGCACCCCAATATAGTCGACAAAGACGTAGTTCTACGTCAAAAAGTTATAGAAAAAATACATGCTCCATTAAAATGATGAAATCTCAAAAACACCAAAATATACCTCTCTCAAATTTTGATATTTTGTTTATCGAGTATTGCTTAATTTTTGCTGGAAATGTCAGGTTGCGATTTTTTGCGCTTTGGGAGATTTTTTTATAGTCACTTTAACACTCTTGGGTAATTCTTGACTTGTTCGGGGTGAGATTTGACGTGACTTTGGCGTGAGAGGTATGGATGTTAACCACTACGCCGGGGTCACTCCAACTTTGGGAGATATTAAAGTTCAAAAATTGTTGCTTTTTTCGGTTTTTCAACAATATCTTTAAAATTTGAAGCTTAAACCAGTATATTTCTTCACAAAAGTTTTGTATTTAATGCATTTGCATAAGATAAAAATAAAACATTACATGGTTGTCAGCAAAAAACCGCAACAGAAAGAAAAAAACATGTGTTCGACATTTTTATCTTTAACTCCATATAACTCGGAACCAGTAGTCTGTGGAAATTTAGCGTCTTGAAAAGAGTTGTTTATTTTGTCAAGGCAAACAACTTTGCCGGAGACATCAAGTCTCCAAAACCTCAGAGAAATAAGTTATATTGGGACGCCATCTTTGCGGAAGAGTTTTGAACTATTTGTTTATGGATATTATATTATCCTTATTATGATGAGAAGCTTTACCCAAGACACCAAGCAGCGGAAATGCTTCGTTTCAGAGTTATTAATTTTGCTCCGCTAGATTGCATTTCTGGCCCAGTGTGCACTGCGACCAGCAATTTGATCTATTGTATATCCCGTGTCCTTAGTTTAGTGCATGTCGTATTATTCCATCATATTCAGAAATTATGAAGTAGGGGAAATGGATGTAATGTCCCTCATTTGGGCCCATACATACATTCAGCAATCGCCTAAATTTTTAATAGTGACCAAGAATATCCATTAGTACCGTGCCAATGACGCGTTCATCTAGATAAAATTGATAAATAGCAAATTTTTAGCGAAAATTTGATTTGAAAATTTAGTCGACTGCTGAATTTATGTATGGGTACAAATTAGGGGCATTTAGGCCAACATTGCATCCATTTCCCCTATCTAAACTTTTCTGCAGTCTGCTGCAAATAACACGAAGACTTCTTCCTTTAGCAGAAATGCTTGTGTCATCGGCAAACAAAGATTTGTGGCAACCCTGAGGCAAATCAGGAAGATCCGAAGTGAAAAAGTTTTACAATATAGGCCCAATAATGCTACCCTGAGGAACTCATGGTCTAACAGATAGTCGTTAAGATTTGGAATTTTGATAATTTACCTGCAGAGTTCTGTTAGTTAAATAGTTTTGAATTAATTTCATAATATAGAGTGGAAAATTAAACTTTTTAAATATAGCATTCCTGCAAGCCAAACTCTGTCGAATGCTTAGTTCGTATTGATGTGAAGCATCATTCTAATTAAAATTATCTTTTCAAAAAATCAGGCAGAGAATCACTTTAAATCAGAGATTCAAGAGCATAGTTTACATCATCTCTGGTTTGCAAATGAATGTTTGAATCAGATCTATATTCCATAAATGTTCGATATTGTTCCCAATCAGCTCTATGGTAATTGAAAGTAGAGCTGTTGGGATTACAAATTATTTCTTGAGACATTTCAAAAGTTAATGGAAGGTGATCAGAACCGAAGTCAGCATGGGTAACCAATTGGCTACAAAGTTGACATGAATCAGTTAAGACCAAATCAATAGTTGAGGGACTTCTTGTTGAAGAAAAGCATGTTGGGCTGCAGAACAATCATTAAACAGAATATTGAGCATTTCTAGCTCAAATCGTTAAAAAAAAATGTCAATTTTGTCTCGACCCCTTCTGATTTGAATGAAACATTGCTCACGTGTTCGCTGCTACTAGTGGTTGCATTTTTCATTTAAATATGATTTTTTCCTCCAGAGTAACTTTTGAAAAAGGCGTATAAAAAAATTGATTATTTTTTTTTCAAAAAATCATAACTTGAAAACTATTGATCTGATCAAAACGGCATATGAAAAGAAGTTTTAGGTAATTAAATTATCTTTGCTAAATACACTGAAAGAAAAAACTTCGCAAATTAGTATTTAAAAAACGTAAAACGATGATTATCTCAAAACACCCCCCCTTCGATCTTTATAATTTTTTTTTTCAAGAAAATTGATGAAATACCCTTAAATTTCGTGAAAAGTGTATGCTGGTACCTTCCTTAAAAATAAATCTATAATTTTTTAAATTTTTGTTGATTTTTACAAGTTGATGAAAATGCACATTTTTTTGAAAAATAACAATTTATTTGGATTCTACGCATAATTTTCGATAACTTTGCATATAGAAACTTTTTTCCTAAGTCCAGCCGTTCTCAAATTAATGCAAATTAAAAAATATAATTATAACTATTTTCAACATTTTAGGCCATTTTCAAATGTTCGTCGAGATGTCTAGCAACGAGATTTTATTTCATGATTGTATATTAAAAAACAAACAATTCATTCTCAGATATGGTAGCTGTCAGACTTACCCGTTTCTATCTAGAGGCAGCGGAAGAGAAGCACGTTGATGTGGTCAAATGAAAGATTTGTTGAGATAAAAAACAGTATATATTTATTATTTTATTTTACAATTCATATTATTTGAATACACTGGAGTCGCTTTTTACGCGGGTGATACGTCCCGCGTAAAAAAAAACCGCGTGAAAAAAAACCGCGTAAATTCCGGAATCCGCGTAAAAAAAAACCGCGTAAATTCCGAAATCCGCGTAAAAAAAAACCGCGTAAAAAAAGACCGTGTAAGAAAAAACCGCGTAAAAAGCGATAATTATTCTGAAATCCGCGTTAAAAAAAACAAAATCCGCGTATAAAAAAACCGCGTAAATTCCGGAATCCGCGTAAAAAAAAACCGCGTAAATTCCGAAATCCGCGTAAAAAAAACCGTGTAAAAAAAAATCGCGTAAACAGCGACTCCAGTGTACATTGAATAATTTGGGTGTATCGTTTGAATTAGCGAATATTTTTACTGCAATTTGGTTGTTTGAAACTGGAATATAGCAATGATATTTTCGAGTTCCAGGAATTGGTTTCACTTTCTTAAAAATTGGATCAAATTCCGTGTCAAATTCCGTTATACCTATCTTCATTAGGTACAATTGATTAAATCAAACTTTTTTAAGTGTGAGTGTAAGAAGCCTCCACGGGGTGCCTTTTTATGTAGTTGTGATATCGCGGGATGAGCTCTTAAGGGGGTATTCCCGATCTTTTTTTTCAAAAAATCAAATTTTTTTTTTTCACGTTTTTTTGTACTTTAGACTATATACACTGGAGTCGCTTTTTACGCGGGTGATACGTCCCGCGTAAAAAAAAACCGCGTAAAAAAAACCGTTTAAATTCCGGAATCCGCGTAAAAAAAAACCGCGTAAATTCCGAAATCCGCGTAAAAAAAAACCGAGTAAAAAAAGACCGTGTAAGAAAAAAACGCGTAAAAAGCGATATACCGCGTAAATTCTGAAATCCGCGTAAAAAAAAAACCAAAATCCGCGTAAAAAAAAACCGCGTAAATTCCGGAATTCGCGTAAAAAAAAACCGCGTAAATTCCGAAATCCGCGTAAAAAAAAACCGCGTAAAAAAAAACCGCGTAAAAAAAAACCGTGTAAAAAAAAACCGCGTAAAAAGCGACTCCAGTGTACTTTCATCCCCCCAAGCCGTTTTCCGATCAGCGAATTCGGTGTCCAGGCATAGCTGACTAATGGTAAGAACCCCCAAATGGTTTTAACTAAAGTCAAAACTTTAAACGCGTTTTTCTCGAAACCACATTTTTTTATCGGGCGAAGATTTTTCTCAGAAACTATAAGAGATATTGACTTGCATTTTGTTCCTTATTAAATTCTTTGGAGCTTCTCCCACTTTCAGCCAAAAATATTAACATTTAACATTGTTTGAAGCACCTTAAAGTTGCAAAAAAGCGGGCTAAAAATCGCCTGTTTTTTCATATGGCCGCCATTTTGTTAATTTGCAAGATTTTTTGCTGCCAACGGGAGAAGCTCCAGAGAATCTTATGCAGATTATTATTTCATCACGAAATCTGTTTCAGATGAAGCCGTTCCAGAGAAAAGTCTTCGCCCGTCCAGGCGTTTGCGGCGAACAGGGGTCTGTTTGTCGCCATTTTGTGACGTCAATAATGTCTTTTTTTATGTCGAAAAAAAATTATTTGTAAACTTTAATGTTCAATAAACAAGAATCCCAAAGAGTTAGGCGCATTACTATTCATTTTCCTTGAAAAAAAATTAATTGAAAAACAGGCCGAAAAAAGGCAAAAGATTGGGAATACCCCCTTAAGGCACAATATGGTATACGTCAGAGAAGTAACTAGAGAATTTATCTCAATTACAGGTTTAATAACATATTTGTTTACCTGTTTATGTTTTGAGCCTCTGTTATGACATACACAATTCTATACAGGTATACAACTAATAGAGGACAGAAAAAAGGCACATGAGTGGGTTTGTTGATTATTTGGTTATATTTGAGAGTATTTACTTATAAACTTGTTTCTTTTCCGCTGCGTCTAAATAGAAACGGGTAAGTCGGACAGCTACCATATTTGAGAATGAATTGTCTGTTTTTTAATATATATTCATGGAAAAACATCTCGTTGCTGGACATCACGACTAACATTTGAAAATGGCCCAAAATGTAGAAAATTATTATAATTATTTTTTTTTAAATTGCATTAACTTGAGAACGGCTGGACTTAGGAAAAAAGTTTCTATATGCAATGTTTTTGAAAATTATGCGTAGAATCTAAATAAATTACTATTTTACTAAAAAATATGCAATTTCACCAACTTGTAAAAACCAACAAAAATTTCAAAAATTATAAAAAAAAATTTAAGAAAGTTACCAGCATATACTCTTTACCAAATATTAAAGCATTTTTTCAGTTTTCATGAAAAAAAAAATTATAAAGATCGAAGGGGAGGTGTTTTGAGATAATCATCGTTTTACGTTTTTTAAATACTAATTTACTAAGTTTTTCTTTCAGTGTATTTTTTTCCGCAAAGATAATTTAACTACCTAAAACTTCTTCTCATATGCCGTTTTGATCAGATCAATAGTTTTCAATTTATGATTTTTTGAAAAAAAAATAATCCATTTTTTTATACGCCCTTTTTAAAAGTTACTCTGGAGGAAAAAATCATATTTAAATGAAAAATGCAACCATTAGTAGCAGCGAACACGTGAGAAATGTTTCATTCAAATCGGAAACACTCATGACCAACCGGTTTGCGTTTTGGGCTGGAAATGCTCTATTACCATTGGAATAGCTTTGAGCATTATTCAATGAGCGATGTTTTGTATTAAAATCACCAATAATAAAGAATTTAGACCTATGACGGGTAAGTTTCTGAACGTCACCCTTGAGAAAATTATCTTGCTGGCCTACGCATTGGAATGGCAAATAGGCAGCTATTAACGTTAGTTGGTCAAATTTTGTTTCAACAGAAACTCCCAAAGTTTCAAAAGCTTTGGTTTCAAAAAATGAAGAAAGAATTTGATGTTTGATACGTCTATGAACAATAATGGCAACGCCACGGTCCATGAAGCCGATCACTTCGATAAATGGAATAATTATCGTCCCCTTTAACCTTATGGTTAGGGTTAATGAACGTTTTAGTTATAACGGCAATATGCATGTTATGAACTCTCAAAAAGTTAAAAGCTCTTCTTCGATCGAGCATTCCAATTCAAAAATTCAATGATTTAAAATCCATTACTGAATTTCAAAGTCATGACGATAATGTTGTAAGTGCTTACTACCTCAGTTGGGAGCGATCCTGAGAATCCCTGACTACAATGGCCTCAGGGTCGGCACGCTTACCGAACTAGGTTCCACGTGGCAAGGAATGGTCGCACTGGATACAGCAAAAACTCCTACAGCACTTCAATATTCAAAATAACCACTTTTTATTGTCGGATTATACTAACACGTCTATTCCTCCCTACGTATGTGACTCTCCCACTTTCTTAATTTCTATCTGACCTGTTTCTGTTGTCTTTCCCTTCTTCTTCGGGGCCCCTTGCAGATCCACCACCACGTTTCCTCGACGACTGCTTCACTCGGCTCCACGTTCCACCTTCTTCCTTCTCTCCTTCGGCGGCGTTGGAAATCTCCTTCGCGCGCTATTCCACTTTTTATGCTGGCTGGGCCACCGTGTGTGTTGACGGACTCGGCTTCGGCGGTTCGTGCCGGAATTGTTCTTACTTGGCTGGGGACTGGCGTAGCCTACCGGTACGTCTACCAGGTGTACCTCAGCGGTTCTGTTTAAAATTAACAGCGGGGTCCTGCTGTCCGTTTTTTCCTCTCACTCTTTTCCACTTTCCTCTTACTATCTTCAACTATCTTCTGTCACAGTAATGTTTCTTATATTTCACCAGAGACTATCGACCGTTTACCTTGATGGTTATTTGATGATCGACCTGATCGGTGTATGTAGCCTAGAAATACGTTCTTTGGGTCACTGTCCTTTGACTATTGGTTAGTGACCCAGGCCATTCGTTTTTCATCGCCAGTCACCGTGTCCGTTATGCCGTTTGTAATGGCATTTTTTGTCGTCACCTCTCATGGCCGCCTAAATGCTGCTTTTACTCCATCTGGTGGTGGGTTTTGTAGACTACGGTGGGTGGATGGCTGCGTAATACTGTAGGCTACTCTACTCTGGCCTACCAGGGAGATTTACTGACGGAGAAAAACTGTACACATACACGAACATTACTTGCCATGATTTTTCAACATAATAACGAGTACTCTACACGATATTCTAAAAATTACTCGACACTGAAACGTGAACACTCACAATGTTTGCAAATTTTATTCCAGTTTGAATACCATGAAAAACTTTAGCATATCA
This sequence comes from Ochlerotatus camptorhynchus, assembly GCF_037179485.1. NCBI lineage: Eukaryota > Metazoa > Arthropoda > Insecta > Diptera > Culicidae > Ochlerotatus > Ochlerotatus camptorhynchus. The sequence continues at coordinate 119,860 of NW_027040656.1, forward strand.
GTAATTATTTCAATTAATCATATCAGTAATCACATCAATTAATCTTTTCTGTTAAAATTCCACTTTAGGAGCAGTAATGCTTCCTAAGTCAAGATTATCAAAATTTCCGTTAGAATTATGTTGGCTAGTATTTTGATTTCTACCTGTTGCAATAGCACTATAGTAGCTCCATCTACTCGCTGAACATTGTTACAGCGAAAGGAGCAGCTATAGATGGAGAATTTGAAGCAGAGGTGATATTTCTACCTACGGGTACGAATTTAGAATTTGTTCCTCGATGACCGTTGTTAACAGCAGAGGAATTACCTAGTCGGGAAACTTGGAGCGTTTCCTACCTGCCACTTAGAACGAGATTTTAGGATCACTTTGCGAGTCTTATATTCCCAAAAATTGGATTTGTGGTTCTCACCACAATTTGAAAATTTAAGTTTCTTAGGATCTTCCATCATAGGACAGTCGTCCTTTGGGTGAGAGGAATCACCACAATAAATCATTTTGTCAAGCATCTGCATTCATGTTCCATCAGATGTCACTGCTCTTATTTACGGTGACATCTATCGGAAACTACGTATAATCTATTTTCCGTTAATTGTTCACAGAGGAAAACATGTCTGTATATTTCGTGCATAGAACTGGTCCAGCAAACTCGATTAAGCTCAGAATTTCAGCACACGTAGTTTAAACTATAAGGATCAACTTTGCCAAAGACAAAATCACGATTCAAGTTAGTATTATGGAGATATTAATTAATTATATGCATTCTGCTCGTATAATGCAACAACATACAGGCACCTTATGCAACGTATCAACTAGATTACAACTAAAAATAAAAGTTCATATTTTCCACAGGCTAACATCCAGGTTTATTTTGATGCGATAACCACTCTCTGAATGTTTTAGCTCTTTTTGACGTTACACGGGCTGGCGCTTTTGTTTGAATATAGGAGACGTAGTTGAAATTTGTATATACAAAATGCTCATATACATTCAAAAGCGAATATCTCAATAAAACTAACTGAATTCATGATGAAATCTTTAACGAAGTTATTACTCATTAACTGAACTACAAGTTTTGAAAATCTGAATCAAATCGAGAATAGGGAAACTGTTTTATGACGTTTTTTTCATTTTTTTTTTATGTATTTTATCCAAATTCCCCATACAAAATTCAAACTAAAAGCGCCAGCTAACCCTACAACCAAATGAGCTATAACTTTCAGAGAATGGTTTTCTCACCTAAAGGCACAAATAGAGGTTGGCCCGTGGAAAATTTGAACTTTTATTTTTGTGGGAAATTTCCTCCAGTCTTCCTGAAGTGTTCGCACTTCACTCGGACATGGGGCATAAGGCTAGCTTTTTCTCAGGCCTTAAGGTTGTTTAGTTCACTAGTGAACTAAATAAAAATCATTAGAAATCCCGTTGCGTGAATCGTCAGGACGGGATTTCATTTTCATTTACATTACTTGGACAGGCTCAACTCCAAGTCATTTTATCAGTTTATCTTTGATATGATCCAGGGATTCACCACTGGGCAAACCTTTCATGACAACCTTGAACACACGTTCAGTTTTGGTGTCATAAGTAAAAAATTGGAGCTGCTTCTCAGTAAGATACTTGAGAAGAAGTTTGAATCTGTCAAAGGTTTCAGCCAATACACGGCATTCACCCCAACGGCCGATTTGCAGTGAAAAGTTGAAGAGCATGGAAATTGGAAGGGGGAATCTTCCATCATCCGATTGATTGCGAAATTGATTGCTCAAGTCAATTTCACCAGAAAGGGGATCAAGAGATTGCTCTTTATTTTGCGCTTAGGTGCCATGGCGACAGTAAAACTATTATCCAAATCGACTTCAAAGCAGATTACTATAAGGATTGAAGAGGAATTTTCCAAATCGACATCCAAGCAGGATTGCCTCGGGTAGGGTCCAAACAAGGATATAAGAGGAATAAGAGTCGAACACGGTAGAAAAGTTACAGGTATATTGAGCACTGAAAAGTGCTGTTTAAATTTGTTGTAGCTTTAGCTACAAAACATTCTCCATGCGGTTCCCTAGATGTGTGCCTTTGGTAGTAATCTTGTAGGTTTTATGGTTTCTTTGTAATTATTGATTTAAAATACCCATGAAAACTTATGACGATTTCTTAAATGTGCTATGGACACCCTATTCGTTCGTACACGCAAACCAAAAATCTATTACAATGAATGTTAGTTCCGCTTCCTATCATCCCCTGTTCATGAACATCGCAACGAATGTTAGAAATTGACCATGCAGGCGATGTAATGGTTTTTTGTCTTTTTTTTCGTGTTCTATCTACGCTTTCGACTATACCAGTAAGCTTGTAGAACGACGCACATTGTAGAACATTGTAGAATGACGCACACACTTGCCTCGAATCTCTCCAGCAGAAAAAGCATACGAAGTCGAGTATGCGAGAAAATGAGCGCTTCATGTTTGCTTTTAGGCTATGCATATTCAGAAGCATGGAGTGGAGAAAGCACAGGTCTGATCATCGCAACGTTCGTGGTTCGAGTCCAGTCGGCAATCTGTTTCCTATTTTTTTCGACATAACTAATTTACCTCACTAATACACTCTACATTTTTCGGTCTCCAATTTTCTTGCATTGGACCGCAGCTAGGTATATCGCATCCTCGGTTCATGCGGTCTCCACTAACATCCCCCAATACGCGCACGGAAATTCGCTAGAATATTATTGTACAGGCTGAGATACATTCTTAGCTTTTGATTACCGCACATCATCTGCGCCGATAGAAAATATTACTGCGGAGATGTTTTGAGGTACATATTTATCAATTGTATCTAGATGAACGCGTCATTGGGACGGTACTAATGGACATTTTTGGTAGCTATTGAAAATTTAGTCAATTGTTGAATTTATGTATGGCCCCAAATTAGGGACACTTAGGTCGACATTACATACATTTCCCCTATTGAATATTTTTCAGTTTTAATAGAACACACAATAAGAGGCACCGAGGCCCATTGCTAAAAGTCTGCTATTTATCAAATTTATCTATATGAACGCGTCATTAGGACGGTACAAATGGATATTTTTGGTCGCTATTGAAAATTTAGTCGATTGCTGAATTTATGTATGGGCCCAAATTAGGGACATGTAGGCCGACATTACCTACTTTTCCCCTATATATTATATACATTTTTTATGTGCATTAATTCAGATAAATAATCGTTTCTTCCTTTTGAGCAGCTTGTATTTAAATATGAGCATCACATCTAAAACGCATTTTTCACTAAATAACATTTGATTGTAACGGCGCCGGTGGTGTAGTGGTAAGCGTGATTACTTCTCACCCCAGCAGGCCTGGGTTCAATTCTGAGGCATAACATCTCTGATCACGCCTTCCTTCGGATGGGAAGTAAAGCCGTTGGTCCCCGGTTCATGAGTTGATGGGTCGATAGGTAGGGTCCAGGTGTGGGAGCTGCTTTCCTGGCACGTCGGTAGCATTGGTGCTCAGCACTGAAAACAAGATCGACGGAAAAAACAAACCAAAGGAAAAAAAAAAACATTTGATTGTATTATCTTTGAATGGAATTGGAATTTTTTGAATGGACTTCAAAAGAATGGACTCCCAACGTTTCTCATTGGAAGGGATATTAGGTTCCTTTTCTTTTTGTTTTATTAACCATGTCGCATAGTGACAGATACGATATTTAATTAAATATATATATATATTTTTTTTTGTAGTGATCCAGTGGCAGCAACTTGCTAAAACTCTACACTGGACCCCTTTTATTGATAAATTTTGCTTCTATGAGCCTCTATTTTAAATCAACACACAGACGTTCCTAGGCTATGGTGCCCGTTTGGTCACTGTTGTTTTTGTGCTGATCCAAATAGTTTTGATAATATAATTGCGCATTCTTGTTTTTTTTTTAAAGGTTGATTTTCGTCCCAGTCTTGTCTTCTGTCGTCACTTATTTTGTCATTTTGTCTTGTGTATTAACCCCCACTTGTCTTGTTTATTGTGTCAACTTGTGTCTATTGTCCTTCCCCATCTGTTACTCTGTCATGACTAATTTCATTGATATATAAAAATAGTAATATCAATTACAGGATAATATGGTTATTTCTCGATTACTTTTTCAAAGGAAAGCACCAGCTCCTGCAAACAATGCATCCGATCGTCGATCCGGCGCAACCGGCATCTCGCACACGCTTATCAACATCACCAGCAGGTAGAGGAAAATTTCCCCTATCTGATGATAGTGCCAGCACGCGCGGGCGAGCCACCAGTTACGCCAAATCGACGACCAAACGCACCGCCTACAAAAGCCGATACGCTCCCTTGAAAAAGTTATCGAGATTTCTACTAATTAATGAATTATTGACAATTACCTCTCATGATCCTTGGCTCCGATTTTAACTTACCACTTTTTGATTATTTATCAAATACCTCTCCCAGAATTTATAACTCCCCGATGCTTTGTTGGTTTCTGATCTCATTTGGATTGGTCCTGAATTTGTTTGACATCCTGTTCGAAGTAATTCTTTGAGTTCCAGCTTGTACGTGTCTCACGTCATATGATTCGCCATTCATAAAGATAATGGGTTAAAAGGGAGTAAAACATACATAAAGGTAGATTAGTATTAGTTGTACTTGATCCAAACAATAAAAAGAAGCATAGATGACTTAGTAGAAAAATAAAACTAATAAATAACTAAAAGTGCAATGGATAAGTGTTAGTTCCGGGATCATTTTAGTGTTAGTAGTTATGTTAGTTTTGATCCGTATTCAGCCCTGCTGGCCCCTCAAGCACTATTTGCAGCAATTGTGATAAGATTATGCGACACTGCTACTACTACTATGTTAATTTTCGCAACGCAATGTCTTTCAATAAATCACTCAATCAATTTGATGTTTGAAAATTTGCTCAAAAGGGCTTTGTTGACACATCATACCTTACCGAAAACTAAAGCAAAACAATCCTAATTCTTATTTCAAACCTATCAACATATTTAACACATCTTTCCTAAAATTTCACTTGTTCGTAAGCGCCTGGTTGAAGATATGACTTTCGCTATTGACATTGTCTGTAATTAACAAATACACTAAATAGGAAGATTTATTATACAACTTCATAGGCTAGTCGCCTCCCTAAGCGGACCCCCCGCGTCCTATCTCTTATGTTAATTAGCTTTCTGAATTCTATAATTGAAGTTTATTTAATAAATAACTGAAATCTCTAATCTACCTACATAACCCATGCTTTAAAACTACAATTTAACGTGTTATCTTATCTTATATCTTTGTTCGTCCCAGATGACACCTTCAAGTGACTAAAATGCTTCACTTTGAAGTTAGTTTCCAAGCTAATTTTAAACTGTATATTGTATAGGGTAAATGTTCCAACTACGCTCTCACGCCTCCACTATGTGCCACCACAAAAATACATATGGTTATGTCACAATAAAAGCACACCACAGTGGAAATCCCGAGCCACAGTTCAAACACTTATTCCAAATCAAAATGAAGCACATATAAGATTAGTTACAATACTATGTACAAAAATGATGTTTAACATTGTTTTCTGAGTAATACTTCAATGAAAACAACAACGAAAGCTTGTCACGCAAATAGAAGGAGCACTGTTGGGCACTTTCTGAAATATTTCAATAGTATAATTTCCTTGCAAACCCAAATAAATCTATCTGCGTAAAAAATAAATAAAATAAGAGTTATTTGCGGCAAAACCCGCCAGTATCACACCCAACGTCAGTGCCTATACGTAAGCGTACTACGACGCGGCTCTCAATAAAAGGAGTAACAAGTGTGATACTATCACTGCTAGACTAGATCTTTGGTTCTCTCATGCAGCGGTTTATCAGAGAGGGGAAGCTTAGTAATCCCCATCGCCTGCCCATGTCGCCATTCTATCGCGGCATGAGCCAGCAACGCCGACCATAAACTTACCGTCTCCAACACTCCACTATAAAGCATGAAATTAAGCCCGCCCACCAACAGCAAGGTGCAAAAACTAGCCAAGGGGAGGGAGATACGATATTTAATTAAATATATATATTTTTGTCAAATCGTTAACTATATACCGTCGTATTAGCAAACTCAGGAAATTTTCAGTCGAAAACAGATTTGTCGCTCACTACTACTGGAACGTAATGCCTTTTTTATTTTCAGACTTGTAGAAAAATACAAATTAATTTAAAAAATCAAAATTGTAGGGTTTCGTGATATAACAAAATGACAAATTCTTTAGAAAGCAAACTTTAGTCATTTTTCAAGATTCTAAACATTGAACAAACTGCTTCTGAACTATGAATAAACTCAATAAAGATTTACGTAAATCCACACTGAGACCACAATAAATAATTTAAGCAGATTTTTTTTTCAGTCAGATAAAGATTAAAAAGATTTTTAAAAAGAAATTCAAAAAAATGTGACGTCACCTGCGGTGCTATTTAGATGGAGGAGTACGCAGCTCCCATGTGAAAAGGCTAGCATCCGCGCCTCTTATACCGTAAGGGGCTAGTGAATGCCACCCATCGCCTCTTATAAAATAAATAATACGACCGCAGTATGACGTAGAACCACGCAACATTGATGTATGTGGTTATGGTTCACTTTTTTTTCCTTGATTTGATTGAAAGGTGATCACGCCGTGATCCACTTTTAGCCACTGACTTGGTCCAGCTTGCTACATGACCAAGTGCCAAGTGCGATCAGCTGACTTTTTTGTTTGCCAAGAACTTTTGACAGATCACAGTACAACTGACAGTTCACTCTCATATGAATTTCTATTTTGTTTAGGTTTACACCAGATCACTAGCCCACTCTTGATTTCTAGCTCTCAGTTCCACTCAGAAACGTCTCTTGGATCACCTTATTCTTTTATGATCGTTTGTGGCCTAGCAGCACTTTAGCGTGATTTTCTCGGTGTAAATGGTGCTTTAGAAATTGGTGAACAATCATTGATATGTGAAAATCAGCAGAGAGATATTTTTTATCCCGTATTGCAGGGTGTTCCAGTGACTTTTCATTCCCAATTTTAATCATTGTAAAGTGTAGTGTCGGCAAAACTATAATAAACCATTGTTTTATTTTTATAGCAAAATACTACACTCAAGTCTTTTTTTACACGTTGCCGCTGAGTAGCAATACGTTTTAGCGATTTCTCGATAATGATACAACCAATCGACTTGATTCAAATCACGTTATCCGTTTCAAGCCATTGGTGATCAAAAGGCATACTTTTAAAAAAATCACAATTTTTGGTGTGAATACAGACATTTTTAAAAAGTGGTCTATATGGACCATTAGACTGATGCAAAGTTTGACTTTTTTGCTCCACAGTGCTTAAATGGTTTCAAATCGGGTCCTGATTAGCCTCCCAAAGTTACAACTCATTTGGTTAGAAACAGACTTCGCACAAGCCATTTGAAGTTTACATGTAAATTACTATGGGAAATCTCAACTTTTTGTTGATTGCCTTTTAGTATTTTTCCATATTGAGCTGCGAAACAGTTCGATAGCCATTTTTATAGAAAATTTTCTCAGCTACAACTTTGCTTAAAATCGTTTCTATGTAAAACGAGACAGGAAAAAGTTATTAATTATTTAAGAGATTGTTAAACTTATGACAAGATCAAGCAGCTGCTCTGTAGGCAACACTGTATTTTTCAGTGTGACATAGTAGCCATGGTTTTTGTGTCCTATTCAATGCCCCAGAAACACCAATGTTGCCTGCTGAGCAGTTGATTGAGCATGATCATAAGACATCAGCGCATTGAACCATTGATAACTTTCGACCCTTGCATTTAATCAAAAAGTGGTCTTGAGCAAAGTTGTAGCTGGGAAAATTTCCTACACGTACAGTTGAAAACTTTTGAAGCAGACCGATATGGTGAATTATTAGATAGACATGAACAAAAATCTTGGTTTTACCATAGTAATTCCCATACAAACTTGAAATGGTTTGTGCCTCTCAGTTTCTCACCAAATGGGTTCAAATTTTGAGAGGTTAGTCAGGATCCGATTTGGAATCGTTTAAGTATTGTGGAGCGAAAATTTCAAATTTTGCATCACTCTAATGGACCATAGCATTACGATTGGCATCAACATTATTTTTTTTTTATATTTTAGCATTGGGAAAATCAAAATCATGGTAGATTTTTTTTTAAACCTGAGTGTACTGTTTTGTTCTACGCTATTTTCCGTAGAAAGGAAAAGAAAGTTAACCTTTTTATTGGATGAACTTGCCTAGTTTGTTCTCATATTCTTGTACACGGTAAGAAAAAAAAAAATAAAGGGTTATGTCCTAGACACGACCGCAGTATGACGTAGAGCCACACAAAATTGATGTTTTTCGTGCATTTTTGACTATTATTTTAAAATTTTCAAGTATTTCAATGTTTCGGTTATGGTTCACTCAAAACAATTTAAATATTTTTCTTGACAAATATATTAATGTGAAATTCCACATGATTTTCATTTGACCACACATAAACAGAATCCATTCAGAAGTACACATGAAATTTATACGCAAATGAATAGTATGTGTGGTCATGCATGGTTTTTATATGTACATATATTAAGTATGTGGCCGACACATAGATATTGATTTGTTGATCACGTTGCAACAATTCATATGTGGAACACATAAAAACTCCAGAACAAGATCCATAGGATGATCCTAAACAGTCCAGGACCCGAAATTCTGAAGTTCACCGCCTGGCTGGCCTTCAGCCTCTCGAAGAGCGACGAACGGTCTCCTTGGAAAGGTTCAGAGACACCTGTCTGAGATCAGATCTTCAGATCATACGTGATCTGGCACGTTAGTTAAGTTAGACTCGTAGTTAGGTAGGTTATCAAATTTTTAAATTAAAACAAAACACACCCCAAGGGGTATTCTGTTAACTAAATGAAATACGCAAATACTAAATTAGAATATCTAATGAACAACGATGAAGAACCAGATAGGCTAATCAATTGAAATGTAAAATCAATGTATACACCATAATAAACGAAATTTTACTACTACTACTTTTACAGTCAGTGGTGTGTAATTTACCAACATAATATCATCGAATATGTCTTTCAAGCCATTTTTTTCTCAAATTTGAAAGTTTTGGTGCGGAAAGAAATTAAGGGAAAAACTTCTGTTTTTACTAATAATTGTGGTTTGTTTAAAATTTATTTCCCGGAAAAAAAGTGATCGTCAAAGTCCATGTCTTTTTCGGATTAATGTTGAGGGGGGGGGGAGAGGTTGTTGTGAAGGAGGGGGGAAGGTGTTTATAAACATTGCATTTTCTCATTCTTCATTGTGTCGCATTCCTCATTGTGGTCACGCCGTGATCCACCTTTAGCCGCTGACATAGTCCTGCTTGCTGCAGGACCTAGTGCCACGCCGTCCGAAGCGGAAATGAGCAGAGACAGGAGAGCAACGCTGATTTATAAATTTTCATGTTCAAGCAGAATGATATGCAACCAAGTGGTATTCGTTTATGATGACTGGGTTTGGGAAAAAGGCTTATTTCATGAAAACAGTGATAAAATTATCATTTGTACATTTTCAATAGTTTAATTACAGAAAAATTGGAAAAATATTTATTTCAGCAGGTTTGTAATGTAATATCATATCGATTGGTGTACTTGGATTTTAATTTCATCTATAAATGACAGAGTTACAAGCGTTCAAAACCTAACACTCCTTCACCACACATATTTTTTGATTTGCACCCCAGTATAGTCGACAAAGACGTAGTTCTACGTCAAAAGGACCCTACGGCCAGTTCACTTTTGCCTTGTTTGTCTCCTTTTCTCCTTCTAATGTTGTCAAAGTGGGAGGACCACCCAAGAGGGGTAGTAAAGTGAATGAGCCCAGCGTTGAGTACACGCTAACTTCAAAGTACCCCTTAATGAGTAAAATTTTACTCATTTCGAAGAAAAGTGACTTAACTCATGAAATGAGTAAAACCGAGTTTACTCATTAATGAGTATTCGACTAGTACTTCTTAAAATGAGTAGATTTTATCCTTCGTGTTTTTTGGCAATGAATAAAAAGTACCCGTTATTTTAATTACTTCATAGGGCTCATAACTAACAATAATAAATACGTCAGAGGTCAACTTAAGATAAAAAAAAAACACTTTATTTAACATTTAACATGTTTACCTACTTTTGGGTACAACTAGCTTACTTTCGGGTAGAAAGCGAGTGGATGATTCCATATGAATTGCACACAATTAGATGAAAACTACATTTACCAGCTTCACTTTATTTTGGCTTCCTGCACTATATTGCCAAGATGAGTGAAAATAGCTAACTTTTAGGTACTTTTCTTTTGTAGATTTATATTTTGTTCTTTTCTTTCATCTACACACTAACAGCGCCTCCGTAGGGGGAGAGGTAGCTCATCGATTCTTCCGGTTCGCCTCCTAGCATCGTGCTATAAGGTACCAGGCAATAACAAAGGTAGTTGATCGATAGCGCGATGACGTCATTTCGTTGACGTTTGCAATGGGTAATTCTCATAGCAGGCGTTGACGATGGGACGTTGTCGAGTTGTTGAATAGCAACTATCGTGGTAACTCACCGATTACCTGTCGATCTGCCAAATTTGGAAGACGTCTGCATTGAATTGTCTCATATAATAATATTCCGCCCACTATATCACAAGAAATTGCGAGTAGCTGAGTGGAATGGAGATAAGTTAAGCATTGGGTACAGGACCAAGTCTCCCCTGGGTGGTGCCAAAAGATGAGCGCAATAGAATCATCAAGTTGCCATAAGGCACGGAATGAGACTATTGCATGGCTGGGTAGTCAAAGTCTTCCATTCGTTAGTCATTTCAGGTGGATTAGAACAGGTTTAGGTGGGCGTTGGCCAGATTTGGATTTTTCAGATGTAATCCTGGATAGGACCCTGTCATTGAACGTCGCGTGAAAGTGGAACTTAATGAAGGCCTAAGTACTTTTTCGTAGTTTTTAGTTTTCGGATTTGAAAGATCGTCGGTTACAGTGGCCTGCTTACTGAGCAGAAAAACGCGGTCCCAGGTCCTTACATATCAAAGAGATTTAAGGTAAAATCGCGTGTGTATCGTGTATTTTGCGAAACTCGTTGTTGTCGTTGGTTCCGGGTTTGAATGGATACACAAATTTGAGCAACGGTATTATGTGATATGAGGGGCTCGGTGGCCTTAGAGCAACCGTTTTTGCTTACTGAGCAGAACATCATGTGTCTAATCTCAGGCCCATCCACATTCAAGATTCGTCAATCGTTTTATTTGTTAATATCGGTGATTAAAAAGGTGCTCGTCTGCCTAGTGGCAAATGTTTTTGCTTACTGAGCAGAAGACCGTGGGTTTAGTCCCAAGCTCCTTCGCGTTATATGATCGTTAGGACATCAATTCAGCTTATCGTTTACCAAAACGAACCCTGCTGCAAACCCAACCCTCTTATCCAACATCCCAGTGATTCCTCGTGGAAGTGCAGAGGTGTTCTCGGCTTCCATCAAAGCGAGTGTCATGTCAACACAATCCTTCCCATTCCTTTCTTGACCTGTGTTCGGGCGCGGCCGGCGCTGGTATTGCCTAATTTAAGATCACCAGTTTTTACACATTGAGGATGATTGCTAGTCCCAAGCATCGTCTATTGGTTCTCTGTGTAATTACAGCTGATCTGGCAGTAACAGAGTAGCAACCGTGGGAGGTCAATCAAGCTCAAGCTCAAGCTCTATACACTAACAGCGCCTCCGTGAGAAACCAACACCACCACAGATGCAGTAAACTGTGGTAAAGCGATAAAACTGAATGTACCGTTTCGGCTCAGTGTTGATGAAGTGACAGCAAATAAAAATGAAAATTTCGATACACGGTGTTTCGGGAAGACCCATTAATGGGTAAAAAATACCCATTTTCAAACCATGTATGCAGCTGTCCAAAAATGGGGTAATTTGGAAATAATAAAATGGGTGAAAAAATACCCATTTAAAGAATCAGATCGTTAGCGGCGCCGGTGGTGTAGTGGTAAGCGTGATTATATCTCACCCCAGCAGGCTTGGGTTCAATCCCAGTCAGCGCGGCCAGTATTTTTAGAGGGATAAAATCTCTGACCACGCCTTCCTTTGGAAGGGAAGTAAAGCCGTTGGTCCCCGGTTCATGAGTTGATGGGTCGATAGGTAAGGTCCAGGTGTGGAAGCTGCCTCTATGGCGTCGGTAGCATGATCAGAGATGTTATGCCTCAGAACATTCCGGTGGCACCGAGTGGGATTAAACCCAGGCCTTTTGGGGTGAGAGATAATCATGCTTACCACTACACCACCGGCACTGCTAACACGCAGGAGTGCCAACCGGCATATTAGAATCAATGCCAGTTAGATCCTAATTACGGTATACTGGACACGACATGGAAAAATGGACACGACACGGCACAATGGATTGGATACCACGCTACAAAGCTGACAGCCGTGCTATTCTGCTCCCTGAGCAAATAAGGGAGACACCTTCTTGAAATGGCGAGTGGGCTAATGGTGCAGCTGTCCCGTCCCGGTAAAACCTTGCCAGGCCTCCGGGTACGTTCAAAACTCAACAAGTTGATACGTAGTAGGCTCAGATGTAACATTCCTGACTAACGCTGATCTGGCTTTGAACATGGTTCCCATGTAGGCTCATGAGTGGAGATAGCGACCCGGAGGGAGGACTCAACAGAATGAAGAAAAACAAAGAAAACCACTGTCATGTGCATCCCTACAAATAACCACGACAATAACCATATCGTAAACAAACAAAGTCATTAACTTCAATCCGAACAAAGTTCATAGATTCAAATTACATAGAATGCAATTGCAACCATATGCGGCGATTGCGCCACAGCGTTAGAGTTATTTCATTTCCACTTTCCTCTCCCCGCGTGAGGCCTATACCGAAGTGCCAACGCAAGGTGTCATGTTGCGCAGTCGGGTAGGACCACCATCACCAAAAATGCAGACCTGGCAAAGATGCATATTTTGGGTATCGGCACTCCAGTCGTCTCGTTCTTACATGTAGACTAACTAGGATAAGCAAGAACATGTAAATGCTATATAAACCAAATATTTCATAATATACATGACAATTATCGATCAGCAGTCAAACTCTCTTCACTGCGGTCCTCACTGGTAGATACTCTGTTTAGAGTCTACCATAGTTTGGATACCGCATATCAAAGAAAGCCCTTCTCCAAAGGAAGTCTGTTCGATCGATCCATGTAGGCTCAACCTGCTACATGGCAGACCGTGACAGTGGGTCAGCTCGTTAAATTACTGACCAAAAGTTGCGTCGCGAATAACAAAAGTCCGTTGTAAAAGTGATAGTGCGTCGCGAAAAAAGTTCGTTTCAAAAAGCAACGCGCAGCGTGAAAGTGCCAAAAACTGTGCAAAGCTAACCATAACATTTTAGTTCAATAGTGCGTCGCGAATACAAAAGTGTAAGCCATGGGATGGTTCAGTGCGGACGAGATTATTACGTCCAATGAGAATACGCACGATACACTTCAAACGGTGGCGTTAGCAACCATTGCATTGGTAGTTCTAGCATATGGAGTGCTGAAAATTCTGAATAATCACTATCGCAATCAATCCGAACGGGTGGCATCAACAGCCGTCCGGCTGAATGCAGCAGTTGTGTAAAGAAGATGAACATAGTGAAGTTGTTAAAACAGAAGAAAAGTGAACAACTAAATTGAAAAACAAAACGTTCGTGCAGAATTAGCATGGCAGCAAAAGAGGCCATAATAACAACGTTTAAAAGACTGCAGCAGGCAAATATCACCAACGTTCCAATAATAATAGAAACTAATCACGCGTGCAAGAAAGAACTAATAAACAAACTTGAATCAACAAAAACATTAGTAATAGTAAAAAAATTCAGTAGTTCATTTTTAGTAAAAGTTTCATCAACGGTCACTAAAATTGAAGTTTTACCACGTTTTATCCATGCCAAGAAAAAGCACCTTCTTGTGTGGGCAAGGAAAATGCTACCAAAAACGAATGGGCATCTATTAGTGTCGACCAGTAAAGGAATCCTCACGCACAGTGAAGCTGTTCAACAACAGATTGGAGGACAAATACTAGGCTACGTCTATTAATGAGACTTTAAAACAATCAATAAACTGAACATATAGTGTCGAAAAAGTGAAGTAAAAATGAGTGCAGAAAAATTGACCCCCACAGAAGCAAAGGAGTTCTGGGCAGAAATAATAGCCCAAGCGGAAAAAGACTATATGGTCGAAAAAATAGCACGTTGGAAACATGAAAATGGCTTGTGCAATCCAGACAAATGTTGCACTAATCCAACAATAGTGTACATGAGAAAAGTACAAAAACTACCGTATTCATAAGAACGGTCTAGTGACTTTTGACTGAGTAAAACGTAGTAAAGAAGAAAAACTTGCATCAAGCAAAACAGTGCGCGAAGTGAGGTTTAAAAACAACACTCACCGGAAGAAATAGTGTTCAATATGATCCTGAAATACAACATGAAGATGATCTCAACGAGAACAACAAGAATACGATCTCAACGAAGACAACAAAAAGATGATCTCACCAAGGACAGCACGATGATGATCTCAACCAGGACAACACGATGATGAATTAATAAAGGTATGGACCAAATCATTGACGAAAAATCAAAGAATTGATACACGTAAAAAATAATTTTGACAAAAACCCAAATAGAACATACAAAAGGGTTACGCTAGCAAATAAATTAAATTTGGTAGAAAAAACTTACAAATTAATCGTAGATTTACAAGTCAAAAATGAAAGCTATTTAGATGGCACTAAATTAGAATTTAACATTAAATTAAGCCGACAATTATATAATGATCTGAAGGAATTGATCACATTCAAATTGAAAAATATCAAAGATAACTTCAAATTCAAAGCCGCAGTACACTGCGTTTTATTTTGTATAAAAGTATCAAAACCTGTAAAAATGGCGTCTATATTAGAAATAATAAAGGTTATTTCAACCTTAGTTCCAACATTTGATGGTACACAAAATAAATTAGCTAATGTATTGTCAGCGCTTAATGCATGCAAAGCATTAGTAAACGAAAACAATAAAGCAGTAGCCATACAGACTATTCTTTCAAAACTGGAAGGCAAAGCTCGCGCTGCAGTAACGGAAAATCCCGAAAGCATTGATGAAATAATTAATAAGCTAAAACTTAAGTGCAGTCATTCAACAGCACCAAATACTATTATTGCGAAATTGGGCGCAATTAAACAGAAAGAAAATTTCGGAAAATTTACTGAAGAAATCGAGAAACTCACGCTTGATCTTGAACGAGCGTATATAGAGGAAAATGTCCCACTAGAGACAGCCTCTAAACTTGCCACATGTACCGGCATCAAAGCACTAATAAGTGGTGTAAAAAACGAGGAAACAAAGTTATTGCTTAAAGCAGGACAGTTTGCTACCTTGTCCAAGGCAGTAGAAAAGGCGTCCGAAAACGAAGCCGAGAAACAAACCACAACAGTCTTTCGAAACTTTGAAAAATGAACTTCTTAGCCCTAAAATACTTCAATTCCCAGATTTTAGAAAACCTTTTATTCTTAGTACAGATGCTTCAAAACTAGCTTGCGGTGCTGTACTAGAACAGGATTACGACGGCATTAGACTACCCATAGCTTATGCCAGCAAGAAATTTACGAAAGGAGAAAGTAACAAATCGACAATAGAACAAGAACTTACAGCAATACACTGGGCAATATCGCACTTTAGACCTTATCTCTATGGACGGAAATTTACAGTGAAGACAGACCACAACCCCCTTGTACATCTCTTCTCTATGAAGGATCCCTCGTCAAAATTGACTAGAATGCGACTAGATTTAGAGGAATTCAATTTCGATATCGAACACGTTAAAGGAAAAGACAATGTTGGGCCCGACGCTCTCTCCCGTGTCATTATCGATTCTGAAGTTCTTAAAAACATGTCAATTTTACCAATGCAGACAAGATCTAAAACTTGAAAAATGACACAAACCCCAGTTAACGAATCTAAAGCCACTAAGATTGATCAACTTAAAGCTTATGATTCAATTAACAATATTGATGCTTTCAATTTACAGAAAGTTATATTTGAACCAAAACTCGACCATTTAAACATTATAATCAAAAATAAAAACCTGAAAGGAATTATTGCTCAAGCGCAACTATTCCATGAAAAGGGAATTATTTACTTAGAAAAATGCATACAAACGATAAATAATATGGCCAAAACGATGTGTATAAAGAAAATTGCGATCAGTGTAATGGATCCAATATTTAATTATGTTTCCCGGGAACAGTTTAAAGAAGTATGCAATGAAATTTTAAATGACGTCATAATAATACTATACACACCAGCAAAGATAATAAAAGATACAGATGAAATAAATAATCTTATCAAAGAAAACCACGATACCCCTTCGGGAGGACACGTAGGTATTAACAAATTATTACAAAAACTAAGAAGAAATTATCATTGGTCTAATATGAAAGACAGTATAAGCAAATATGTTAAAAACTGTATTTCATGTAGACAAAATAAACACAGAATTAAGACTAAAGAAATATTCGAAAAAACTACAACACCAGCAAAACCATTTGAATTAATTTCAATGGATACCGTTGGTCCAATAACGAGATCAACGAAAGGAAATCGTTACGCATTGACAATACAATGTGACTTAACGAAGTATATTATAGCAATACCATTAGTAGATAAGCAAGCTAATACTTTAGCAAAAGCATTCGTTGAAAATTTCATTTTAATCTATGGTTGTCCTATAGCAATCAAATCAGATATGGGCACTGAGTATAAAAATGAAGTGTTCCAGCAAATATGTACTATTCTTTCAATAAACCAAAAATTTGGAACAGCTTATCATCCAGAAACCATAGGAGCTCTCGAGCGAAGTCATCGTTGTTTGAATGAATACCTTAGGCAATTCATCAATGAGCAACATGATGATTGGGACTCATGGTTACCATTTTTCACTTTCTTTTACAATACAACGCCACATACAGAACATACTTTCACACCTTTTGAACTTATCTTTGGTACACAAGCAAACTATCCAACAAAACTAAAACTAGGAACTGAAATTGATCCAATCTACAATTACGAAGCATACTTTAAAGAACTAAAATACAAATTACAAATAGCAAATCAAAGAGCAAAAATGTTATTAGACAAAACAAAAGAGAAAAGAATATCAAATCAAGCAGAATATTCAAATCCAATAGAAATTCAAATAGGAGATAAAGTATGGTTAAAAAAGGAAAACCGTAGAAAATTAGATTCAGTATACACAGGACCATTTACAATAATTGATATTCAACATCCAAACGCAATAATTAAAAACCAAATAACAAATGAAAATCAAATCGTACATAAAAATAGATTAATAGTTTAAATATCTCATATAATCAAAAAAATAATATTTGTAAGACAATTTAGTAAAGAATCCACCGAGCCTAGTTTCAAAAAAAAAAATGAAAATCAAAAAAAAAAAAAAAATTATAACGAAAATTGAAACAGGTGAAAGTTCCCAGTTTTATACTGAGGAGTGCGAAACTCGGTTAGTTAAATAAATTGTCGTAAAACCATTATAACATAATTATAAAACAAAATCAAATTTATATAGAGACATCTGGAGTAGTCACAAAATTTAGAATGGTTACATTTCATTTCATTTCATTACACCATTCTCCCAAAAAGGGAAGGTGTCATGTGCATCCCTACAAATAACCACGACAATAACCATATCGTAAACAAACAAAGTCATTAACTTCAATCCGAACAAAGTTCATAGATTCAAATTACATAGAATGCAATTGCAACCATATGCGGCGATTGCGCCACAGCGTTAGAGTTATTTCATTTCCACTTTCCTCTCCCCGCGTGAGGCCTATACCGAAGTGCCAACGCAAGGTGTCATGTTGCGCAGTCGGGTAGGACCACCAAGTCACCAAAAATGCAGACCTGGCAAAGATGCATATTTTGGGTATCGGCACTCCAGTCGTCTCGTTCTTACATGTAGACTAACTAGGATAAGCAAGAACATGTAAATGCTATATAAACCAAATATTTCATAATATACATGACAATTATCGATCAGCAGTCAAACTCTCTTCACTGCGGTCCTCACTGGTAGATACTCTGTTTAGAGTCTACCATAGTTTGGATACCGCATATCAAAGAAAGCCCTTCTCCAAAGGAAGTCTGTTCGATCGATCCATGTAGGCTCAACCTGCTACACCACAAGATTTTTTTTGTAATTACTTTATTTGTACAGGCTCAATCGAATAAACTACGAATATTACGAATAAACCGAATCCCAGCAGTGGCACATAACAAAAAAGACTGCAGCTTGGAAGGACCAATATGACGGAGGTCAGGAGGAAGGTCAACAAGCTCTACGAGTTGATAAAGGATATGAACAACATTCACACTGTAACCGTTCGTGAAATTTCGCTGAGGTTTTGATCTAACTCAGTGGCTTAAGCGCCACTCTCGATTAGGAGAGACCACTGGTCGTGTTAAAACTTTGCCCGAAATATGAGACTTTTCACTCAGAGGACCTCTTGAACGGTCGTTGGCTACTAACGGCAATGAAAAAACTATTAACTTTCTGATAATGCCAAGTCCTTCAGTAATACGGGAATGGAGCGCATGGACCAAATAAATAAACCGAAGATATTAGTCTGACTCACCCACGAAACGAAACGGAAAGAGAACGAAGGCGTGCTTACTCAACTGAGCGGAAACAAAAGAAAACAGAACGTAACGTAGTAAGTGTGTTTTATTCAGGGAGTAGCATTCAAAACGTTCGAAAAGCTAATCTTCAACTTTTTCTTTAAACTATATTCTAGCATTCATTTGCATTGGATTTCTGAGAGGGGTGTACGGGAAAGGTTTTACTTGATGAAACGATGAATCGATGACTGCTGATCGATGAGGGCTCGACGACTCGATGATGGCGGCGATAGACGACCTTCCAGGTAGTGTAGCGATGGCAGCGTAAACGTGATGGTGCCGCTCACGTGCTGCAGTATGGTGCGCAGCAACGAAAGGTGACTCGTACGCGATATGGCCGAATTAGAGTTGCGGAGGGAGTGACAGCTGGACGAAAGACTTCTGATTTGGCAATCGAGAGCTGAGCTACGACGAAAAGTCGTGCTGTCCCGGGAGATTCGCTCCGCAAAGAGAAGAGGCCAACTTACCTTCGGACGGCTTCGCGTACTTTGACGCCCAAAAAAAAGCGGAGAGGAGATCGATATTGAGCTGTGATTATGATCGACGTCAAACATGCATTCAACAGCGCTAGCTGGGAGGTCATCGTCGAAGCGTTGCATAGAATGAGGGTCCCTGACTACTTATGCATGATCCTGAAGAGCTACTTCCAGAACCGATCCAGATCTGATCTTCAATACAGATATGGGGCATAAATCGATTAGGATCACGGCGGGAGTTCCACAAGGCTCTATCCTTGGACAAACACTCTCGAACGCGATGTACAACGGACTGACACTCAAGCTTCGGAAGAGTCGAGGTCCTTGGCTTTGCGGATGACTTCGTTTTGAGAGTGATGATCGACAACCGGTTAAACTTAAACAGCCTCGTCGAATATATCTGTGAGAAGGCTTCGAAAGCCATCAACGCGATAGCCAAAATCATGGCGAACAACTCTGTTCCCAGAAGGAGTGTACCCCAATAGGCATAAATACGTTAGGCATACGGACGTTAGGCATAATGGGCGTTAGGCATAAAGTCATTAGGAATAATGGACGTTAGGCATAACATACGTTAGGCATAATGAACGTTTGGCATGAAATACATTGCTGCAGTTAAGTAATCTTGCAATAAAAATTCAGCATAGTTCTACTATATCTTGAAATCAATCGCATTTAGAAATAAAAAAATCTCACATTTGTTGTAATATATTCTTACACACATATTGCAATTGTCAAAAAAGAAAAGGTAACAGCTCATGAAATAAATAATGGTGAATTCTGTGATTTTTCATTCAATAAAAAAACATACATGCTGCTTCCAGGTTTAACTCCCATACTTTTCGATACAACGATTCTGTTTTTGTTGTCATCAGAATGAAAACTAGCGGAACCGTCTGCTGATGTGAAGGGGCGATACTTTCATGAACAGTGACGAGTTGCCGAAACAAACAAGGAACTGTGGCAAACGAACCATCTGCAAGCCAATACTTTGCCTGTCCAAGACGTCGCAAATTTTCATCAGTCCCAAAAATTAAGGCTCTTTAATTATTATCACCGATGTCAGCAATCAATAGACGGTCCCCATTATCATCCTTCTGGAATTCATCGGGTAGATTATGCCTAACCTCAATCGACTATCGTACATTATGCCTAACGTCTGTATGCCTAACGTCCGTATGCCTAACGATCGTATGCCTAACGACCGTATGCCTAACGTCGTGTACCCTCCCAGAAGTAGCAAGAAGCGTCGTCTGGCCAGTGCGTCGTTGTCGATTCTGAGGTACGGAGGTCCAGCCTGGGTTGCAGCGCAGCAGAACCAAATTAAACTGAACAGTACGTACGAACTCATGACCATGCGAGTCGTGCTTCCGGAACCAGTATGTCGGAAGCATGGGTTATCGCCGGAATGATCTCTATCGACATCACCTTGGCGGAGGACTGCGAATGCTATAAGCGGAGAGAAACCAGAGGTGTACGAATATTGGTGAGAGCGGAGTCAATGGCCTTCAAGTGGTAACTGGAATGGGTAAATACTGATTCTTTCAACCGAGCAGGAAGCATGGAGACATAAACTTTCACTTGACGCAGTTCCTGTCTTGTCACGGTGCAGGAAGTACCTGCATCGGTTCAGACACTCATTTTCAGAGTGTTAAAATGTGGACGAAACAACTGTCCTCGATTTGAAGCAGTGCAAAAAGAGATGCCTACCTTACGGCTTACGCGCAGAGAAATGTGTTGAAAGAAGGCACCTGGGATGCCGTCAGCAGGGCAGTCGCTCAAATACTGTCAGAGCTGCAACGATCAGGGAGCTAGTAACGCCAGCTAGCGCTGAGATTAAGAGAGATAAATGAACACACTTAAGCACCATTTCAAGATTTATCAAGGTTCTAAAGCACTCTTTAACTGTAGCGGGTTAAAAAATGTATTTTTTTTTGTCTTAAATGATAGTTTCGAGTCTAAAGAATACGGGACAGTTTGTTTTTGACCCGGGAAAAATTTCTTTCGCATTTTTTTTTCGGCGGAGGCTAGGAGACTGCACGCTCCCGGTATGAAATTTATCTCTAATCGTGTTTTTCTCGAAATCATCTTTTTCAAGTCGAGCGGAAACAAAGATTGTTCAAGATTGTTTTTTTTTTGTAGCTGTACTACATATTTTTTTCTAGTGAAGTTCCTGAGTTTTTTATCTTTATCTTTAAAGGTTTTTTTTTGTAATTAAGGATTATATTTTATATTTTTGCCTAAAAATTAGACCACTTTCAAAAATCATGTATTTTTACCATCGGCCGGGTACTTCACTAGTTTAAACATTCTAGTTTATGAAACTGTAATCCATTTTATTTTAGGACTACCTGCGGCCTTAACCAGCCCAAGGCTGAAAATCTCTCTAATATAGCAAAAAAAAAACTACCTCCAGCTGCAAATCGTGTCGATGCCATCACTTGAACGAGTGCAGTGGCACCTCACTGCATATTTCAAAAACCAAAATATTTTCAATAAAATGCTGAAAACCACATTCTTTTAAAGTGTTTCTGTTCGCCAAAAAAATCGCGGAATTTACCCTTTTTTCGGCTTCTACACTGGCCTAACACCTTAACTGCACTCAAAATTGTTACTTGAGCAGATCAGTTTTAGTTTGGATTTAGTATTCAATACATTGTTTTGTGACTTAAACCATTTTATTTAATTTCTTATGAATTCCATAAGTCTAGAACACTAAGTTGAGAGCGGGCAAAACGCTCGCTACGGAAGCGTAAAAGCCTAGAAGAAGAAGAAAGGGGTGGGTATGAATCACTTTTGCTCTTTGCGGATATGCAAATAGTCGTTAAAAGCCTTATTTCTATCCTATTCTGCCTGGAACTGCTCACGTTGAGGGGATCTACGCGCGTTACGTGGGTAAAACAACAGTATTTGTAAAGTACCTGGCATTTTGTATCCAAATCTGCAAAATATCCATTTCCATACTGTTGACAATTGAATTTCGTGTTGGGTATTCCTGTTAACACCGGGAAATCAATCCCAGGACGTCCGACCACACCTTGGTAGTTCTCGATGTCGTCATCTGCATTGTCCGTAATAAGTCGTTTTTGTAACCTCTTGCTTGGTTCACTTCTGCCAACGTTTTTGTCAACTACATATTCCTGAAATTGTGCTGCACCTGTTTGAGCTGCCAGTATACGTGCTGGTGTGACAATCCGCTATACAAAAAAAAAAAGAAAATGGAAAATGTGTTAGCAAAAATATTAACTGTTTGGAAGTGTGCTGGCGCGTGATCGTAACCACTGTTTTGAGTTAACGTGGCAAACAAATAACAATATGTTTTTTATTGATGAATCTACGCGAAACTGCACCAATGCATGCGACCCCTAGGTTTGGATTCCAAAACCATAAAAGTGATGATGTACTAAAAAATATTCTATAAGATTTGACAGGTAGCAAAACGTCATTATCATTTTCACATCATTTCCATCTGCCGGTCGACCGTAACGTAGATTCATCAATTGCAACACAAATTACATGCTGCCTACTATCAAGCTCTGTTATTTGTATAGGGCCGTGCCACTGGCCTGATAAAAGGCATGGCTGCTAACCACTACGCCGAGCCCATTCCCTTGCATGTCATGATTTTTTTTATTTTATTTGGGAAGCCAATCATAAGTTTAACAATGTTAATATGTATTGTGAAATCCAGGCCATGATAAATATGATTAAGAAACGACGTGGATTAATTTGATCTCTAAAGGGCGAACACGAAATTATTGCGACACCAAAAATGACATGCCAATTTTCTTATAATGTTTAGAATCAAACCAAAATTTTAGGGTAGTTTTAGACATATATTTACTTCAAAAATCAAAAGAAAAGTTTATCGATGGAGCCTTGAGTGTAAAATTGAACGCATTTTCGCTTGATGCCCTCCATCAAAGTCTTTACAGTGTCATCCGGTACCAGTTTCTCAGTTTTTTTTTTCCATTTTCTTAACATGCCCTTCTCGTCTTTGACTGTCTTCTTGCTCTTCCGAAGTTCCCGCTTCATTATTGCCCAGTACTGCTCCACCGGGCGCAGCTCCGGACAGTTTGGCGGATTCATGTCCTTTGGAACAAAATGGACAGAATTTGCCTCATACCACTCCAGGACACTTTTAGAATAGTGGCATGATGCCAAATCTGGCCAAAATAGCGGAGCTTCGTCGTGCTGCTGCAAGAACGGCAAAAGGCGCTTCTCGAGGCACTCAGATTTGTAGATTTCGCCATTTACTGTGCCCTTTGTCACGAAAGGCTCACTCCTCAGTCCGCAAGAGCAGATGGCCTGCCAAATGAGATATTTGGAGGCGAACTTCGACATTTTCTTCTTCTTAAATTTGTCGTCCACATCGACCTTGCTCTTGCCGGTGAAAAACTCCAACCCCGGAATTTTCTTAAAATCGGCTTTTATATACGTTTCGTCGTCCATCACACAGCAGCCATATTTTGTCAGCATCTTCTCGTAGAGCTTCCGTGCCCGAGTTTTAGCCGTCGATTGTTGCCGCTCATCGCGGTTTGAGAAGTTCTGTACCTTGTATGTATGTAGTCCAGCTCTCTTCTTTGCATTCTGGACGTAGCTCTGTGACATGCCGATCTTTTTAGCCAAATCACGGCTTGAGACGTTGGGATTTGCTTTAATCATCCGCTTCACCTTTCCCTCCGTCTTTTTGTTCTCCGGTCCCGGTTTTCTTCCAGCTCCTTCGCCGTGGTCCAACGTCAACCGCTCCTGGAACCGCTTCAACTCTCTGGAGACGGTTGAATGGTGAATGTTCAACATTTTTCCCAACTGCCGGTGCGACAGGTCAGGAAATTCCAGGTGTTTGGAAAGAATTTGTTCTCTGAGAGCTGAGACCTACATGGGTTGGACGGTTGACATAAGAATCAGAAAGAAGAAACTAGACAATCAAGTCAATCAAACGTTTTCTTCGTCGAGTTGCTTATGTTTCGGTTTGAGAACACTTAATTTAACATGAAATGTTTTTTTTTTAAGTTCCCTGATTTACGTCCAGTAGTTTTTTAAAGTCTGTACTTTAAGCTATTTAGTGAACTTGCTTTAAAAGCAAGCTGAAGCAGTATATAATAAGGAACGTAAAACAATATATTCTCTAAAAGTGTCAACCATTTGCATGTATACACACCACTGCGTCCTAGCAAGAAGTGCGGTCGACTTGTTTCGCGCTCCGTTAATTTGGAAGTTTTCTCGCTACTCTCTGACAAAAATTATCAGTTTTTTTTTCTCGCTTAGTGATTCCTGGCATAATTCCTGGTAAATTTATCATAAAGTAAGTTTTTTTTCTGAGAAGAAAGTGTGTTTTCGGAATCATCGGAAGGAATTTTTTTGCGATTGGCAATTTGCCAACCATTTTGCGCACCATCGGTGCGTGGTCACGCATACCTGCACACGGATCATCGTCA
The DNA here is from genome assembly GCF_037179485.1 of Ochlerotatus camptorhynchus. Taxonomy (NCBI): domain Eukaryota; kingdom Metazoa; phylum Arthropoda; class Insecta; order Diptera; family Culicidae; genus Ochlerotatus; species Ochlerotatus camptorhynchus. Next base: position 144,554 of record NW_027040656.1, read on the forward strand.
TTGAGTGTCACACGAGGCTCTACCTCTTTATCATCATACATGTGTAGCGTGTAACATCGGTAATAAATAGTGTTAGCATTTAAAGTTATTTTTAAAAAGTGAACTACGAAGAAAGATCCCTTAACTGGTGTCAGAAGTGGGATCATCGTGAGTGTAACATAGAGATACTAGAGTGAAAGTGCTTCGAGGCTCAAGTGCAAAGTTAGAGAACCTAAACCTCTGAACGCCGCAACGACATCGACTTTTGAGAAAGCCGCATCACGTACAGCAACAGTTCGAAAAATTAAACCTCTGAACGCCGCAACGACATCGACTTTCGAGAAAGCCGCATCACGCACAGAAACAGTTCGAGAACCTAGAACGTAAAACGCGGCAGCGACATCCCCGAAGACAACAACTGCTGATCCGCTCACGAGGACTGGACTGGATGCAATTATTCATACTGTAAGTAAAATTGATCTGTCCCTTTAAACCGCTAACCGCTATCATGCCAGACATACGTAACGCAGAAATTGAGCAGCTGAGGCGGGAAATTGCCCAGATACAAAACTTAATTCAGGGAGCAGGAAATACTTGTAATATTCCTGACCCCATCAAACAACTGTCGGAATATCCAAGGGTTAAGAAAGAACTGAACGCATGGCTTCAGGAAGTAGATGAGCTAACGAGTTCAAAGTAAAGGGTTAACGGGGAGCTCCCGACACCTTCAACGCTCACTATTTTAGAGCAATCGAAAATAAATTAAAGAGTGATTCACGTGCAGTAGTGTATTTCAATGGTAACCCTGATATAATTGCACAATTGACAAAAGTTCTCAGAGAGAATTTTGGTGATCATCGAGATTTTACCACCAATCTTCATAATTTGTTTCATATGGAGAGAGGTGACAGAAATAACCAAAAGTTTTACAACGATATTAAGAAATTAAACACGAAATTGAAAGCGACCCTGCAACCACACCCTATGTTGTCTTCGCAAATGCCAGATTTTTTCCCCCCTTATTTAACGTCGGTCTCTGTTCCGCAATCTAGTGCCAATCACCGACGGACATCGATTGCCATCCATTGACGGCAATCGAATGTGCAGGAAAGCAGCTTCCACACCTGCGTAGGATATCGCACCCATTCAACATACATGAGCCGGGACCAACGGCTTTACTTCCCTTCCGAAGGAAGACGTGACCAGAGATTTTTATGCTTCAGAAAAATCCCACCGACCTCGACTGAGATTGAACCCAGACTCATTGGGGTGTTAGAAAGCAGTCACGCTTACCACTACACCACCGGCGCCGGCTAAATGCCAGATTAATGACGATAACAAAATTCTTAGACGGAGTGAGTTAGCCACTTGCTTCTATCATCCGTAATTCTGAACCTACACACCAAATTTAAGTTTTCATTATCAGTAAAACGAATTACTGGATCATGATCAGCAATCCAATGCTTTACTGAAAAACAACAAACGATATTTTTACTGAAAAAATCCGCTAACAAAAACTAACACCCAGTCAACGAGCTGTCAAACTATTAGCATCACAGTCGCAAGTATTTTTGCATTCGTATACCACCGTTCAAACCGCAGGAGGAGGAAGAGGTAAAAAAAACTACAAATAAATAAAATTATGTAGGTAAAGACACTGGCTCGGACACTGGGTATATTTAATAACTGATGCTTGGAAAAGAGCAAATATATCATATTAACAATATGATCCATTCATGCCTTTTCCAAATGTTGCAATGGTGACCCCCAAAATATTGCTTCACGCACCATCTAGCGTTGATAAAGGTCAGGAACAATCATTCAATTATCGAGGGGTGTGAATATAGAACTTATTACAAAAGTAAGAGTCAAATTATTTTCATTAATTACATTGTTTATATTGCTTTAAAATTTAACTGACATGTTACTGTTGTCATCAAATAAAATAAAATGCTGAAATACATTCATTTGAAATATTAAAAAAGATTTCATTTGGTTTACCCCTCGTGACGATAAACAAATACATTGGTAGCCTTTTTGGCCACAGAGGTGCTTTCATCGCTAAAAATTCGGTTCGCCAGCTAAGCGAAAGAGTGGATCATATTGTTAATGTAATATATTTGAAAAGAGTCTTTCGATTTTATCTTTATTATTCGTATATTTGTATCAACGATCTTTTACAGAAACTGGAAGCTCATATAGTGAAAACAAATTCAATTTACTGAATTTAATAGTTTAATCAGCTTGAGTCAGAATTTTGAATTTCTGAAAGATCAGTAAAGAAATATTGCTGACTTTCAGTAAAAGGTTGTCATTTTGACAGAAGTTGGAATTGCTGAAAAATTCAGCAGCATTATTTGCATTATTTCATCAAGTCTAAAATCAGCAAAATTTGACTGATTTTCAGCGATTTAAATTGGTGTGTAAAACCTTCCAGGCCGTCATAATCAATCAGAATGCAGAAGTGTGAAAACCAGTGTACAAACAAAAACCATTTAATGCACCCCAACAAAGTACCGCGAGCAGTGCACCGTGTAAAGTTTTCATTTCGTTTACACGGTAAACGAAACTGAAACCAAAACCTGGCCTCGGTTTTGAAAAGACAACGGAATCCATCAGCACTGGTTACACGTGTAAACGAGTTTGGGGTCGGGTGTATGGAATATCAACCACGGATTCGGTTCAGTTTGTGCAAACCGAACCTGGTTTTTGCTGAACATGGTTAAACGGTTGGGCGACGAAGCTGTAAATGGAGGTGCAGTGCTGCCGAATGTGCAAGTGCCTTAGATAATAAAAATTCAAAGTGTCAAACTGTCAAATACCCCACAATATGAGTATTTTTGGAATCGTGGTGACATGAAGGAACCGGAAATCGATGTCTGACACCACTTTGAAATCCAAGATGTCAGCTTCCGGTTAGAGAAAAACTGGGAAATACTGTCAAATACCCCACAATATGGATATTTTCAGAATGAGGATGACGTGTAGGGACCGGAAATCAATGTCTGATGCCATTTAGAAATCCAAGATGGCTGCTTTTGGTTAGCGAAAAACTGAAAAATACTGTGTAATAACCCAACAATATGAGTATTTTTGGAATCGGGATGACGTGTAGGGACCGGAAATAAATGTCTGACGCCATTTTGAAATCCGAGATGGTGACTTCCGGTTAGAGAAAAACAGGGAAATACTGTCAAATACCCCACAATATGCGTATTTTTGGAATCGGGATGACGTGTAGGGACCGGAGATCGATGTCTGACGCCATTTTGAAATCAAAGATGGTGACTTCTGGTTAGAGAAAAACAGGGAAATACTGTCAAATACCCCAGAATATGCGTATTTTTGGAATCGGGATGACGGGTAAGGACCGGAAATCTATTTCTGTCAATACGCAATATGGGTATTTATGTAATCGAATAAGAGGAATGAAGGAAAATCGAAGAAAACATATTTTATGTTTTTCATTTATATATTTTTTAATTTTTTATCAATTTGTGTTAAGGACTGATGTGTGTTAAGGACTGCTCATGGACAAAAATGAGGATGTTGCTATGGGCAACGATCTGTCGAAATTCGTGAAGGAGTTTGCCTCTGTGTTCAAGCTGAGTTCATTGCAACAAAAAAAATACAGGATGAATCGTTGGTGATGGATGGTTTGATGATAATATGGCTGGATTGCATTCTTCAACTCGAAGAGTGTGAGTCTAGCATGCCAAAAACATTGATTGAAACCATGAAAATCGACTACAAGCTCTTTTTGAGAACAAGACTTTTGTGATATCACAGCACCGTTCCCACAATTTCATATTTCGACCTAAGCATTCTTACATAATCGCCACATTTGTTTCCCATGCACTTTAAGTGGTCAACCATAAATCAATACACTATGCTGAGTTCATCGTACCCGATGTAACTCGTAAGCATGAAGATCGAATTACGGCCCACCAGGCTAACTCGTCGTGAGAACGACAGTTTACGCATATGTTGCATTTTTATTCCGTTTTACATATCGATCACCAATATACAACGATCAAGTAGTCCAGGATCCTCTCATACTTATATACAATACGATTCTATATGTTTACAACTAGAGTTAAGTTCTTTTCGAATAAACCGAATCATTCGTGAAACATACGCTACAGTGTAAGGTTGTTAAATTGATGACCTACCTTGTTGCAACAATAATTACATGGCTGACCGTGACAGCTGAAGTGAAAGTTTGAAAAAGTTCAAGTAATAATTCAAGTGACCAATGCTTTCTTCAAAAAGTGCCCAAATTAGTGCCTAAAAAGTTCAAGTGACGTACAATTATAATGGGCAAAACGCAATCAAAATCAACAACCACCGCTGGCGATGCTCACGTTAATGTAACCAATGAATTGGAAGTGAATAATGCTCGTCATGATGAGCATGAGATAACATTATGGATCTTATTAATAATAAGCCTAGTTCAAGTGCTTTCTAAAATGTTGAATTGGCATCTCAAGAGAATGAGAAGAAAAGCCTTTATGAAGGGATGCAAATCCCAGGACACATTGAACCAAATATAAACTAAAGGGACATTGAAGCGGATTTGTTTATTTAAAGGAGCGACATTTAAAACAACAGTGCGCGAAGCATGGAGTGTCAAAATAATGTAAAAAGAAAAACCATGCCAGAAGATAATACCGTAAAGTAGTGCGAAAAACTAATAAATGAACAGTCAACATGCAAACTTTATCATCTCACTGTGCAACAACAAAAAATCCAGTGAAATCGAACAGCGCATAGGAAGAATGGCAGCAGTAATTCATCAGTGGTTGCAATAATAAATAATGCAGAAGTAGTAGCTAGTGAATCTTAAGTTTGGTTTTAATTTCACTCGACGAAACAAGTGCAACAACGAGGAAAACCACAAGCACCACCTTGATCAACAGTAGTAGCGTTTATAATCATCTTCGTTGCCGCCGCCGCCGTCATCATCGTCGCCGTTAATGACTGCAGCAGCGAGAAGTTAGTAATAGCAGCAGCGCAAAGCATCATTGAAAAAACAACAAAGACAGTGCAAGAAAGATGCAGATTGTGATAGATGCAAAGGCTTACCCAGGAGTTGTGATCGCAACATCAGCAGTAATCATTTATGTGAGGACGGAAACACTGCTAGCCAAACAACTGTATGTAAGTCAACTATATATAGAGATTGAAAATAATTTAATTAAATCCGGGGAAGAAATTCCTATTAGTACATTACAATTTTTAATAAAAGCTTCTCGCGAAGCATGCTACGAGATTTACCAAATATTACACCAAAAATAAAAAGAAAATAAACACAAGGACCAAAAATCAAAGACAACAACCATGGCTAACCCACCTAATCAGGCAGTCGTACCGTTCGATATTAAAACGGCGACTGCCCTTCCCAAGTAACCAACAAGCCCGGTAATTCCCTAACGATTGCAGAAATTACAAATGCCGTTAAACAAGCATGTAAAAGTGCAGAAACTCTAGATTCAGTTTTAGCCAAAATGAAGGCAACTAAAAACAAAGGAGACCAACAAAAGTTTTGTGATGAAATAGAATCACTCTCACAAAAACTGTCAACTTTATACATTGACATTTAAATTCCACCGGACGTAGCTAATAAAATAGCTACCAAAGCCGGAGTGGATACACTAATCAATGGCGTATCCAATTTTGAACTAAAAATTATCTTAAGAGCTAATGAATTTGCTTCTTTTCAAAAAGCTATTCAGAAAATTAACGAGGCACAACCTGAACAATCGCAGGTATTTGCTGCCCAGTCAATAGGACGTGGCAGAGCAGGTTATAAGAATAACCTGTAAAGTTCAACTCTTTCGAGGTACAGACCTGCCACAAGCAATAACTTCAATCAATGCTATGGTAACTATTATCCAAATCAGAACCGAAGAGGAAACGGAAGAGGACACAATTATCGAGGTAACTTCAGAGGAAATTACCACCAAATAGGGAGGAATCATTCCTATTCTTCAAATTTCTCCAACAACTACAGGACTGGACATAACCATAATGTGTTTTACACTCAAGTGGAAAACGGTCCAGTCCCAACCAATTGTTGTTGGGGGAGTAGCTGCCAACCAAATTCCGCAAACCGTGCAATTGCAACCGAATCAACAGCAGAAAGTACACCAGTACGTAACGGTCAACAGAAGATAAACAAAACTTGTTACAGTATCAACACAAATTGCTCAAACTTCATAATACTTAACATTGGTTTTTCCACCTCCGTGCGTACCTTATAAGTAGACTCTGGAGCTGAACTCTTAATTTTTAAATTTAATAGTAGTTTATCAACCACTCATAAATGGAAATGAAAAATGCACAATAACCGGGATAAATAATCTACCAGTAGAAACACTGCGCTCTACTTCAACCAAAATTTACCATACGAACGAAGTAGCAGTCGACCATACATTTCAATTGGTTGACTCTTCCTTCCCGATTCCTACCGATGGTATTTTAGGGCGATATTTTTCAACAAAATTTCGCTGTGTAATAAATTACGACACATGGCTTCTATCAGGAATCTTTAACTCCGAAAAAATACAAATTCCAATTGAAGATAATTTGAATGGTGAATTCGTACTACCACCCGATGTGAAATGATAAAACAAATACATACTGGCGAATTACTATAAAACCATGTATTAATTTTTAATGAAGTTAGTCCTGGAGTTTTTTGTGCAAATACTTTGATAAATAATAATAACAATTTGGCTTAATTCATTAATACCACTGAAAATTTTGTGAAGAACGATAAAAATTTTACAAAAACGCTTATACCTTAGAAAAATTATGATTGTTATTCTTTTGATAAAACTAACACTGTTAATCGGATGACAAAATTACTTTCAGAACTGAAAACCGAACACATATCGAGTATAAACAAAAACAGACTGATCTTTGTTTGAAGTATAGTTACGTGTTTGCTTTAAAAGGAGATACTTCATCCTGCAATATTTTTTATAAACAATCCATTAATTTGAATGATACTAATCCTGTTTACATAAAAACCAACAGGATCTCAGAAATTCAAAGAAATTAAATCAGTAACCAGGTAGAAAACATGCTGAAAAATTAAATAATCCGATCTTCAGTCTCTCCATATAATTCCATAATCTTATTAGTTCCCAAAAAATCGATCGAAGATGAAAAATGGTGAATGGACCACTCTGGTAAGAGGAAATACCGGATAGTGGTAGACTACAGGAAGTTAAATGAGAAAACTCCTGTAGACCGATATCCTGCTGCTACTGCTGCTGCTACTGCTGCTGCTGCTACTGCTGCTGCTGCTACTGCTGCTGTTACTGCTGCTGTTACTGCTGCCAAAATTTGTCACAAGAATGTCTTCAACGAGCTTACCCAAGTAACAATTTTGGTTTTATGAGGGTTCTGAAGACCATGATTTAGACTTGTAGAATGCTATAAAACCGCGATAAAACCTGCAATGTTACTTGGGTAGGTACCTCATATTTATACCTGCTAACCTATCAAAATTCTCTAACTAATGAGATTCCTTTTACATACGGACTATCACGCTTCACGCTCACTCGATTCTAATCATTATTTATCCAACACTAACTCTATCTACTACATTCTTCCCCTCTTCTACCCTCCTTAATTGAGGAAGGGAGGCATTATATATACCCATTAGGGGAAATTTCATCTACCCTCTCGGGGGACTTTCATCTACCCTCTCAGGGAAATTTCATCCATCAGGTCATAATTCAAACTTGCCACCTACTTCAGTATCTTCTACATTATCATCGACGTCAACATTGCAATTCGCCTGGACATTGCCGTCACATTACGATCACTTCAATAATATCAACACTAGCTTCTACATTGCTCTTCAGGTTCAGCCTTGCCATCAATTTCAATAGAACTAAAGTTCAACATCATTATTGTTTTCAACGTTACCGTCAACAATATAAGCATCATTTTCAATAAATTCTTTTTTGACATGCTCCTCAACTTCAGCATATTGTTCAACATTATCATTGGAATCCATTTTAATATTCCCATCTTATTTCTCTGTATCATCAACATACATATTAGCATCAACTTCTGCATTACCGTTTACTTAACATCGCCTTCAATAAAGCCAACTTAAAAAATGTCATTAACATAATCATCGATATCAATCCCCACAATTAAATCAACTTAAAAAAATGCCATCAAATTCTATAATAATCAACTACAATACGGTTATCAGCTCCTACATTGCTATTGCCATCTACTTTAAAATTAAGCTAGCAAAAAAAAAGCTCCGAAAATTTTCAAGAATTCTACAATTCTCACTATTTTTTAGCATCCATCAGGTCAAAAAAATAGTTTGTATTTAGTTTGTATTTTGTTCATGAAATAATTGTAGAATTTTAGGTTTAAGACGAAAATGATAACTTGGCTATGTAAAGTTTATTTGATTGAGTCTGTACAAATAAAGTAATAAAAAAAATAAGTTGCATATTTAGATTTTTCTGGCTCCTGCTATTTTTTTCTTGCATCATTAATTATAGTAAAGTTTAATAAGTTCAATTATGTATGTTAAGCCACAAACGTTATCACTCTTTAAATTATTTAAAATTTTCAGTTGAGTAAGTGAATCCCTTCAAAGGAACTATGTTCCACTGGGATTTACTTGTTTTTAATTTTATTGTTTTTCCGTGTTTTGTTTGTTTTTTGAGAAAGTGTCCATTACCAGGGGGCTCTCTGTGCGAACTTCTTGGTGTGGGAGTTAGTGGAGGGTATAAAAAAATTACGATATGAATATTAAAATAAGAACTTATGACGAATTTAATAAACAAGTTCCCCGCCTAAACTTAAAATAGAGAACTGAAAGGATGACTATGAAATTAACTGTCAAGTAACAGAATACTAAACCCTTTTTTGATTATGGATTACGTCTTTTGTTAACATATTGGGGTTGCAATTAAAAAAAAACAAAATCGACCACGTTACGAAAAGTAAACTCTGCGAGCCAATCTATTGGATATGTTTCAACAAATCTGTTAAAATGAACACTTTATCAATTTTAAATAGGTTACTTTTGAAAATTACACAAATTTCCAACTCTTTCAATGCATCCTCGTCGCAAGTAACAAAAACAACATCTTTTTTAAAAGAATTAGAATGGCTTGTTGTATACTTGTAATATATGTGATGCAGAAAACATCCCTCGTTTTATATGAGGTTTATAGATGTTTTCTTTATACTTCCTAGATTTCATCATTTTCCAAAATAATTTTCTTTTGCTTTTTCATTAAATGTTATTTAAACGTGCATCTTTCTGTTTTAAAACCACTATAAAACATATCGTATACAAAATCAATCTAAGTTGAATTTATAAAGTTCTTGATGAGATTCTGTACTTTCCAGTTTAACATAAACATTGACGCCGGACTGTCTCTTCACGCAGTGACAAGTTTCTTATGAGGTTTTCGGAGGTTTTTTTATAAAGAAAGTAGGAAACACTTTTTTATGACATCTCATAAATTAATACAACTGAAAAGGTGCAGGTTGTCTTATAAGGAGTTGAAAATACTTTTAAATAACACTCTGGAAATTAAATGTACGCTTTGCTGATTTCAAAACGTCTTTATGACGGATCGAAGGCATGTTGCACATGAATATAATTTCCATGCCATTGGCAAGAACATGATAGATACTTAAAATACAACTTTTATAAAGTGGAAATGGTCTAGTTAGGAAGTAATGGTAACGCTAAGGACCAGGGTGCGAATCCCATATTAATTTTTTTTTTGCCGCTGGTTTATAAAACCAATATTTTGTTTTATAAGCTCCGCGTCTTGCGCTTTTTCAACTTCTTTATGATAAGCCGTGTTGCTTGGGGTTCCGAACAACATACAGCTGGCTAGCCTCATCCGTGTTGAACACTCTAATAAGGCCTGTACTCGAAAAAAAAAATGCACCAGACAAAAGTGTTCGCCAAAAATTTGTTTTATGTCGGATTTTCTTGAACCTTTCAGGGAATGAACTAATACATATGGATTATGTTTCGGCATAATTACTTTACCCAATTTCCTTTCCATCGTTGAAAGCCCGCACCTTTCCCTTAAGACCCCTCATTACTTTTTGTGCAATGGTGGAGCCGACCTTTTTGGCCACTTACATCCATTCTTTTTTCAACTCCAGTTCGTTCTTAAGCACCTTGGACCATTTTCGAACTTTGGCCTTCATTATGGCCCAAAATCTTTCCACCGGACGAATCTCTGGTGAATTTGGGGGGTGGCGGTTTTTGGTACAAAAACAACGTTATTGTCTCTGTACCAATCCAACGTCGATCGCGCGTAATGGCATGATGCCAGGTCCGGCCAAAATAATATCTCGACTCCGCGGGACCACAGGAAGGGTAACAGACGCTTCTGGAGGCACCCGGTGCGGTAAATTTCGCTGTTGATGGTACCCATGGTGATGTACGGTTTACTCAGTTTACCACATTGGCATATGGCCTGCCAGAGCAAGTATATTTTGGCGAATTCATTCACTTTCTTCTACCTTATGTCTTTCGGAACATCAAACCGTGCTTTGGCAACGTAGAACTCCAGCCCCGGTATCAGCTTTGCGTCTGCCTTGATGTAGGTTTCGTCATCCATAACCACACACATCGGTTTCGTTAACCACTCTCGATACAGCTTCCTTGCGCGGGATTTGGCAACCGTGTTTTGTTGATCACGCTGGTTGGGCGCCTTCTGGACCTTGAATACACGAAGCCCAGCTCGTTTCATGGTTTGCTGAACGAACCAGGCGGAACACTTTGACTTCAGAGCCGCGTCGCTAATCGAAAGGTTAGGATTACGCATGAAATAATCCAACACCTTCCGGGCCTTCACAGGGTCAGCTGTCATCGATTTTCTTCTACTTCCAGCCCGCCGCTCGGTCGTCTGGGACTCTTTAAATGATTTTACCACCCGAGATACAGTTGTATGGGTGATTCCCAGTTGTCTTCCGATCCATCTCATGATCGCAGTTGGATTTTCCATGACGGCGCGCAAAATTCTCCGGCAATTTTCTTCTTGTTTCGCTGACATCTCAATAACGATGAAATTTTGCACATGTAAACAATTCACTCCAAACTAGCTATACATAGATTTTTATCAATTTTTACCCACGGATAAAAAAGTTACACACGGATAAAAATGGTGCATTTTTTTCGAGTACAAGCCTTAGCTCAGCATTACTCAACACTCACGACAAAACGGTTCTTTTGAGGACCACCATAAATTTGTTAAAGAGTGAGTCAATGGAAAAAAAAAGTGCCCCAGAGTGTGAAAATTTGCGAGTGCAATGTGCAACGTTCGAATAAGAAACTTCAAATGAAGCAGCAAAACAGAAAAAAGGGAAAGAACAATGGTGAAGTTTTACAGTTAGCTGCTACTTCTGTGACAGTCATTGCGTTTGAATTTTTTTTCACCTACCAGTGCTTGTATAACGCTTCGAACGGTTAATTGTAACACACATTGTGTCCCCTCGGGTTCAAGGAGATCGAAGAGTGCTGAGTTTGTATATGGAAGCGAAAATTTTTCCTCCCGTCAAATTTTTGTATTTTGCGTTGTTCCGGATTTTTTAAACAGTTAAGTGATATTAGTGATGAACGGATACTTGAATTTCCTGAATCGAGTTCCAAAGTGTGCGGATTGTGTCGGACGGCCAAGAGGTGTTTCAAGACTACATTTGGGACATTCCGAGTACTTTACTAGTATTAGTGATGCTATAAACATTTCCAACTCATTAAATACACGCCAATCAAGCAATACAGCTTGACTGAAAGTTCCAGTACATTATTAATAATTTACACATTTAAATGTATTGGAGTGGGGCTTATCGTATACGAAAATAGCTTCGGAATGCTTTCGTTCTTGAAATGGCTAGAACTGTCACCTTCTAACTCCCGGATATAAGCTTCTTGTAGGAGGATTCTACCACACAGACACACACCCATAAAAAGACACAAGACTGATGCAAAATTTGACTTTTTCGCTCCACAGTGCTTAAATGGTTTCAAATCGGGTCCTGATTAGCCTCTCAAAGTTACAATTCATTTGGTTAGAAACAGACTTCGCACAAGCCATTTGAAGTTTACATGTAAATTATTATGGGAAATCTCAACTTTTTGTTCATTGCCTTCTAGTCTTTTTCCATATTGAGCTGCGGAACAGTTCGATAACCATTCTTATAGAACATTTTCTCAGCTACAACTTTGCTCAAGATCGTTTCTATGTTAAACGAGACAGGAAAAAGTTATTAATTATTTAAGAGATTGGTAAACTTATGACATGATCAAGCAGCTGCTCTGTAGGCAACACTGTGTTTTGCAGTGTGACATAGTAGCCATGATTTGTGTGTCCTATTCAACGCCCCAGAAACACCAATGTTGCCTGCTGAGCAGTTGATTGAGCATGATCATAAGACATCAGCGCATTGAACCGTTGATAACTTTCGATCCTTGCATTTAATTAAAAAGTAGTCTAGGGCAAAGTTGTAGCTGGGAAAATTTCCTACAAGTACAGTTGAAAACTTTAAAAGTAGACCAATATGGTGAATTATTAGATAGACATGAACAAAAATCTTGGTTTTACCATAGTAATTCCCATACAAACTTCAATTGGTTTGTGCCATCTCAGTTTCTCACCAAATGGGTTCAAATTTTGAGAGGTTAGTCAGGATCCGATTTGGAATCGTTTAAGTATTGTGGAGCGAAAATTTCAAATTTTGCATCACTCTATTAGACACACACAAACACACATACACATACACACACATAAACACACACACACACAAATACACACACGCACACACAAACACACACACAGACACACACACACACACACACACACACACACATACACACACACACACACACACACAAACACACACACACACACACACACACACACACATACACACACACACACACATACACACTCACACACACAAACACACACACACACACACACACAAAAACACACGCACACACACACACAGACACACACACACACACTCACAGACACACACACACACACAGACACACACACACACACACACACACACACACACACACACACACACACACACACACACACACACTCACACTCACAGACACACACACACACACAGACACACACACACACACACACACACACACACACACACACACACAGACACACACCACACACACACACACACACACACACACACACACACACACACACACACACACACACACACACACACACACACACACACACACACACACACACACACACACACACACACAAACACACACACACAAACACACACACACACACACTCACACACACACACACACACACACACACACACACACACACACACACACACACACACACACACACACACACACACACACACTGCAGAGATCACCAGCGTCGAACCAGATGACCACATCGAGTTCCAGTAGTAGCATACCCCAAGTGGAACAGCATGGACCCCAAGGAGAGCAGCTAGGTGCGGTGCCATGCCAAATATTCACACCGAAATCCAGCAGTGGCAAACAGCAAGAATTGCAGCTTTTTTTTTCTTCCTTTGGTTTGTTTTCCGTCGATCTTGTTTTCCGTGCTGAACGCCAATGCTACCGACGTGCCAGGAAGGCAGCTCCCACACCTGGACCCTACCTATCGACCCATGAACTCATGAACCGGGGACCAACGGCTTTACTTCCCATCCGAAGGAAGGCGTGATCAGAGATGTTATGCCTCAGAACATCCCGGCGGCGCCGACTGGGATTGAACCCAGGCCTGCTGGGGTGAGAGGTAATCACGCTTACCACAACACCAGGCGATCCGGTGCAGTATCGGTAAACGGACACCGGTGGAAATGCGGTGGACGAAAGTAAGCGAGCGGAAGTGGAAGACGAAGGCATTCAATAAGAATCCCTTCATCGAAGCTCTAAGGGTATACAGCAGCGTCCCGGGCCTAAGCGCGAACGAGTTGACCGAATCATTAGCAAGAGCATGTGACACAACTATGCCGAGAAAACTGGAGCCAACGAACAGGCGGCGTCCAGCTTACTGGTGGAACGAGGAAATTAGCACCCTCCGTGCTACTTGTCTTCTAGACAGAAGGCGTGCTCAGAGAGCAAGAACAGAATCAGACAGAGAGGAGCGCAGGGTGGTGTTCCGAGAGGCCAGGGCTGCACTGAAACGAAAGATAAAGCTGAGCAAGTCAAATAGTTTCAAGGAGCTGTGCCGCGATGCCGATGCCAAACCCTGGGGCAACGCATACCGAGTCGCGATGGCGAAGATCAGAGGTCCAACGATGCCGGTTGAAATGTGTCCCAACAAGCTGAAAGTCATCGTGGGGGGACTTTTCCCACAGCATGACCCAACGAACTGGCCATCTACACCATATGGCCATAGCAGCAGCGAAATGGTTAAAGGCGAATAAAGCTCCCGGCCCGGATGGAATTCCGAACGTGGCGTTGAAGGCGGCGATCCAGACATTCACGGACATCTTCAGGATGGTGCTGCAGAAATGTCTGGACGAGGGATAGGTGGAAGGTACAAAAGCTTGTGCTGTTGTCGAAACCCGGAAAACCACCGGGGGATCCTGCATCGTATAGGCCAATATGCTTGCTGGATACTGTCGGAAAGCTCTTAGAGAGGATCATCCTGAACCGGCTGACGAAATGCACGGAGAGTGAACACGGATTGTCAGAGAGGCAGTTTGGATTCCGGAAAGGAAGATCGACGGTGGATGCAATTCGGACAGTGATTGACAAAACCGAGAAAGCTTCCAAACAGAAGCGGAGAGGAAATCGATACTGCGCCGTGATTACGATTGATGTGAAGAATGCATTCAATAGCGCCAGCTGGGAGGCCATCGCCAAGGCACTGCATAGAATGCGGGTTCCAGACTAACGCTGCAGGATTCTAAGTAGTTACTTCTAGAACCGGGTCCTGGTCTACGCAACAGAACGGGACAGGTGAGAGCTCCACAAGGCTCCATTCTAGGTCCCACGCTGTGAAACGGAATGTACAATGTTGTGCTGACGCTCAAGCTGCCCAAAGGAGTTGAGATCGTTGGCTTTGCGGACGATGTCGTCTTGACGGTAACCGGTGAGACGCTGGAAGAAGTGGAAATGCTGGCGGTCGAGGCGATAGATATGATTGGTAACTGGATGCAAGGAACGAAGCTGCAGATAGCCCACCACAAAAAACGCCCTGGCAGACCTGGTTTCACCATGTGCGTTCTTATCTAGTGAACGCACACAACGACTGCAGCACACACGGGAAGCCGCATATAAATTCTACAGCACCCGAAATTGTCATCAACATTGACGCACACTTCCGAAGGAACCTTTTCATCAAACGACAACACTATTCGGACACTTTCAGAAGAAAATAGAAATGTAAGTATATATAATCTTAAAAAACCTTTGTCGCCTTCTCAACAGAATGCGACTGAAATCCTGGTGTATTGCCAAAATTTCAATCGCATGAAAAGCTCAGCCAAAATGAAAGAAATTCATTGCAATGCAATTCAACGTTCTTGGAACTGAAACTAGCTGGGACGAAAGCGTAAGAAGTGAAGAAATGTTTGGAAACATTTTTAATGTATTCGGGCACGACCGAAATCTACATTTTTGTAAGAAAAAGTCTGGAGGTGATGTTCTCATTGCCATCAATGCAGACTTTACTTCCGAAGAAATACAAACTAATAAGAACACAAAATTTGAACATGTATGAGCCAAAGCACTTATTGCTGGTGAAATACACATTTTTACTTCTGTGTATTTCCCACTTGAACATGCGAACAAACATTCTTTTGAATTATTTTTCCAAATTGTCGAAACTGTCATTTCAAATATGGAACCAGAAGTAAAACTGCATATGTATGGCGACTTCAACCAACGCAAAACAGACTTTATCACAGACATTGAAAACGAATAATTTTTACTTCCAATCGTAGGTGAAGACGAAACATTACAATTTATTTAACCACGTGAAAAATCAGCAAAATGCATATTTAGACCTTTTATTTACAAACTATACTGAAGACTTCTGTGTGTATGCATAATTATCATCTTTATGGAAAAATGAAGTGTTTCACTCAGCAATTGAATAGTCAATTCTTAATTAAATTAAAATTTGCAAAATATAATAAGTATTGAAGGAAATGTCGACTATGAAGTTGGAAGATTTCATTCAATTATTCGTAACATAATTTCAGAAACCGTACCAATAAAAAGAAGAAGGCGAACACAAATCAACAAACTGCCAGTGTGGTTCAATCCACAACTAAAACATTTGAAGAACAGAAAGCAGAAAGCACATAAATTATACAAAAAGGAAAGCACTAGCACAAATTTACAACACTATCATAACGTATGCAACCAACTCAACACAGCCATTAACACTGCACATGAAGAATATAATCGTAAAGTCGAAAATGAAGTCAAATCATATCCTAAGAACTTTTTCAATTATGTAAAAACAAAATTGAAAAGTAATAATTTTCCGTCACGAATGCATATTGATGGAAATGTAGGTGAAAATCCTTCTGAAATCTGCAATCTCTTTGCAAATTTCTTTCAGGAAGTATACACTACATTTTCTGAAAAAGACCGCGACCACGACTTCTTTGCATTCATTCCCGAAGTCTCTAACAACATATCTGTCAATCAAATGTGTCAACATGAAGTCCTTTACAAATAAACGAATTACAAAAAAAAACAAAAAAGTCCTCAATGCACTAAAAAATTAGGACGCATCTAAAGGACCAGGACCTGACGGAATTGCACCTGTATTCTTGAAGAATCTTTCAGAACAACTTACCCTTCCTTTAGAACGCTTTTTCAATATGTGAAATGTGAAAAATGGGAAATTCCCTGAAATTTGGAAATCGTCTCATTTGATGCCTATTTTCAAATCAGGCAAGAAATCTGACATTCTTAATTATCGAGGAATTGCCATTATCTCTTGCATCCCAAAACTTTTTGAATCAATCGTAAACGACAAAAAATTTCAGCAAGTAAAAAATCAAATTACAAACAACCAGCAGGATTTTTTTTAAAGGTAGTTCAGTTACCTCTAATCTTCTTGAATTTGTAACCTTCATTCTTAACGCAATGGACAATGGCAAGCACGTGGAAGCTCTTTACACTGACTTCAGTATAGCATTTGACCGAATCGACATACCATTATTACTCTTTAAATTGCAAAAAATAGGAATGGAATCTAGACTTCTGAATTGGCTCCAATCATACTTAACGCAACGCAAACAAATAGTTCGTTTTCAGAATAAACTTTCAGAACCTATTTCGGTCACCTCTGGGGTGTCCCAGGGCTCTCATTTAGGCCCAATTCTTTTTATTTTGTACGTAAACGACATTTCCTACATACTTAAAAAAATAAAAGTTCTTATATATGCAGACGACATGGAAATAAGTAATTCTAGCGACACAGAAGAATTCCAGAATGAAATCAACTTATTCAAAACTTGGTGTAGTAAAAGTCTACTCCAACTCAATGTAAAAAAATGCAACGCAATTGTATGTAGCAGAAAAGTAAAAACACCTCTTTTTGAAATATTTTTAGGCAACCAATATGTAGAAAAATGTAAAATTGTAAGGGAACTAGGTGTGATCCTAGACTCCAAACTCACTTTTGTAGAACGTTATAATACAATCATAACGAAAGCAGATAGTATGTTGGGCTTCAGCTATAATTTTCAAGACCCATACACTATCAAATTATTATATATTACATACGTAAGACCTATTCTGGAATACTGTAACCTGGTATGGAATCCGTGCATTGCCATACACGAGGAACGCATAGAATCCGTCCAAAAACAATTCCTTTCATATGCCGTTCGGAAATTGAGTTGAACCGCATTTCCTCTTCCATCATATGAAGCACGCTGTATGCTCATCAACTTGCAAACACTCAAAGAACGCCGCGATTTTGCAATGCTTTTCTTCATCAATGACATTATTTCACACCGCATAGAATCATCAGAA
This sequence comes from Ochlerotatus camptorhynchus, assembly GCF_037179485.1. Taxonomy (NCBI): domain Eukaryota; kingdom Metazoa; phylum Arthropoda; class Insecta; order Diptera; family Culicidae; genus Ochlerotatus; species Ochlerotatus camptorhynchus. Next base: position 162,576 of record NW_027040656.1, read on the forward strand.
ATACTTTCATAATTAAACTTCTACACACCCTGTCGGCATCTAAGAACACGAAAATTATTCTCAGAAAAATCACACAGAACAAATTACGCAAAAAATGGCCCCTTCAATCGAATGATGCGACAGTATAATCTACACTGTGAAGTCATTAGCATCACTATGTCAAAAGAAGAAATTAAAACCAAACTAAAACATTATAGAAATAATGCATAGTATGTAAGTAAAACATTGTAACCATTGTATGTAGTCTACTTTGCTTGACGAAATAAATAAATAAATAGAAGTGATGTTGGTCAGTAACTGCAAAGCAGTGCAGCAGGCAGAAATCACCGTTGGAGTTGTTGTTTCGAAGCGCGTGCTGAAGTATCTGGGAGTGATGATCGACGACCGGCTAAGCTTTAACAGCCACATCGAATATGCTTGCAAGAAGGCGGCGAAGGTCATCAACGCAATAACCAGAATCTTGCCGACCAATTCGGCGTCTTCTGGCTAGTGTGTCCTCATCAATATTAAGGTACGGAGGTCCAGCCTGGATTGAAGCGCTGAAAACGAAGCAGAACCAAAGGAAATTGAGCAGTACGTTCCGGCTCATGGCCATGCGAGTCGTGAGTGCGTACAGAACAATTTCGATGGAGGCAGTATGCGTTATCGCCGGTATGATCCCAATCGGCATCACTTTGGCGGAGGACTACGAGTGCTATATGACGAGAGAAACCAGAGGAGTACGAAAAATGGTAAGAACGGTGTCGATGGCTAAGTGGCAACAGGAGCGGGATGCAGCAGAGAGCGGTAGATGGACACACAGACTCATACCGATTCTTTCGACCTGGGTGAACAGGAAGCATGGAGAAGTCAACTTCCACTTGACGCAGTTCTTGACTGGTCATGGCTGCTTCAGAAAGTACCTGCATCTGTTTGGACACACAACGTCACCCTTCTGTCCGGAGTGTGGGAATGTGGAAGAATCACCAGAGCACGTGGTCTTCGAATGTCCTAGATTTGATGCTGTGCTCGCCCTTAGCGCGGAGAATGTCGTCGAAGAAATGTGTCAAGAGGAGGGCACCTTTAACGCCGTCAGCAGAGCAGTAACGCAGATCATGTCAGCGCTGCAGCGAAAATGGCGAGAAGACCAGCTAGAAGTAGTAATGTGCTCACACAAGTGCGAAGTAAAAGCCGAAGCCGAGATAACTCTCCGTCAGAGCCGGCTGAATCCATTGCCGGGAGTTAGCCGAGTAGAACGCGATACTGAAAGCTAAATGACTCACAAATTGGAGAGTCGATCAGCAAAGTAGAAGCGCCAGTTAGCTGAGGTAAAGTGAGGTGCGTAACGCACAGCCCTTTCCGAAGTAATACGACAAGTGGTTCCGGGGGAAAAAGGGCAAAGCGTCAAAGGAGGTTTTAGTGCGGTAAGAATCCCACACACCGTGTCACTGCGACCATGCGCCCGGTCGTTAAGCGGTGGCATGATGGCCTTTTGAAGGTTTCCTCCTAGACAAACAAAAAAGAAAAGAAAAAAAGCAAAGTGAGGAGTTGCGACGCGATCACTAGTGCGGTAACCATAGCACGGCGATAGAGGAAATGCTTCGTCAACTCGCAAAAGTGCCAATTGGCACATTAGGATCGACGCCAGTAAGATCCTAACTATGGCATGGAATAATGGACATAACACGGCACAATAGATATCACGCTACATGGCTGCTATTCTGCTCCCTGAGTACAGAAGGGTGTATGAAATGGCAATTGTGCTAATAGTGCGGCTGCTACCGTCTCGGTAAAACCTTGGCAGGCCTCCATTGATACCATCAGACCCAAATAGCATTCCTTTCGTCTCGTCTGACCATATTACTTATTCCAGTCATCACTGGTCCATGAAATGTGGTCCTGGGCCCACTTCAATCTTTTTTTTATATTTTTTGCGGGCAACCTTGGCTTCTTAAGAGCTATTCTGCCCTTAAGACCTTTCTTATGAAGACGATTTCGTACGGATTGTGATGTCAGTCAGTAGCTGTCATTTCGACCAGTTGTCTTTCAACGACGCCCCAATCGCTTTTTGACATCTGCACAATTCTACCGACCGTATCTTTGTGAAGCTGGACAATATCGGCAATATCACGGTAGCTTTTGTCTGTTTTGTGATGTTCAATAATCAAATTTCGGATACTGATCGAAATTTGTGCATTTTTGGGCATTTTGTAACAAATAACTTCCTATTTTAAACACAAAACTGAAATTTTGAGCACGAGAACTTCAAGAGCACTAAATTACAGTTAATAATATCAGTTATGGCTGACTCCCTGGAGGAGAGCACGAAGAAGAGAGAGTAGTAACTCGAGAGAGGAAAGAGCTAGGAGAACAACTAAGTAGTATACTAGGGGCAGAAGAGTTGCTATCGCTGTGGTATACGGACGTATAATAAAGTGTGGATATTGAACGTGTATATAATTGTGAGTTGTGATTGTTTGAGAAAGCCATTCCCTGTCTGCCCTTTGGATTCTACAATTGGTGCAGCCGGTAGCATCGGAAAAGGTGAGCTTCTTTGGAAAATTGATTTTTTTTTCTCTAGATCCATGAAATTGGGCTGAGACACTGGAAAGAAAATGGCGGCTTGTAATTGTGTGTCACTAAATTAAACTATTTTGAGAGCCGGTAAAAGTGAACGTAGGAAATTATAGCGAGCCCGGTTGAAGCTCATAGCTGCGATTGTATAAATGATTGATTGAAAATGAGTGAGTTTTTATTTTAACAGTGCGTAGTGAACTAGTTCCTAAACCAGTGGTAAAATCTGTAAAGCAGGTAGAATAAAATTAATGTGTGAGTGTGATAACTACAGAAACGAAGAGGAACCAATTATTTTTTTTTTTTTTTTATAGTTCTTTATTAAGGAGATTTTTAGCCTATGGCTAGTTCATCTCCGAAGAAAGGAGAGGGCTCAGAGTGAGTAACCTCTAGATACATGGTATATTAACATTCAGTTAATAATTTTGGTTGCTGGCTCTTCAACTTATATGAAAAAATAACAATATATAAAATAATGAAACAGAAGAACAACAGAAAACAAAATGATTTAAGACAAGCTACAAACGATTAATCCAAACAAAACAGAGCTCAGCTGGCATGGGTCCAATAGGGGAAATCCATCCAACTGAGATGTCCCGACGGCCGAAAGAAATTCCTGCTATAGCGAGTGGTAGATTTTGGCTTCTTTTAAGAAGGTTACTAGTGCTGCCGAGGCCGAAGTATCATTCCCGAGCAGATCGCTGATGCTGGAAGTTAGGCAGAGTGACTCCCAAAGATTTTGGAATTCCGGGCAGTTGCACAGGATGTGTTCGACGGTGTAGGGTACCCCACAGATGATGCAGCTTCTACGGAACGGCAGGCCACCATAGTTATAGTAGAGTTTAGTGTGCCCGGTTCGAAGCCGCGAAATCACGCGTTGATCCCTCAGGTTGTCCAGTTCTCTCCATTGTTCAGTTGACCCTTTTACTTTGCGGATGAAGGCAGTTCTGTTGCGGAACCACTCAGCTTCCCATGCCGCTCGAATGGTCCGCATGATCCACCGTCTGACGTCCTGTAGAGGTACCTTGTTGGTGAGTCTGGGACCCGATGTCCCGGCTCCGGCAAGGTGATCAGCAGTCTCGTTACCTGGCACTCCGCAGTGTCCGGGAATCCATGTGTACACGGTGTTCGGTGGGGCGTACTTGATAATCGCCTGGATCCATGGGTGTTTTGGTGCTTCCGAGGTGATCGCTTGAACGACGCTGTGTGAGTTGGTTAATATAAGTATCGGTTTGTTGGCTGGCGTCGTAGCGGCACGGAAGATCGCTGAGGAACGAAAAAGTAGAAGTAGGAAAAAATGAAGAAGTGCGAGTCCGTACGAAGTGCAGCATCGTGATGATTGCTAGTCCAGCGATGATTGCTGTAGAGTAAGAAAAAGAGAGCGAAGGGAGAAGGGAGCATTACCCCTTGCCGGTGATCGAAACGTTTTTGAATAAACTCCGAGGATCAACTTTGTTTTCAAGATTGGATATCATGTCTGCATTCCATCACGTTGAGCTGAATCCGGAATCTCGAGAAATCATCACGTTTATGACAAGTAGGGGATTGATGCGATTTAAAAGGCTTATGTTTGGCATAAACTGCGCCCCAGAAATTTATCAGAGGATTATGACTGAAATGTTGGCAGGAATTGAAGGTGTAATCGTGTACATTGATGATATTGTGGTATCAGGTAGAACTCGTGAGGAGCACGATTCAAGGCTGGAGGAAGTTTTGTTAGTACTGAAGAACAACAGTGCTAGATTGAACGAGAGCAAGTGCATTAATGGTGTTGAAGAACTTGAGATTCTAGGGTTCAAAGTTAGCTCATCAGGAATAAGTCCGTCAGATGACAAAATCTCTGCCATTACACATTTGCGGCAACCCGCGACAAAAGAAGAAGTCAGAAGTTTCTTGGGACTCATCAATTTTGTTGGTCATTTCTGTCGACACGTACGGAACCCTTGCGACAATTTGTTCGTGGTGATGTTATTGAGTTTGGTAACAGTCAGCTGGCAGCCTTCGATGATTTGAGGAACGAGTTGTCTTCCAACGTTCAAAAGTTAGGATTTTATGATCCTAAAGATGTTATTGAGCGTTATGTGGATGCTTCATCTGTGGGTTTGGGATCAGTGTTGGTCCAAAGAGATAAATCAAATATCCCTAGGATCATACCATTTGCCTCAAAAGGTTTGACTGCTACCGAAAGGATTTATCCCCAGACTCAGAGAGAAGCCCTAGCAGTAGTTTGGGCAGTTGAGAACTTTTACCTTTACCTGTTTGGCCTTCGGTTTAAGATTTTCACTGACCACAAGACTTTGGAATATATCCATGGAGGAAAGTACCGAGATGGAAGAAAGGCATGTTCAAGAGCGGAAGGCTAGGCGTTGAGGCTACAACCATATGATTTTGAAATAAAACATATTCCTGGTTTCGAAAACTTTTCGGATATTCTTTCAAGATTGTGTGATCAATCGGATGATGCTTTTGACGAAGACTCAGAGCATTTTTTGTTAGCGGTTGAACTGATGAACTCATGGCTATCACGTTGGATGAAATAAAAGTCGCAACGAAAAATGACCAAGTTCTCCAAGCAGTTATCAATGCTCTTGAGACCGGAAACTGGCCTAATGAACTAATTCGTTATCAGGCCTTTGATAAAGAGCTTGATGAGAAAGATGGTATTGTTGTTCGGGACGATAGAATAGTGCTTCCGTCCATGTTGAGGCAAAGGGCAGTAGAAATCGCTCATAGGGGTCATCCAGGAGTAGTTACAATGCGTAGAATCTTACGAGAGAGAATATGGTGGCCGTGCATGGACAAGGATGTCGGACTATGATTCAAAAGTGTGCCGGATGTGCAGCCGTAAGTAGACAACATCCACCAGAACCGATGCTGCGGAAAAAGATGCCAGATCGTGCTTGGCAAGAGGTTGCCATTGATTTTTTTTTCCGCCAAGGATTGCACAACGTTTCTTGTTCTCGTGGATTATTTCAGCAGATATCTTAAAGTTGGTACCTTTCATACCAACGCCAGGAAAACTATTGATGCTCTTGAAACAATCTTCAATGAACAATCGTATCCTGAAACTATCCGAAGCGACAACGGACCACCGTTTTCAGGTGAGGAATTTACAGACTACTGCCGAAGTAAAATCATCAGGTTGGTTTGTACAATCCCATATTGGCCTCTTGAAACAATCTTCAATGAACAATCGTATCCTGAAACTATCCGAAGCGACAACGGACCACCGTTTTCAGGTGAGGAATTTACAGACTACTGCCGAAGTAAAATCATCAGGTTGGTTTGTACAATCCCATATTGGCCTCAGATGAATGGGTTAGTAGAAAGGCAGAATCAGGGGATTCTCAGAGCTCTACGGATTGCGAAGGCGACTAATACTGATTGGCGTAGGGCGGTTAAGGATTACGTCCACATGTTTAACACGAGTCCTCATTCTATCACAGATAAAGCTCCCGTGGAGTTACTCATGGGACGGCCGGTAAAGGATCTATTGCCAAGTTTGAGAACGGATGCAAACTGGAATCGTGAAGAAAGTGTTCGGGAAAATGATGCAATCAAAAAGTTAAAAGGAAAACTTTACGCTGATGGTAGGAGACATGCAAGGGCATCTGAAATTAACATTGGTGATGTAGTGATGATGAGAAACTACGAAACTGGAAAGCTGGAGTCGAAATTTTGTCTGAAGAAGTTCACCGTCATAAAGAAAACCGGAAATGATACTATTCTCGATGAACATTTCAAATGGTCCTATCTGCTTTGATCGATTCTCTTCATCGACTTTCTCTTTCGTTAATAACTCAGCTGCAAAACCTTTCCCTGTTGTATTTGACGTTTTGGACGCTAGATAAGAACCTCCTTTATCAAACTATGTGGTAGAATTAGCGCGAAATCTGTTTGCATAGCAGTGGTTATGAAAAGAGAAAGTCGATGAAGAGAATCGATCAAAGCAGATAGGACCATTTGAAATGTTCATCGAGTATTGTTGTAAATGAAGATGGTGTTATGTATCGCCGATTTATTACCCACTTGAAAAAATGGCCTGCTTCGAACGTCAGTGTCAGACCCTTTGGCATTTCTTATAAATGTTTGTTATGTGCGAAAAAAAGTTAATGTAGGGTTTGATCGGTGCTCGATAGTTCCCGCGATTAATGTGTTGAGATACTTCAAATGTGGAGAATTTGGGCACAAGAGCATGGATTGCAAAAATTGTGATATATGCTCTAGGTGCAGCCAACAACACAAAACGTCAGAGTGTACGTCAACTGTATTGAAATGTATTAATTGTTTGAAAACGAATAAAGAACGAAAAATGAACTTGGACGTCAACCATGCCGCATTTAGCTCGGAATGTTATTCTGACTTCTGATCAAAAAGTCTTTTATAGATAATAAGATCAGAAGAAAAGCAGCTTGCGTTTCAATAAATAGCTGCCAAGTTCCAGGAATGTGAATCAATTCGATTTTTTATACTTGAATATTGCGGGGTTGTCAACAAACTACGTAGCATTACGTCAGATTGTTGGGGAAAAACGTCCTCTTTTAGTTTTATTATCTGAAACTCATATTGTAGAAACTGAAGCTTTTGATCAGTATAGTATTCCTGGATATATTGTTGCTGCTTGTTTATCACATTTTAGACACACTGGCGGTGTTGCTATTTATGTAAAAGAATCAGTTCAATTCAACCTTCGTACCAACGAAGTTATTGATGGCAACTGGTTCTTGGGCATTACAGTTGTATGTGGCATGAAGATGGGTAATTATGGTGTTTTGTATCATTCTCCCAGTTCTAGTGACCAGCGTTTTGTTGAAGTTCTAGAGAACTGGCTCGAGACATTCCTTGATTCTAGTAAATTAAATATATTGGCTGGTAATTTTAATATTAATTGGCGTGATAACCATAATTCGAATCATTTGAAGCGTTTAGCTGAGTTTTTTAATTTAAAGCAAACGGTAAATGAGTATACGCGTATTTACAGGCACAGTAGAACTTTAATTGACCACGTTTATTCCAATTTTGATTCCATTTGTTCAGTTACGGATACTGATTTGAAAATAACCGATCATGAGACTTTAGTGATTAATGTCTTAGACCATGTTAACGTTAACGATAATTTTGTAAAATTGAAGTGCTGGAGGAAATATTCGAAGCAAGCTGTTTCAAATCTTGATGAGAGAAGCCTGGATTTTACATTCGCGGCCGGTAACTTAGATGAATCTACAGCTGTTCTTAATAACGCTTTGAAAACGTGTACCAATCATCTAGTTGAGCAAAACTTTGTTTCTTTGAAGAACTCGAACAGCTGGTACAATTTGGATCTTTTGCGTCTTAAACGGAAAAGGAACAAATGGTACAAAAAGTTTTGTAGATCTATTAATGACAATCATTGGACTAGGTACACAATCGCGCGTAATAAGTATTCACAATCGATAAAGAAAACTCGTTGTGAATATGTTCAAAGGAAGATTGATCAGCATCAAAACAACAGCAAAGAGTTATGGAAAATTTTGAAATCTTTATTAAAACCTAGTAATTGCAAACGCGGTCCATAACTTTTAATGGCCTATTAGAACAGTCAGAACAAGTAATTGCAGCTAAGTTTAATGATTATTTCGTAGACAGTGTTTCATTGATTAATCAATCTATTTAATTGGTCGATGAACCTGACGAAATAAAACAGCCAGTTAATAGTAGTTGTAGATTTGAAGTTTTTCACCCAATCACATTAGATGAACTTAGAGTTATTTGTTTTTCATTAGGAAAATCGGCTGGAGTAGATAATGTTAATGCTAGAGTTATTCAAGATTACTTTCATGTCATTGGCCACATCTTTCTGGACCATATTAATAAATCATTGCAGAATGGCCATGTGCCACAAATTTGGAAGGAATCCTTAGTGGTTCCTATTCAAAAAGTTGCTGGAACGATTAAAGCCGAAGAGTTTCGTCCCATCAACATGTTGCACACATTAGAGAAAATTTTAGAACTTGTTGTTAAAGGCCAGCTGTTGGAGTATTTGAATAGCAACTCTTTGTTGATACCAGAACAATCGGGATATCGGGAAGGTCATTCTTGTGAAACTGCATTGAATTTGGTGTTAGCAAAGTAGAAAGACAACTTGGAGCGTAAAGATACGATTGTTGCTGTTTTTTTTTGGATCTGAAACGCGCTTTTGAAACAATTTCTAGGCCCTTACTGTTAAGTACAATCAAGCGCTTTGGAATTACGAGTACTGCATATAAATGGTTTGAAAGCTATTTGTCTGACAGAACTCAACGGACTGTTTTTAATGATTCTGTTTCCAGTCCCGTGGGGAACAACCTTGGAGTGCCCCAGGGAAGTGTATTATTAGTGCGACATTAATCTTTTTGCAGATGATACTTTGTTATTCATTGCAGCTAAGGATTTAGAAGTTGTCGTCTCACACTTGAATGAAGATTTGCAGTATCTAAGTAGATGGTTGAAGTTTAAGCAGTTAAAATTGAATACAAGTAAAACTAAATTTATGGTAATTTCGCGGAATCGATTAAATGAGAACGTCTCTGTTGTAATTGATATGAGACTATTGATCGCGTTCAGGAGATTAAATATCTAGGCGTGATTATTGATGACAAACTTAAGTTCAACTCTCACATTGACAATGTCATCAAGAAAATTGCCAAGAAGTATGGAATTCTATGTCGATTGAAAAACTATTGCCAGTAAAATACAGCTATACAAATCAATCATCTCTCCTCATCTAGACTTTTGCCCATCCATTTTATTTCTGTCCAATGCAACACAAATATCGAGATTACAGCGCTTGCAGAATAAAATAATGCGTTTGATTTTGAGATGTAATAGATTCACTTCCTCAACTTTGATGCTAGACGCCTTACAATGGTTGTCGGTGAAGCAAAGAATTGTATATTTGACTATGGTGTTCATTTTTAAAGTAGTTAACGGTTTGCTGCCTCGAGGAAGTGACTATCATAGATATAATACTAGAAACGTGGATGAAATAAGAACACCACATTTCTTGACTTGTGCTTCACAGAATTCATTATTTTTTAAAGGAATAAATGTTTTCAACTCGATGCCTAGACACATTAAACGTGCAACAACATTAGCAGAATTTAAGAGACATTGCATTTCACACGTTAAAACTGTCTTTTGAACGGTTATCCAGTGATTTTTTTATGAATTGACAAATTATGTATCTTGACGAAGTTATTTTTAACGGATTATTTTGTATGGATAGCTGTTACAACGACTTTTTAATAATTATTGTAGCACTGCAAAAACTATTTTGTTCGCCACGATGGTGATGATGGATTTTTGATATTTGACTTAATAGTAGTAGTAGTAAAAAAAATAGTAGTCTACAAAGTTTTGAGCCTCGCGCGCGTATTACGGATATAGAGGACTGAATTTAACATTTGATAAAAAAAATACAATTTTGAAGCTTATTTGGAAGATACCTTGAGTTAGTAGTAAGTTTTCTGGCAAATATTGGGGGTTCGTGAGCATTCCTGACATTGCTGAAAATTATTATAGCATCAGATTGCGGGGTTGCTAGTGTAATATGATGCTTTGTTGATTGTTCATTAACTCTTGATTGCTTGTAATACTTATGAATATTTTAGGTGGACAAAAAGGCGAACTAAGAGGTGGACGCCTGAGCTTTTCCACATTTATATCGCTGTGAAGCAACTGTAAACTCTAGAGGGAATTTATATCTGTAACTGAAACCAGTTCGATTTTGTTTGCCATCATCATCATCATCAACAAGTCTACCGATGAAGGAGAAACATCACAGCCGAGGAGGATTGAAAAACGGGTTGCAGAGGAGTCGGTGGTCGGAGATAAGACATCACAACAGTTGAAACGTCCTATTCGTTACAGAAAGCTGCCGGAAAGATTTAGATAGAAGATAAGCCTATTTTTTTTTGTTCTCTTTCTCCTTACGATCAATAAATTGTTACAGTTCATATCAGACAAGGTGATAGATGTAGAGTTTATAATATCAGTTATGGCTACCTCCCTGAAGGAGAGCACGAAGAAGAGGAAAGATTTAGATAGAAGATAAGCCTATTTTTTTTTTTGTTCTCTTTCTCCTTACGATCAATAAATTGTTACAGTTCATATCAGACAAGGTGATAGATGTAGAGTTTATAATATCAGTTATGGCTACCTCCCTGAAGGAGAGCACGAAGAAGAGAGAGAGAGTAGTAACTCGAGAGAGGAAAGAGCTAGGAGAACAACTAAGTAGTATACTAGGGGCAGAAGAGTTGCTATCGCTGTGGCGTACGGACGTATAATAAAGTGTGGATATTGAACGTGTATATAATTGTGAGTTGTGATTGTTTGAGAAAGCCATTCCCTGTCTGCCCTTTGGATTCTACAGCTGGCAGTAAAACGGGGTCGAGAGTAATCGACTGGCCTGCCTGCGTTCGGAAACGAATGATCGGGCAGAGTACCGGTTTTGCCGACATCCTCCACCGCACCTTTAGTTCGGCCGCTGTTGAAAGAAGCATCCTCCGGCGACACTGTTCCGTGTTCCGATCGTTTTGGTCCGGAGACGAATTCGACCATCTCACCGTGTGACGGTGAACTCATCGCACGCCATCCGTACGCCTCCCGGCTGATGATCATCAACTGACAGCCAGCATAAACTCTGCGCAGATATGTTCACTCATGGCCATGACACATTAAGGAAAATTCATGGCATAAAGTTGTACTCAAAAAACCACAGAACATCGACTTTTCGGTTTTGCTGAGAGTCCATTTTTTTTTTTCATGATGAGATATGAGATGTAATTTTTGTCAAGAATCTAAGGAAGAAACTGATTTTCTTGGATTTTTGATCCCAATATTTTTAGAAAAATAAAAACGTACCGAAAATATTTTTTTTATTTTCGAGGCGGTAAACTTTCCCTTAATGACCTCTGTAGCGAAGCGAAATACATGCTTGATGTGGAAGAGAAAGATGAAAATGTTTTTGATAACAATATTGTGTAGCCTTTGTTTATATTTTTGAAATATTTATAAATAAATTCAAACAATGATGTATAACGTAAATTGTTAAATCATTTAATTATAATATAATAATAGCTAACATAAAATTATATATTACATTCAAGTAGACTACTGTGATGAGTATTATGGCAATTACTCTGATGTCCGTGGTCAAGACCTTTCTGAAATGCAAAATAATCAACGAGGATACTAAAACGGACAAATGTTTCAATGAAATTTGAGAACACTTTTGCACAAGCTTTCATCCTATTCAAGATTCACCTGCCGGATTTTGCCGGAATTTTGTCTGTGAGGGCACACATTATGTAATTTTTTTTTACTAAAATTGTGAATAACTTAGCCAGTTTATTCGATACCTTTTGCATGTCTCCAACAAAGTTTGGTATTTTGATAAAATACAAATATTTGTAGAACATTATAGTCTTCTAAACCTATAGTTTTTAAAATATGTTATAAAAACTGAAAAAAAAACAAAATTTTGTTGAACAGCTATATATTTAAAACACTACGTATTTCAAAAACTAAGGAATAAAGAGGATTGCTGTGTTCAGCAAGCTTTTTGTAGTAAAATTATCTACAACTTTGCTGAAGACGCCACATACCTATCTTGTAAATGTAAAAAGTTAGGTTTTTCAGCGCCGCCTGTGGTGGAGTTCTGAACTAAAACATATCACTAGTCTTTGCACCTTACTTTATACAAAAACCCTTTTAAATACATCATAGTGAAAAAAAACCGACATTTAAGGCGCAAATAAAAAAGTTCGTGATATTGAGCATTCAAGCCACTGTGCAATGGTAGCAAATTGCTATCAAATGGCAAAAATATGTGTTTCATAACAAAACCAAGAATTACTTACATTACAGAACCTATTGTGGTTGAATATTCAGAAAATGTATGTATACTGATGTTTTGATCAATTTTGGACCCTACTTCGAAGCAGTAGAGGTTCAAAAAATGTTTTATCTAAATCACTTTAAAGGTGTTTTCCATAAAACAAAACATCCCAAATCATGCAGTATTTCACATATAATTCATGTTTCTGCATGTTTCTGCAAGACATTTTGAATGTTTTGAAGAAAACACACTTAAATACTTCTATTCCTATTGGTTTTGTCGTCGGATGTGTGGCTAAAAATTATATTTTTGGAGCAAAACCAATAATAACTTACCTATTTAGCAATCTAGTGTGCTATGATATTCATCAAACTTATGTGTATCAATGTTTGGAACAATTTTGTAGAACATTTCAAACAGTAGAAGTTTAAAGAAATTAATTATTAAGTAGAAACCACAGACAAACAGACATAACACTCGCAAGTTGCTCACCGAACAAGCATTTAACGGTCAATTTAGAAGTATCGTAGTAGTACTGCCACCTGTGGCGCGCATAGTCAATTCCCTTGCGTGTGACGTTTACACACTACCCAACTAACAATTTTCACAACGTAAACGCTTTACTCATTTCATTTATACAGCCTCAAGTTGTATTCAAACGTTGTACGAAATGAGGAAACCTTTACTCAACCTCTATACAAAGCAAATCTGGCGAACTTAGTCAGCTACTTATGGCTGTTGGGAAGGTTGGGACAAGCTCTTATTGCATATCCGCTTATATACAGCTGTTATCCTGCTGTTTAGTTGTGTGTGGACTTGAAAGGCGCTTATTCAACCTGTTCCCGGTTATTCAATAATCACTACACAGCTTTGTCTTGATGCCGGGTTAAATATTGTTTACGATATTTTTTAATGCAGGAATTTATTGAGTTTATATTTTGCTGTGAATCAAATTAATCCAAATTAGTTACAAGCAACACCGCCAAATTATTTACCCTGCACCGGAAATCTGAAATCGAACTCAAGACGACCGCATTGGCAATCCTTGACACTAACAACTGTGCTACGTCAACACTTTGAACTGATGTAAAAAAATCAACATGCCCTTCTACAACAAAATCGCTGAGTAGAGGCTTTATAATAGTGCACATGACTCACTTTTCTCGACTAGTTACTTCACCTTTGTAAAGGAGCAGAGTAGAAGCTGTAAAACTGCACACGTCTAAAAATAAACCTAGCTGACTGTAAAAATGCGTCCAAAGTAGCGCTAACACAGTTGATTAGCTGAGTACAGGTTGTTTAGTTGTTGAAAAAACACTTTTGATGTTTATGTTATTCAGCAAGAGTGGTTGGTTGTGTAGAAGCCATCAAATGAGTAATATATTCACTTATTAGCTACAAGTTGAAAGTTGATTAGGATGTGTATAACAGTGACATTAGCGTTTATTGGCTGTTGTTATTCAGTGAGATTGGTAAATTGAATAATGGTTGTGAAAAAGTTGAGTAAACGCTCTACAAAACAATTTTGCTAGCTTCTGCTGGTAGCTGTATCTGTAGCTTTTTTCAGCTACTTTACAGCACAACGCAGCAAAAGTTGGCTTACAAAGCAGAAAATGTTAGTTGGGTACCGCCATCTGTTCCGCGTACTACCAGCCACAGTGTACTGAACAGATGGCGGTAATGTTTTAGCGACGATGTTTTACATTGAGAAATAATCAATGAGTTATGTCTGTTTGTCTGTGTAGAAACTTTTATTATTAGATTTTTCACCAAAAACGTTCCATATTTCAATGAGATGAACAAATAGCCACCTAGTGTCTTCAACAAACTTTCTTGTTTTGATGTTTTCTAACACTTTGCCGGAGACACCGAACCGGAATATGGATTATTTGGAAAAATAAATTTTGAATCTCACTTCTATGAGAATTAATCATTGATTTGTCAATGTCAAAATCCAGAAACTTTCCTGAAGACACCACTAGTCTAAAATGCAAGATTCATGACTTTTGACCGTCTTTTCACAGTTCTAGACCACTGTGTGCCAGGAGAGGAAGAGGAGTTGAAAAAAGTCAAGAACGACAAGGAAGACAACAAGTAGGAAGGATGGCGTACCGTCGAGAAGTCGAAAGAGAAGTGGAAAAAACGGAAGGAAAAAGAAGTGAAGAAGAAAGCAAAACAGAAGAATGAGATACCCAGGACTCGTCGGGAGCGAAGTAAGGGCGATGCTCTGATCGTCGAAGCAAAAGACAAAACGACGTATGCAGCACTCTTCCAGAAGGTTTGAGACGATCCGGAAATGAAGGAACTAGGAGAGAACGTGGTGAAAACCTGGCGCACTCAGAAAGGCAAGATGCTCTTTGAGCTGAAGAAGGATCCTTGGATCAAGAGCTCAGCCTTCAAGAAGTTCGTCGAAAAGTCTCTTGGCGAAGGGGCGAGCGTAAGAGCTCTATCCCAGGAGACAGTGGTCGAGTGCAGCGATCTGGACGAGATCACTACAGATGAGGAGCTGAGAAGTGCGTTGAGAGTGCACTGCAATCTGGGAGATGCCCCGATGCCAATCCGGATGAGGAAGGCGTACGGCGGCATGCAAACGGCGGTGATACGGCTTTCGACAGTTGCAGCGAATAAGCTGTTGGAGATGGACAAGGATGGGTGGTCAATGTGCTCGCTGAAAGCTACTCCTCGGGTAACCAAGCAATTAGAGCGATGCTTCAAGTGCATGGGTTTCGGTCACTAGGCGAGGAACTGCAATGGTCGTGTTCAGGAAATGCGGAGAGAAAGGTCATATTGCAAGAGGCTGCACGAAGCAACCGAGGTGTAAGCTCTGCATAAAATAGGACGGAAACGGCCATTCAACGGGAGGCTTCAAATGCCTAGCATACAAAAAGGCGATGACAGGCCAACAGTAATGGAGGTAACCCAAACAAATCTCAATCATTAAGACACTGCTCAGCAACAGTTGTGGCAGTCGACTACAGAAACAAAGTGCAACGTTTCAATCATTGCGGAACCGTATCGAGTCCATCCAGATAACGGTAACTGGGTGGCGGATAGAGCTGGGATGGCTGCTATACAAGTTATGGGCAGATACCCTATTCAAGAAGTGGTTGGGAGCTCATACGAAGGTTTTATAATCGCCAAAATTAACGGAATCTTGGGGGCGACCCCGGCGTGGTGGTTTGCATCCATACCTCACACGTCAAAGTCATGAGTTCAATTCTCACCCCGGACAAGTCACGAATGACCCAAGAGCGTTAAAGTGACTATAATAAAAAATAGGAATCTTCATGTGTAGTTGTTATGCACCCCCAGATGAACGACCGGTAGTCCTCGGAGGAGACTTCAATGCTTGGGAAGTGATGTGGGGAAGCAGATGTTCCAATGCAAGAGGGTTTGCTGGAAATTCTGGCAAAACTGGAAGTTATGCTGGCCAACGAAGGCACCAGCAGCACTTTTCGCAGAGATGGCCGGGAATCCATTATCGACGTTACTATCTGCAGTCCGTCGCTGGTGGCTAACATGAAGTGGAGAGTGTGCGAAGCATATACCCATAGCGACCATCAGGCGATTCGATATTAATTCGGCCAACGGAATACTGTGGCAGTACGGAGGACGAGAACTTGTGACCGGAAATTGAAAACGAAAGCTTCCGACAAGGATCTTTTCGTTGAGGCACTCCGTGTGGACAGGAGCCCCGTGGCTTTGAACGAGGACAAGCTGACAGAAACGTTAGTGAGAGCATGTGACACGACCATTTCGAGGAAATTGGAGCTAAATAACAGACGCCGTCCAGTTTACTGGTGGAAAGAGGCACATAGCACCCTCCCCGCTAGTTGTCTCAGAGCCAGAAGACGTGTTCAAACACTCCTGAACCGCGCTTAATAGAAAATACTTGGCCATTATGAAGGAGCACCTTCTAAAACGACCTAAAGTGGCGCATAATGTAGAAGAAATGAAGAAAACATGGGTTAATATGCAAAAAACTGTCGATTCTAATGTCGTGCAGAACCTTATGGCTGGGGTTAAGGCTAAGGTTCACGCATTCTGATATAAAGACGAAATAAATTAAATGAAAAAAAAACTAACTTTAATTGTTTTTGTTTACTATCTGAAAATTTGGTGATAATCGGATAAAAACTCGAATTGTTGTCTTTCGTAAGGAAAATAAAAATGTTTTACGCCATTTTTTGGGTTAATTTTAAGTTTGAAGACTGCAAATATGCTTTGTTTTAGGACAGCTATCGATGACAAATAACCATATCCAGTTTTCGCTCATTATTGTGACGTCCTCGATAACTACGCAACAGTCTTATGCTGAGACTTCCACTTCCACTTCTTCGAACTAATTATAGCTTAGGGAGCGCAATTTACGGCTTGCAGCGAGTGTTCCACCAAGTAGCGTCAATATTCGATTTCCACTTGACACGGAATATGCTATGCCGAAGATTCTCTGCCTTTTTTGCTGACTGAGGGCGCTCAACAGCTAAGTGTAAAATTTAAGACTTATACATTTTTAGTAACTTGACAATGCTTTCCTAGTTATTTTCGTTTGTATGTAATATATGTAGTCTGTATAATCTGTACTTTTTTTTACAACACATCATTGGGACTATTTCTAGTCTGTTGATGCAAACATAACAAATAAACAAATAAACTTCAACTTGACTATTTGAACACTGATGAAGCGACACGCATGGCAACATCTCTGGCTGAAGAAATTCGACTCGACCTACCTTTGTGTTCAAGATCGCTATTGGATTGTCTGTGGAAGGTTATCAATGATCCCCATGGTAGTTATCATTTGCCAATCATCATTTCAATACAGTGTGGCCCTCACTCTGCAGAACCATCTCGAGTTTCATTTGATTTTTCAAGGAACATCGACTGGCAGAAATATGTAACCACGGTGAAAATCGGTGTCGCATCCATAAATACACTTCCACCGTTGCACAGTGGGCAAAAAAATGACAAAACCGCGACTAAATTGAATATCTCGGCTGCCAAACGGTTTCAGTCAACATGTTACAAAATATGTATTCCAAGTTAAATACGCTTTGATCTCTTGATTCTGAACAACATAGAAAAAATCGAAAGGTTCTAGGACATTTTTTATAATGTTGCCACTTTATCGGTCGTTCCGGCTCCTCCTTTAAGCCAGTAGAGTTTTCCTGAGGGCGTATTTGGTGTCTTTACAACATATATACTCAGTACTATCATAGAGGTAACTCTAAGACCACTGGGTCCCGAAGAAAATCATTATTATTTTTGGCTCACTCAGTACCAGAACAACGGTCCCAAGCAGTCCCAAGCTATTTCACTCACCCCTGCATGTTCTGCATGAATCCACACACCCCTGATGTTATCTGTCAAACTTTCATAGCGAATCAAAACAAACATAGTGTAGTAATAGAATTTCAACTAGAATAGGGTACGTTAATCGTTTGCTTGGGACCAATAGGCTACTAAAGTGGTGAGCCAATTTAAAATCGTTAGTTTCGTATTGATTGTTGGTACTATCAAGTTCCAGTATTATACGTTAAGTAAAGTCTAAAATTATGTCGATAGATAGTGGCATTTCCTACATTACCGGGAACTCGGGTTGATCCCGGCCCTCTATCTCGGTACTTAAAAGTCACCACCAATCGATTCAAGAGTGTTTTTCCTTTGAGAATATGTATAACATGTTGACTGAAACCGTTTGGCACCCGAGATATTCAATTTAGTCGCGGTTTTGTCACTTTTTACCCAGTGTGCGTTGGAAGAACATCGATTCCTCACCGATTTGATTTACAAAATCTCACTGAAAACACCAAAAAGAAAAGTTCCAAGTGCACCCTTCAAAAGGAGACCAGCCCCACTTGGATGGGACGAAGAATGTACAAATTGTGTGTAGAAAATTCTGATGCTTTCAAAGCATTCGTAGACACAAAACCTCCACATTTTGTGTGTGTGTGATTTCAATCTAACCCCAACTGGCCGGCAGTGGTATTATGGAAGAAATTTGCTTACAACAATCCTTGATGTAATAATTTAAAGCAAGTTTAGTCCGGGAGTTAGAAAGCGATAGCTCTACTGCAGATTCAGCAACCCATTTCAGAATGCCTAGTAATTCACGTCCATTCCGAGGTTACTTTCACATACAATAAGCCCCGCATGTAAACACTACCGTTATCATATAAATAATGGTACTACAAACACACTTCCAGATTTCGAAATGTAATGTTTCGAAATCTGGTGCGTATTTAGTAATAGGGTAAATTATGGCTTCGGCACCTATTGACTGTTTTCGGCAACCGAAATTGAAACGTTTATTTCACTGTATTTTCCAATCAAAACTCTTCGCTGAATGTATTAAGCCGATTCCTTACCTTTTCAGCTTCAATCTGATTACATTTTTACGACTGTGAATTCCTGTTATACCATATTTTTCTTTAAATGAAATATACATACTACAAAATACGGCTGATTTCGAGTTGCCGATAATAGAACAGCTGGTTAACACGCAGTTCAAATGGAAAGGGTGCCGAAGAAAAAGAGACTGCCGACAATAGTCACTCTCACCTGAGAAGTTTGGAGCGTTGTAAAAACATGTTCAACCCGTTTTGATCAATTCTGCGATTGGAATTGGTAGAAAAGCAAGCAGCAGATAAATGTCAACAAACAAACCTGTCATGTATGTGTGTGACGCTGAGAAATCGCTAATAGAAGTTCGGACGCTGCTTAGATTGACGAGAATACGTAAATTCCCCTATATGGAAATTTGCATTTATGATTGATTATAAATCAGAAGGATCTCACAAAATTCTGCCTCCGAAAAAGCACCGGTTTGTTCACTCGCGGTAATCGAAAAAATCTTCCGCGTTGTTTTTACAACCGAATACGACATTTTGAATCACACGCGAAGTTTTTCATTTGCACCGAATTTTTGCCTGACACCTCATTTGCGTGCATCCTCCGGAAGGCAGAACGCCAGCACCAAGAAAAAAAACTCTTCTTGGGAGGGAGGCAAAGCACCAAAAAGCAAGCGAAAAGAAAAACCCACCAACGCGACACCACAGCAACACAGCTACTCGACAGTGCCAGATTTTTCACGTTAATTACAATATCACTAAACAAACTTTTTAAAACGTGATAGATCTTAATTTACACTCAACCATACGCGGAAACTAATATTTTTTTTGATTTGGTACAGTTAAAAAATATGCGGAAAACAGATGAAATCAGTGCCAGCGAAAACAAACCAACCGTTCGCGGGCAGAGCCTACTCGGATCAGACACAAAACCTCCACATACTTCAAGGAATATTCAATGCTTCAGACTAGGATTGAGCGATCTTGGATCGATCTTTGGAAGATCGATCTTTTTCACCTCGATTTCCGATTTTTCGGATCGATTCTTTGTCCACGAAAAGATCGAAAAAATCTATCTCTTCTTTCGATCTTATCGATCTTCAAAAAAAAATAGTTTTACATTTTTTATGAGTATTTACATCGAAAAAAGGATTTACTCTCACCACAGACTGCGTTGTAAATTTAACGAACATAACGTCAACATCAGCATCGCTCCCTACAATGATGTCACTATTTGCGTTTCCGATATTTACGACTACAGCAACATTTGAAGGTTTATGCTACCTCTCTCCTGCGCTCATTGCTCCTTACCGTCACGACAACATTTAATTAAATATTATAAAGGAAAGAATTTGTTGGGGTACCAACGTAAAAAAGCGTATTAAAATAAAAACCAGAAGATCGATATACCAAAGATCGATTCTTTGGTACCGATTTAATCAGTGGATCGATTCTAGGGCCAAATATAAGATCGATCCATCAAGATCGATCTTTCTCTGAAGATCGCCCAATCCTAATTCAGACAAAGCTGGAACAGTTCTGGATCAACAATAGAAAAGAGCCCATCAGCATTTGTAAACAAACCGTTCCAAAACCCATTCTTCACAAATCGAAGGCCGCTCACACAAACCAACACCATCACAGTGTAGCTACTACAAGTTTCCCCTATACGATGATGGTGTTGGTTTGCGTGGGTGGCCTTTGCTTTGTAAGTAAAGAGCTTTGGAACGGTTTGTTTACAAATGCTGATGAGCCCTTTTCTATTGTTGATCCAGAGTTTGTCAAAGCAAAAACTCGTGGTATTGGCGCAATTTCGTCGAGGGACTCTCATGATAAACCGCAATGCTTGATGTCAAAGAAATCGACAACTGTTTGCAGAACAAATCACACTAAGGCAACTTGCAGATGAAATTGTGTTTTCGTAAGAGATCCACATGCCGTGGACTTGCAAGGACCATTGCAAAAATCCTTAGATACTTGTCTTCTTGGCCTAGGAATCTAGGGATTGGATTCTCGCCACATAAATCTGAACTGGTAGTGTTTACTTGAAAACGGTATCCAGCCCAAATGCAGCTTAATCTTTTGGGCAGGAACATTATCCAATCATTGTCTTTAAAATACCTTTTGGTCTGGTTTGATTCAAGGTGCACTTGGAATACCCACATTACGTATTTGAACCAAAAATGTCAGCAGAGGATATACTTTCTCCGTCCAATTTGCGCCAGGTGGTGAGGTGTGCATCCGGGAGACCTCATAACGCTTTATAAAATAAAAATTATCTCTGTTCTAGAGTACGGTGCTTTCTGTTTAAGTATTTGTGCAAGAAAAAGTCATCAAATAAAATTGGAACGAGTTCAATATCGTTATCTGTGCATTACTCTCGGCTGTATGTACTCAACACATGAGTTTCGAGGATCTGGTAGGAGTATGACCTCTTCAGAACTTTTTCTAGGAGCTTTCTCTCAAAATAATAATCAAATACGGCTTGACAAACACACTTATAATTGCAATTTTTGAAGAAATTGTTGGGCTGAACAATATCGATTTAAGAGAATTTACCACCACTACATATCCTCCTTCCTTAGTATATTCCAGACCGTGCTCACTTCTCCAGTTGCAGTTCCTCAATTGAATATGATCTGAAACAATCGATTCATGGAATTCCAGAACAACTTCGATCTAAAGGGTGTCCACAGTCAAATTGCATCACTTTTAAAAGCTGTAAAATTTTGCCCTTTGGGTTAATTTTAAATAAATTTTGGGTTAGATGGACTGCGTGAGTTTTATTGTGAAATTTTTAGTAGATGGAAAATGGAGTCGAAGAAACACCGCGTACGCGAGAAAACTTTGCACGCTCACCTCAACAACTCAGATCTTTCGCACCGAGCCATCGGAAAGATGTTGGGAATCCAACAATTTATTGTTTCTCGTGTCATATAACGTTTCAGAGAACGTTTAACTGTCTATCGGAAGCAAGTGAGTGCTAGAAAAAGTGTTTCGTACTGCGGTGAAGATGCGAGTGATTGCTGTCTTCAAACGTAAACCCAACTATTACGTACGGGATGTCGCGAAAAAACTGCACAGTGTCATTCAGAAACATACAATCAACATTAGAAACAAACATTTTGAAGTTCGTAGCAGAAAAGTTGGACAGAAAAGTTGCACCGGAAAAGGATCGAATGTGGGTCCCACTAGAAAAGCGAGACACAGTACTGAAAGAATTCCATGACTCTCCATTAGGAGGTCATGTAGGGGGAAAACGTATGATGAAACGCATAAGCCCTCTGTTTAAGTGCGAAGAGACGTAGAAAACTACGTTAAGCAATGTGATTCATGTCAGAAGAACAAAGTTTGGTCTTCAAATAGAATTCCAATGAAAATAACGACTACATCTTCTGAACCATTTGAAAAAATATTCATGGATATAGTCGTACTTCCTGAATCAAATAATGGGAACAATTACGGACTGGTGATCCAAGATGATCTAACGAGATATTTGACAGCTGCACCTATGGAAAATCAAGAAGGCTACACAGCAGCTAGATGTTTTGTTGAGAATTTTATCTGCAAATTTGGAAAACCTTTGGAGGTAGTAACTGACCAAGGTGCCAATTTTGTCATCAATTTAATGAAGAACGTTTGCAAAATCTTGAAAATTAAGAAGATTACAACATCTGCATACCATCCACAGGCAAATTTAGTGGAGAGGCCAAACAGAGAATTAAAAGTGTATCTACGGCAATTTGTGGGGAACGATCCAAAATCTTGGGATCAGTTGCCCCCGTTTTTACGTTCGAATATAACACAACAGTCAACTCATCCACGGGTTTCATACCGTTTGAGTTGCTGTATGGAAAAGCAGCTAGAATTCCGAATTCCATATGGAATTTAATTACGGTGATTATGCAAATGAAATGAAATCATCGTTTAAAAGACTACACAAAAGAGCACGTGAAAGCCTGATGCTCTCGAAACAATAAAGGAAAGAAATATATGATAAAAATACTAATGAATGGCAACCAATGTGGGGCGACTTAGTCCTGGTGAAGGCAGTCCCCACAGGTACAGGCCAAAAACTTCAAACACTATGGAGAGGACCATATGAAGTGGTTGAACTTCCAAGTGAACCCTGCAACTGTGATAAAAAATGGCAAACGATTAGAGAAGGTTCACAATAACCGTCTACGAAAATATAATGACTAGAATTCCAAATCTGGAAACATACATATATTGTACATAAAATATGATGCTTGAAACCATCTTTTTGAAAAAAAAACTAAAGAATTAGCATAGAAATACTACCAATACATACATAACTGTAGATGTAATATTTTGGGTTATCATACATATATTTTGCAAAAGAGAATAATGTTTACGTAAAATTACGAAAATTCAATAATTAATTTTACAATCAAAGTTTAAACATTATTGTACAGATAATCATTAACGTTAGTTCAAGGATTTTTTTAATTCGGTTAAAATACATTATTTGTACATTATTTTAATATTTCAGGCTAATTGTTAATTGCCCGATATACGATGCAAACGAAACTGGGATTGTTATGAAACACCTTGGGGACACTTCAGTAGTGCAAGGTGATTATGAATTTAAAATGATAATCGAAACAAACAGATTGATGAGGAAATAACTTATTTAAAATCAACTACAAAGAATTGGTATACACCGTGTAGTAGATTAGCAACATTTTTGGCAAAAATACGGTGTATGCCAATTTATGAAAATCAAGAGGCGAACAGAATTACTCTTGTTAATACACAAAATTATATCAAATCATTTTTTGGAATCCAAAGATCCAAAAGATCGTGGATATTTTGGAGCGATATGGAAAACGAAGACAAAGTTAGAATTGATAAAGATCTAGAACTAACGAGGAAGAAATTAAGAATACGTTGAGTTATCAAACAGCAGCAATAGATAAGATGTACGATTTAGTAAACAAATCGGTATTATCAATCGACGAGGAAACGGTATCGTTGATTGAAAAAATAGAGATGCTCAAAGGCGAAGTTGGGAAGGATTCCAAATTTGTGAACAATATTATTCAAAAGATATAGGGGAATTTACGTATTCTCGTCCATCTAAGCAGCGTCCGCACTTCTATTAGCATTTTGTCAGCGTTACGCACATATATCACGTGTCTGTTTGTTAACATTCATCTGCTGCTTGCTTCTCTATCCATTCCAATCGACAGAATTTTTCAAACCGGTTTGAAAGCGATTTTACAACGCTCCAAACTTCTCAGGTGAGTGTGACTATTGTCGGCAGCCTCTTTTTCTTCGGCAACCTTCCCATTAGAACTGCGTGTTAACCAGCTGTTCTATTATCGGCAACTCGAAATCAGCCCCATTTTGTAG
Source organism: Ochlerotatus camptorhynchus (assembly GCF_037179485.1). Classification (NCBI taxonomy): domain Eukaryota; kingdom Metazoa; phylum Arthropoda; class Insecta; order Diptera; family Culicidae; genus Ochlerotatus; species Ochlerotatus camptorhynchus. The sequence continues at coordinate 186,711 of NW_027040656.1, forward strand.
TGCGTATACTTCATTTGAAGAAAAATCTGGCATAATAGGATTGCTCGGTCGTACAAATATAATCAGATTGAAGCTGAAAGACTAAAGAATCGTTTGAATACATTCAGGGAAGTGTGTTGATGGGAAAACATAGTGAAATTATCGTTTAAATTTTGGTTGCCGAAAACAGTCAATGGGTGCCGAAGCCAACATTTACCCTATTTAGAATCAGGATTAATAGAATTGGGTTTCTGGATCGAAAACTTATCATCTAATATTCGATCAGGACAAAAGAAAATTTCTAATATATTATTAGAAAAGGACAAAAATCAGGTGACACTAGAAACATTAGGGCCAAACTTCATTAATGAATATTTAAATGAGGAAATTTTAAATTTACCGGATGAGCCTGCAATCCCGAAACGCATAAATGGCCGCATTGATGCAGCAATCATTAAACTTATTGATTTTTAGTATTCATTAGAACAGAAATTCCAGATAAAATTACTTTTCAAAGTGCCTATAGTAAAAAGAGAAGCACTCACAACGATTCATTTAAAGGAAGATATAATTATGAACATAAAAGATACAAATTGGGGTTACATATTGAATAAAAAAGAATTAAGTGAATGCGAGACAATTGCGAGACATAAGAATATGTAACCTACCAGAAATGGATGAAAATCGATTAAACCGTGAATTATGCATTGCAAATATATTTTTCAGAAATAATACCAAAAATTGCACAGTACAACATTTTAGAAGCAATCACGATTTATGGTTCTCAAAATATATGGAGAAACATGACTCCAAAAAATGATATCAGTAAATATTACACACGGGAAAAACATTACAAGACTAAATGTAATTGGAACAGGTGAATTCAGACTACAACCAAACATGAGTATAGAAACAGAAAACGTAAAAATACAGTATTCCGAAGAAGTAAGGAATTCGAAAATATGCACCAAATATGTGACAAACATAAATTTGACGTGAAACCATAGAAGATTGGAATATTAAACTAAAGGGTGATACGGTCAAAATTTGGTCAAGGGAAAACGCGTGTAAATCGGTGAAATCGTTTATTTAAAAAATCAAATTAAATTTCTTTTTCAAGTTCAATTAGTATAAAATTCAGGAAAAATATTCAGTTAGGCTTCCGCTTTTCCAAATCCGAATTGCCGGGCCTTACGCTTGACCCCTGCCATCAGATTTTGTACAGCCACCTTGTCCACCTTCTTTGCCGCAGAAAGCCAGTTTGCCTTGAACTGCTGCTCGCCCTTAGCAGTTTTTTTGGTCTTCTTTAGGTTCCGCTTGACAATAGCCCAGTATTTCTCAATTGGGCGGAGCTCTGGCGTGTTGGGAGGGTTCTTGTCCTTGGGAACCACCTGCACGTTGTTGGCGGCGTACCACTCCATGGCCTTTTTACCGTAATGGAAGATGCCAAATCCGGCCAAAACAGTACGGAACAACCGTGTTTCTTCAGGAAAGGCAGCAGACATTTATTCAAACACTCTTTCACGTAAATGTCTTGGTTGACAGTCCCGGAAGCTATGAAAATGCTGCTTTTCAAGCCACAGGTACAGATGGCTTGCCAAACCAGATATTTCTTTACGAACTTTGACAGTTTCATGTGCTTGAAAACATCTGCTACCTTTCCCCTTCCTTTTGCCGTATAAAACTCCTGTCCCGGAAGTTGCTTGTAGTCGGCTTTGACGTAGGTTTCGTCGTCCATTACCACGCAGTCAAACTTCGTCAGCATCGTCGTGTACAGCCTCCGGGATCGCGCTTTGGCCGTCGTATTTTGTTTATCATCGCGATTTGGAGTCACTACCTTCTTGTAAGTCGATAGTCCGGCTCGTTTTTTGGCTCGATGCACGGTTGTAGACGATACACCCAGCTTATTTGCGGCATCTCGGAGAGAGAGGTTAGGGTTTCGCTTGAAACTACCGGCAAATCTCTTTGTCGTCTCAGTGGCTTCCGGTTTTCGATTCCCCCCCGATCCAGACTTCCTGGCTGTCGACAAACGTTCCCCAAACACTTTAATTACATTTGTAACGGTTGATTTGGCAACTTTTAGCGATTTTGCCAACTTTGCGTGCGAGTAGCTCGGATTTTCGCGATGCGCGAGCAAAATTTTGATACGCTGCTCTTCTTGCTTGGACGGCATTTTGACAACTGAAGAGTGAATTCCAAAATCAAAATAGGAGCAACATTCTACACAAACACACCTTCAAAATGAGGGGTGTTCAGGTTTTTTAAATGCAAAATTGAAAGAAATACGTCAAGTTGATATTGACCAAATTTTGACCGTATCACCCTTTACTTCCATTATTTAATACAACAGAGAAAGTTTATTCAATAGTAAACAGGAAGAAATTATTTGAACTTGGAGTAGATATAACTCAACTTAAAGCGCAGAGAACATTTCTAAAGAATTTAGCATATGCACCTTATGAATATCCGTGGTGGTTTTCATCAGGAACATTTATAGCAGGTGTTATAATGGTTGGAGTATTAGCATGTTGTTTTAAAGGAAAGATCACATGTTGTGGTAGAAAATATATAATAGATGAAGAAGCGAGTGTGCAGAAAGATTTGAAAGTACACAGGAGGAAAAAAGCGCAAAAAGGAAAAACACAAAGGGAAAAAAGTATCAGAATCAAAAATAAAAGGCCGGACTCGATTATCCGGAGGCTCGATTAACCGGAGGCTCGATTAACCGGAGGCTCGATTATCCGGGGCTCGATTATCCGGAGAAAATGGCTCGATTATCTGGAGACCGACTTTCGATCAGAGGACGAGTAACATACATCGTTCGACTCAGTCTGACAAGATCTAGAAATAAATATATTTAAGTGTTTGTGTGCCTTTGTTACAAAATCCGGCGTTAAGGGGTTTTGAATTAACTTTGACCTGAAAGGAATCGAACATATCATGTGCCACAACAACATACAAAAACTGAATCCCATGATGGTCCGTTCACTAATTACGTCACGTTTCAGGGGGGCGGGGAATGGCAACCGAACAAAATTTTTGAAGATCCGTAAAAAAAAATTACCATAGGGCCTTTAACCCTTAACTTTGTACAACGCACATGAGTTTTCCATTGCCATTTTGTTGCTGAGTTACCAATCGATCTGAAACCAACGAGTATTCCTCAAAAAACTTGTTTTGATCTAAACAAGCTAAACTTTGATTACAGAAAACACCCAAAAAATGCGGATAATAGGGAAAATGTAAATGGAAACCGCGAAAACTGTGACCATACTACGTGGGATTAGACTTAATTGATTACAACATGGAGTATATCAAGATTCTGACAAGATAGAAAATTACTGTCTCTGACAAAGTTGTTCAGGAGATCATAGCCTTGTCACTGGTCGACAGTAGTTCAGAATTTTCTCACTACGTAGCGCTAGTATACATGTGAAATTATCGCATGTGATATATCTCGAGATCCTGACCAGATAAAAAGTTACTGTCTTTTACAAAGTTTTTAAGGATATCAAAGTCTATTGCTTGGTGCTCAATAGTTCAGAATTTGCTCACTACGCGACGCTAGTATACACGTGAAATTCTCATATAAAATATCTCGAGTTCCCAACCAGTTAGAAAGGTACTATCTTCGGCATAGTTGTTCAGGATGTCAAGGCTTTTTCGCAGGTGGACAGTAGTTCAGAGTTTTCTCACTTTGCGGCGCTACTATACATGTGAAACTCTTGCATATAAAATATCTCTAGATCCTGACCAGATAGAAAGTAAATGTATTCGGCAAAGTTTTTCAGGAAGTCAAGATCTTTTTGTTGGTTGACAATAGTTTAGAATTTTCTCACTATGCGGTGCTAGTATGTACGTGCCTTTCTCCCATATTCAATAGCTCAAGATCTTGATCAGCTGGAAAGTTGCTGTCTTCGGCAAAGTTGTCTAGGGGGTTAAGACTTTTTGGCTGGTAAACAGTAGTTAAGAATTTTCTCACCACGTGGCGTTAATATACATGTACACTTCTCGCATATGCTATATCTCGAGATCCTGATCAGATAGAAAGTTGTTCAGGAGGTCAAGGTCTTGTGGCTGGTGGACAGTAGTTCAGAATTTTCTCACTTCATGATGCTAGTATACATGCGACATTCTCGCATATAAAATATCTCACGTTCTTGACCAGATAGAAAGTTACTGTCTTGAACAAAGTTGTTCAGGAGTTGAAAGCCTAGAGTTTATGAGAAAATTCTAAACTATTGTTCACCAGCCAAAATACTTTGACCTCCTGAATAACTTTGTTGTAGACAGTAACTTTCTATCTGAATAGGATCTCGAGATATAGCATATGCGAGAAGTGTACATCTATGCCACGTAGTGAGAAAATTCTGTACTACTGTTTACCAGCTAAAAATGCTTTGACCCCTGAACAATTTTGTCGAAGACAGTAACTTTCTATCTGGTCATGATCTCGAAACAAACCACATGCGAGAATTTCACGTGTATTCTAGCGCTACATAGTGAGAAAATTTTGAACTACTGTCCACTAGCGAAATCTATCTGATCAGAATCTCGAGATATTTTACATGCAAGAATTTCACGTGTATACTAGCGCCACGTAGTGTGAAAATTCTGAACTATTGTGCACCAAGCAATAGGCATTGACCTCATGAACAACTTTTTCGAAGACAGTAATTTTCTACCTGTTCAGAATCTCGAGCTTAGCATACACGAGAATTGTACACGTTTACTAGCGCCATGTGGTGAAATTTTTTTAGGCTACTGTCCACCAGCCAAAAAGTCTTGACCCCCTGAACAAGTTTGCCGAAAACAGTAACTTTCTATCTGCTCATGATCTCGAGCTATTGTATATGCGAGAATTGCATGTGTATACTAGCACCGAGTAGGGAGAAAATTCTGAACAACTGTCCACCAACGAAAAGATCTTGACTTCCTGAAAAGGTTTGCCAAAGACATTTATTCTTTATCTCGTCAGGATCTAGTGATGTATCACATGCGAAAACTGAACATGTATACGAGCACTACCTAGTGAGAAGAATTTGAGCTACTGTTGATCAGCAAAAAAGTTATGAACTCCTGAACAGCTTTGCCTAAGACAGTAACTTTCTATCTGGTCAGGATCTCGAGATATTTTATAAGAGAATTTCACGTTTATACTAGCGCCGTGTAGTGAGAAAATTCTGAACTACTGTCCACCAGCCAAAACTACTTGACACCCTGAACAAGTTTGCCGAAGACAGTAACTTCTATCTGCTCAGGATCTCGAGCTATTGTATATGCGAAAATTGCATGTATATACTAGCGCCACGTAGTGAGAATTTTCTGAACTACTCCACCAACGAAAAGATCTGGACTTCCTGAAAAACTTTGCCGAAGACAGTAACTTTTTGTATGGTAAGGATCTAGAAATATTTTATATATGCGAGAATACTAGTGCCACGAAGTGAAAAAACGCTCCACCAACAAAAAGGCCTTGACCTTCTGAACAACTTTGCCCAAGACAGTAATTTTCTATCTGATCAGGATCTCGAGATATACCATGTTGTAACCAATTAAGTCAAATCCCACGTAGTACGGACACCGTTTATGCGGTTTCCATTCACATTTTCTCTATAATCCGCATTTTTGTGGGTTAACTGTGATAAAATTGTAGCTTGTTTAGTTAAAAACAAGTTTTTTAATGAATACTCGTTGGTTTCATATCGATTGGTAGCTCGGCTGCAAAATGACAATTGAAAATTCACACTGTTGTACAAAGTACAACGCGCGAGTACTCGTGTTATAAAAGTTGGTGCGAGTAACGGAGGGTTTAAGGGTGGTTTCGTGAGAATTGGTCTTTTGGTGGCTTCATACCTGAAAATTTATATCAATTTTCTTATCTTATTTTGTAGTTCAATTCATTTATTCATCATTTCAGTAAAAACAGTAGTTCATCAGTAAAGTCAGTAACATAGAGAATTGCAAGTTTGATCATAAATCAATCCTTATTGACTATTTTATCAAGAATATTTCCCCTGATTTCACGAAGTAAAAATTGCCGTTCCAACGGCAATTGGTTTTCCTCAGCCCATGTGATGATAGTGTCAATACTGTTCAGCGCTGATTGATCTGGAACTGGTTCGTACTCCTCATCTTGGTGTCATATGCTGTAGAAATGTTTGCAGTTTCATCCACACGGAGATGAAAAACAACCCAAAATTAAGTACTTTTCCCTCAATTCCGGGGTTCAGCCCAATAACCCAAATTTGAGTAAATCGCATATAGTAGTTTCCATTTAACACCAGCAAAAAAATTACCTACTCTTAAGTATATTCTACCCAAAATTAAGTTTAATTCACGCAAATTTAAGAATATGCAATCTACTCACAAGTAACTTATTGGGCTGAACTATATCGTTGGGTCGAATCTCTCGTTCCTTTTTTGACAACAATAACGAGTGCAAGTGAGAGGCTGAAGTCAATATTAAGTAAAAAGAACTCAAATTTTGGGTAGTATTTTTTCTCCGTGCAGAGTGGTGTTCGTCACGCTTTCTCCTTCATAAAAATGTGAATCATGGTTAAGCACAGCATTGACTATGTCAGCATCAGACATGACATCGAATTCCGCATTCTCGTCTTCATTTTCGCCTGCAGCCGCTTTATCGGCAACCATCAGTTGAATTGTTACACTATCATCCCTAGAGCACCGGAACTTATATTTGCAATGTTAAAATTTCAAAAACATTAATGGAAAATGGTCGAAATTGATCGAGTGCGTTAAGTTAGGAACCGCGTCAAATATGGTGCCTTCACGGTAGCCGTTATTTTTAGCCAAGCTCAACTTTGTCTCTACACATTCGTGAGAGTCGCGAGACTACGATTTTTCTCAAGTTGAGGGGTCCCATGGCGTGGTTGGCTACACGTTCGCTTCTCAAGCGGATGGTCCATGGGTTCAATTCCATTGATCTTCTTATCGAATTTTGATGTATTTTAATGTGCCTCATGATAGGTTATTATCCAAATCCGATTCTGGTCACTTTCCCGGGGCACCTGAAACTTGTCCGGAAGTGGCCAATATGGTCCAAGGTACTTATTTTTTTTCCACCATTGATCTGGTTATCGAATTTTGATATAATCTGATGTGTCGCATGATAGGTTATTACTCAAGTCTGGTTCTGGCCAATTTTCCGGAGGCACCCGGAACTTGCCCGGAAGTGGCCAATATGGTCCAAGGTACTTAATTTTCGCTACCATTGATCTTGATATCAAATTTTGATTTAATTTGATGAGTCGCTTAATGGGTTTTGTTCCATTCAAGTCAAATTTAGCCTTATGGCCCATAAACACCGGAACTTATTCTGGCCATATCTACAAAACCAGTAGTTCGATTCCATAATCCTTCAATAGCGTTCAATGGGACCACTAAAAACATTAAATGAGAACACATAAGACCTAAAACAGACATTTTATTTTTTATGGCTCGATTATCCGGAGGGCTCGATTATTCGGAGGAATAATATACAAGGCAGGAATACAGATATAAGGCATTCTGTGTGATTGTATGACTGCGAGTTTTCTGTATGTGAAAGTGAAAAACGTGAGAATGAATGTATGGAATGGAAGCGAATTGAGTATCTAGGGTAAGATACGTTTACTGGACTATGTGGATTACAAGGAATTACGGTAAGTGATTTTAATTTAATCTTACGCTGTTTCTTTTATGATTAGCGCTGGCACTCTGCCTCCCGGACGTTTATACGTGTGTGATGGGTTCGCTTGCAAAAAAAGTGTTTTCGAAAGAAATTGTTTTGTGTCCCGGGCGCGATAATTTGATTTGAATGGCGCTGATCTATTGTTTACTATGTGCATTGCTTTGGTGCACAGAGTGACTAGAAAAAAAGTCCCGTCTTGGGCTGCGGCCGGAGTGGACACGACGCGACCAATTGAAGAGAATCTTATAAATTTTTTTTAACGTCGTGTAAGAGTAGAATTTAATGAGGGAATGGGCGCTTTTCGTGGCTTTTTTGTTTCCAGGTTTGGAGGATCGTTGGTGGTAGAGGCTTGTTCTTGTGTGGGGGGCGCCGCCGTGGAGTTTGAGTTTGAATGGATCCCGGGTCCTATTATATTATTATTATTTATTCAATGATACATATTTAAAACAGGAGCAAAACAAACTGGAAGAAGCAAGTAACGTTGTTTTTTTTTAACTCTTTATTTGTTCCAAATTCAAAATAAATTACATTTCATTTTTAACCTAGGTGCTCCAGTTACTACAGTAACTTACCAGCCTTAATTGTTATGATATATATCTAAGTGTTTTTACATTGTTCCTGTCTTGGCAATTCAGTATTTTAAACAGGTTTTTTAAACCTGCATGTCATTATAACAATTGATATCTTAAAACTAAACACTTAAACTAAATCTTATCTAAGTATAAAGGGAATTAATCGTTGCACTTGAGGATTGCAACGATTTTTGCCAGAAATTATTAATTATTTTGTTGGACATTTGTGCTAAAGTCTCAACATTTGAAATTCTATGTACTTCGGTAGTACTGTACCAGGGAGGCCACTTCAAAATCATCTTCAGAACTTTGTTCTGAATCCTTTGAAGTGCTTTTTTCCTGGTAGTGCAACAACAAGACCATATTGGCACAGCGTAAAGCATGGCCGGTCTAAAAACTTGTTTAAATATTAGAAGTTTATTCGTCAGGCAAAGTTTGGATTTCTTGTTTATAAGAGGATACAACAATTTTATATATTTGTTACATTTGGCTTGAATGCCCTCAATGTGATCTTTAAAAAATAATTTTTGGTCAAGTATTAATCCAAGATATTTCACTTGGTTTGACCAGGAAATTGGAACTCCGTTCATAGTGACTATGTGACTACTACTAGGTTTCAAAAACGAAGCTCTAGGCTTATGTGGAAATATTATAAGTTGAGTTTTGGAAGCGTTGGGAGAAATCTTCCATTTTTGTAAATAAGAAGAGAAAATATCTAAACTTTTCTGCAGTCTGCTGCAAATAACACGAAGACTTCTTCCTTTAGCGGAAATGCCTAAGTCATTAGCGAATAAAGATTTGTGGCAACCCTGAGGCAAATCAGGGAGGTCCGAAGTGAAAATGTTATACAATATAGGCCCAAGAATGCTACCCTGAGGAACTCCTGCTCTAACAGGTAATCTATTAGATTTGGAATTTTTATAATTTACCTGCAGAGTTCTGTTAGTTAAATAATTTTGAACTAATTTCATAATGTAAAGTGGAAAATTAAACTTTTTCAATTTAGCAATCAAACCTTCATGCCAAACTCTGTCGAATGCTTTTTCTATGTCTAGAAGAGTAACTCCAGTTGAGTGGCCTTCAGATTTGTTTGAACGAATTAAATTGGTAACTCTTAAGAGTTGATGAGTAGTTGAATGCCCATGGCGAAATCCAAACTGCTCATCTGCAAAAATTGAGTTCGTATTCAGTATCATTCTATTCAAAATTATCTTTTCAAAAAGTTTACTTATTGAAGAAAGCAAACTTATTGGACGATAGTTAGAAGCTTCAGCTGGATTTTTATCCGGCTTCAAAATTGGAACATTTTTTGCATTTTTCCATTTATTAGGAAAGTATGCCAAATGGAAACATTTGTTAAATAATTTTACCGAGAAAGACAAGGTTTTTTGATGAGGATATAGAAAATTCCATCATCACCTGGAGCTTTCATATTATGAAACTTTTTAGTTATAGATCAGTCCCCCAGTCCCCCAGGAATCATCAAAAATATTTTCCCGAGAGAAAATATTCAGATAATCCCGAGCAACCTGATTCTCAATAGGACTAGTAAGACCCAAACTGAAATTATGGGAACTCTCGAATTGCTTAGCAAGTTTCTGAGATTTTTCCAAATTTGTGATCAAAATTTTACCACCTTCTTTAAGCGCTGGAATTGGCTTTTGGGGTTTTTTCAAAATTTTTGTGAGTTTCCAAAAGGGTTTGGAACTCGGGTCTAATTTAGAAACATTATTTTCAAAAATTTTGTTCCTCAGGGCAGAGAATCGTTTTTTAATTTGTTTTTGCAAATCCCGCCAGATAACTTTCATGGCAGGATCGCGTGTTCTTTGATATTGTCTTCTACGGACATTTTTAAGACGGATCAAGAGCTGAAGATCATCGTCTATTATAATTGAATCGAATTTAACCTCGCATTTTGGTACTGAGGAAGCTCTTGCTTCAACTATAGAAGTAGTCAGAGATTCAAGAGCACAATTAATTTCATCTTTGGTTTGCAAAGGAATGTTTGGATCGAAGTTATATTCCATAAATGTTCGATATTGCTCCCAATCAGCCCTATGGTAATTGAAAGTAGAGCTGTTGGGATTAGAAATTATTTCTTGGGATATTTAAAAAGTTACTGGAAGGTGATCAGAACCGAAGTCAGCATGAGTAACCAATTGGCTACAAAGTTGACATGAATCAGTTAAGACCAAATCAATAGTTGAGGGATTTCTTGTAGAAGAAAACCATGTTGGGCTGTTTGGATATTGAATAGTGTAATAACCTGCCGAACAATCATCAAACAGAATATTACCATTGGAATTGCTTTGAGCATTATTCCAAGAGCGGTGTTTTACATTAAAATCACCAATAATGAAGAATTTAGACCTATGATGGGTAAGTTTCTGGAGATCACCCTTGAGAAAATTCTTTTGCTGGCCTACGCATTGGAATGGCAAATAGGTAGCTATAAACGTAAGTTTTCCAAATTTTGTTTCAACAGAAACTCCCAAAGTTTCAAAAACTTTGGTTTCAAATGAAGAAAGAATTTGATGTTTGATTCGTCTATGAACAATGATGGCAACGCCACCACAGGGTCCATCAAGACGATCATTTCTATAAATTAAATAATTTGAGTCCTTCTTAACCTTATGGTCAGGTTTAAGGAACGTTTCAGTTATAACGGCAATATGCACGTTATGAACTCTCAAAAAGTTAAATAGCTCGTCTTCATTATCTTTAAGAGATCGAGCATTCCAATTTAAAATGTTTAATGCTTTAAAATCCATTACTGAATTTTAAAGTCATGACAATATTATTAGCAAATTTTACTCCAGTTTGAATAGCATCAAACATGGAGTTAGATTTAAGCATATCAGAAATCATGTCAATTAATGAATTCTGTAAAAATCCATTTTAGGATTTCCGTTAGAACGTTGGGTAGTATTTTGATTTCTACCCACTGCAATAGCAGCATACCCGAGCAAAGTCTGAGATCAAATTGAAATCTAAATTTGATGTTGTGATTTCGCTGATAATGATTACTCAGGTTGTTGTCGTTTTGGTCGTTTTAACGGTTAAAATATCAAAATTGAAAGCAAACATATCTTCCTGTGACATCACATAGAAAACTATTTCTGCTATCAGTGAGAGCAAACTGAAAACCAAATTTGCTATCCATTTTTCCTGTTTATAACAAAACAAGTATTCAATTTGATGTTATGCTAAGGCAATGAAAACAAACCCGTAACAACATATTTTTAAAGAGCAAATGTACAGCAAAGTGAAAACAAAATTTGGTATCAAATTTGTCAATGTGTAAACTGAAATCAAATTATGATTTCAGTTTGATGTTGATATCAAAACTTCATTTCAATTTGCTGTCATTTTGATGCTGGACTTTGCTTGGGTAGGTAGCTCCATTAACTCGCTGAACATTGTTAGCAGCGAGGGGAGTAGGTACAGATGAAACATTTTAAGCAGGGGTGATATTTGTACCTACGGGTACTAATGTAGAATTTGTTCCTCGCTGACCGTTGTTAACAGCAGAGGAATTTGTACCTGGTCGGAAACGTGGAGCGTTTCCTACCTGACGGTTAGAACGAGATTGTAGGATCGCTTTGCGAGTCTTACATTCCCAAAAATTGGATTTGTGGTTTTCACCACAATTTGAACATTTAAATTTCTAAGGATCTTCCTTCACAGGACAGTCGTCCTTTGTGTGAGAGGAATCACCACAATTCATGCATTTAGCTGGCATGTAGCAATTTTTTGTTCCGTGACCCCGTCCCTGGCACTTACGGCACTGAGTGAGGTTTTGGAAATTTCCTCCAGTCTTCCTGAAGTGTTCCCACTTCACTCGGACATGGAGCATAAGGCTAGCTTTTTCTAAGGCCTTAAGGTTGTTTAGTTCACTAGATTTGAAGTGAACTAAATAAAAATCGTTGGAAATCTCGTTGCGCGAATCGCCAGGACGGGATTTCATTTTCATTTTGATTAGTTGGAGTGCCACAACTTCAAGTAATTTTGCCAGTTCATCTTTGATCTGATCCAGGGATTCACCACTGGGCAGTCCTTTCATGACAACCTTGAACACACGTTCAGTTTTGGTGTCGTAAGTAAAAAATTTGTGCTTCTTCTCAGTAAGATACTTGAGAAGACATTTAAATCCGTCCAAGGTTTCAGCCAATACCCGGCATTCACCCCGACGTCCAATTTGTAGTGAAAACTTAACTTTCACGAAATTCAAAAGTTCCATGCGAAGAGCATGGAAATCGGAAGTGGGGAATCTTTTCCTTCTTGGCATTAAGCCGGGAAAGTTTACTAGAATTTTTCTTGGATGATGGATCATTCTCATCATCCGTTAGCAAATCAAATTGATTACTCAAATTAATTTCATCAGAAGGGGGGTCAAGAGTTTGCCACTTTCTTTTGCGTTTAGGCGCCATGGCGGCAGTGAATTTTTATCCAAATCGACTTCCAAGCAGATTACTATAAGAATCTGAAGGATCGAAGAGGAATTTTCCAAATCGATATCCAAGAAGGATTACCTCGGGTAGGGTCCAAACAAGGATCGAAGAGGAATAAGAGTTGAACAAGGTAGAAAAATTTTTATAGGTTGAGCACTGAGTGCTTTTTAAATTTGTTGTAGCTTTAGGTAGTAGTAACATTTCCTTAAACAAAAAGCAAATAGATCCGCACGGCTAGAGAGCACGATGCGGACTGAAGTAACATTGTTTGATTTTCACAAATGTATGCATACCGTTTATAGTGCAATTAACCTTTCTATTTTTCCTTTCTAGGAGACAAAATTACATTACTTGTTGATATATTTATTTGTACACTTGTAAATACTTATTTAATCCGATTCGGAATATGAGGCTAGATTTATTGATTTAAATCTTTAAGTTTATTTTCAGCTCTTCGATGATGGAACATTTTTAAATTAATATTATAATGATTCACTTTTATCAGCCTTCGTTTAGGAAAATACAAAAACATTGTAATGCATGATTACAATTGCATGAAAACTGTTAACTGTCCAAATAACCTCGATTTTTCTGACTATTGATTCTTTATTAAAGTTTACCAATATTTTTAAAAGCATTCCATATTGCGTTAAACCATTCCATGGTGCATAATAAAGAGTTAGTTCAATTTCAATAAAATATCAAAAATTGTAATAAAAAAATGTACTGCGGTTAACTTAAATCGAGCTTATGCGTATTTTGTAATACTTGTTTATTTTACATGCATTATATTTTATATATTGCATGACTAGTAAATTATTTTTATTTCACATATTTAAAATCTCATTATATCATTATAACTATAATTTTCATTTACAGAAAATAGTTGTCCTGCAGATACTGATGGACCAGAAGGTGTATCAAATAGCAAATCATTATTATTTACATTTTATTTTATTATTATATAATATGATCTATGGTTTTCAGAATTTGGACTACCCAGAGAATAAATTGAATATCATCATACATTAGGCCAATGTTTTTAATTTGTTTTACTCTTGCAGAATTTTGCTCTTTCAAGAATTATTCATTGATACTTTTTTTTTACAAATCTTGTATGCACAAATATCCTCGATTATGTAGCTAATTGATACTTTATTTAAATTGTGGATTAATTAAATAGGTAAAGTTGAGATCAATCATACCACGACCAATGATTTATAAATAACAAAACTTGTTTATTTTTTTTATATGTTGCATTTCACTACATATATTATAAATTATACATTGCATGATACATTATTAATATTAGCTTAATATTCCAGTTACCCAAGCAAGTCATCGAAATTAACATGAAGCTGATGAAGCAGAGGAAACAACAACATTAAATAAGATTATATTTTTCGTCTGTTAGTTATTCATTACAATTTTTAGCATTATTGTTAGTACCATTCGAGCAAAATATATTTAATTGCCTTATATATCCTATACATTTCAGTGCTGCATCCCCCTGCCATTGCAAGCTGAGTAGGTATAGAGCTGCATCTTATTATATGTAAAATACTTCTTCATTGCAGTAGCAACTATATTATCCATATAAATGTATTTCATTATGTCATATTTTAATGTTCTGATATATTTCATTTCTCCATTGCATATATTTTCATTATATAAATAAATACTGGGTTGGGTATCAGGGTATCATTCAAACTGAAACTGGACGATGGTATGATTGACAGCCGGAGTCTAGGAGGGAATAAACACTATCATTTTCTTTATCCTACCGATTCGATTGTGGTGGTGTGAATTCTACTCCAACAGTTTCAGGGCGATTGACGCGCCCTTCTTAACAAACCATCCAGTAGGAAGCTTAATAAGTATTGCGAATTGTGTTATTCGATTTGTTGGAGCGTATCGTTGGAAGGAGATTCTTAAATTCCCGTGGATTTCGCGTAAGTGTCTCTGCTTACGGGTCCACCCTTCCGTTTTTGGCCCTTCATACAGCGATATAGTGAATTCAGATCGGTAGCTCAAATTGATCTTGCTATTAAGTGGAGCTGCATACAAGACAAGTCTTGAAAGGATGGTGGCTACCTTACATACATACATACATACTCCGGATAATCGAGTCCGCCCTGTACCAGTATAGAAATGAATGAGCTATCGAATACAATATTTTACGAAAATCATGCGACTAAAACAGATACAGAAGCAGAAATAACAAATGAAATCACATATGAAAATTAATACAATGGGGATAGTCACAACCGATGATAATCTGTGTCAGCTCCATGCGTCGCTCGAGCGCCATCTTCCGTCTAGCAATCCGCTTCCGTTGAAGTTTGAGGATTTTTTGCTGATTTTCCTCCTCAAGTTCGTCCAACCGGTTTCTTCCTTCGAAGTCTCGAAGTTCTCTCAACGCACGAACTCGTGTTGACTCCGCCGACGGTACACTGGCACTTTTCCGGAGCACACTTTTTCCAATTCGGCTACTCTTCAGTACTGATTCGGTGGGATTAACACGCGCGGGTAGACTTGAATGACGATTTAACGATTTCATAAGATCGTTTAAGAATCTAGTGTGGTCTTCTGACTTTTCTGTTTGCACATCTAGTTCTTCATCGTTTGAACTTTCCTGTTTCTGTTCTGATGTTTTATTTTTGTTGCCATCATCTTCATCTTGTGCTACTGCCCTACTAATGCGACCTTTAGTCGAAGGTATGTTCTTACTCGGGAGGCGACCCCGGCGTAGTGGTTAACTTCCATACCTCTCACGCCAAAGTCACGAGTTCAAGTCTCACCCCCGGACAAGTCACGAATGACCCAAGAGTGTTAAAGTGACTATAATAATAATAATAATAATAAAAAAAAAATTGTTCTTCTGTTCTTGACCTATTTCCCGCTACTTTCGGTCTGACTTCCTGGATGATAGATCACCATCGGATGAATCCGAGTTTGA
The DNA here is from genome assembly GCF_037179485.1 of Ochlerotatus camptorhynchus. Classification (NCBI taxonomy): domain Eukaryota; kingdom Metazoa; phylum Arthropoda; class Insecta; order Diptera; family Culicidae; genus Ochlerotatus; species Ochlerotatus camptorhynchus. The sequence continues at coordinate 202,365 of NW_027040656.1, forward strand.
CCTGGTACACCCAACGACTGCCAGATCGATCTATCCTCATTGACACAAGTCGAGCAGAACCGGACCACCTCCGCAACAGATTCGTCGACACCAACGCACTCGAAGAAGTACCATTATTGGCACCTTTTGCACTGTACGCTAGCATCGTAGTCACAGCACGGGTATCTGTAGGTCTCCATTGATAAATTTTGAGGATGTTCTCACTCCTCCGGTGCGAATGAAAAACGATTTTTAAAAGTAGGTCTTTTGACGGACAAACTCAACTAAAATATATTCAAAATTAACGAACTAATCACAATAAACAAACTCACAATCGACAACTTACAATTTAGTTTTTCAACGCCTACTGCAACTCCTCAATGCAAATCTCGGCGGGTTTTTTTTCCTTTGGTTTGTTTTTTCCGTCGATCTTGTTTTCCGTGCTGAGCACCAATGCTACCGACGTGCCAGGAAGGCAGCTCCTACACCTGGACCCTACCTATCGACCCATCAACTCATGAACCGGGGACCAACGGCTTTACTTCCCATCCGAAGGAAGGCGTGATCAGAGATGTTATGCCTCAGAACATCCCGGCGGCGCCGACTGGGATTGAACCCAGGCCTTCTGGGGTGAGAGGTAATCACGCTTACCACTACACCACCGGCGCCGTTAATCTCGGCGGGTTCAGCGAGGTCCTATCAATTAATTAAATAAAAGACACTGAACAACATGTCACCTTTACATAATATTTAACTTACTGTAATTGAACAGTAATACACTAAATACAAACATATCTGCTTCCTGCGGTACTACAGTGGCGAACAATCTACGATTTCACAATATTCAAATACGAGACGAAGTTGGTTTAAAACCTCTATAATAAACAAAAAAAAAAAAACAATATTCAAAAAGCTACAAATAAACTATTAAACTACAAATTACACAACTTACTAGGTACAATAATCGGCACAAAACATAATTTGCAACAACAAAAACACATCTATCGCGATGGAGTCTATATTTTCTTCTTTCCAGGCCAGCTGCTGGGGTAAACAAAACAAAATAGTGCGCAAGCGATGGCCGTGTTCAGCGTATCCCACTCACTATCGCACCTTTGTGTGTATACATTCATGTATGTGCCTCACTGCTACAGCGACGGCAAGAAACGTAAAAAACGAACGCAAACGGTAGTTATTTTACCACAACCCTTTCAGGTCTGACTGCAACGGCAACAGTCAGTATGTTGAATCATCAGTTTTTGTCCAGTTAAACGCATTAAGAACCTTGAGCAACACGCCAAGTTTCCTCGCTCAGCAAACCAGAACAAATCCTTGAATTCATCATGAATTTCAGTCGCGATAACGTCACCTTTACTTCATCACGATGTAACAGCTTTATGACCCCACCTTACGATTCAGTCCTTAGGCGTCAGTCAGCCAGACACTAGATTATACGACTAACCAGGAATATACTTCACGTTGTTGACTTCAATCGGAGCACTGTTCGGGAAACATTCAGCTTCAAGCTACGCCTTCCGCCACAATGTTTATTATGGCATGGTCAGCGGCAAGAGCGGCATCTTTACTGCCCTGTGCGGCATGACAGTCAGTTATATATTGGAATCGATTGTTCCATAACTTCACAATGAACAGGAAAAGTTTCCTACTTTGGTCAGAAAATGACGCGAAAAATACCAAAACTTCCCTAGGGAACGGCAACGGCATTTTCCTTAGCTTGCTGTTTTCACAAATGGGACATCTATACTGAAAAGGGCAGTATAGCAGTTCGTTCGTTGAATAATAATTTTAACAAATGTAAGACAAAACTAGCATTTCGGTCCTTTGTCTTCTTTCGGTTGCTCGATATTCTTCGCTTCAGTTCTTCTTCCTTGCTTGTGTTTGCTTGGGAACGTCTTCCTCTCAACGAACGCTGTATTCTCATGACTTGAGTGTTGTTCGTGTATAAGGGTCGTGTTTATACTGTCAGTTTTTTTTCAGGAGTCCAACTCGCCGTGTAATCCCGTTGTCTTCAAACGCCGCTTCCAGCTGCGCCCAGACTTCCCTAGCAGACTTAGCCTCCTTCACATGAGGTGGATCCAGCAAGAGGATAGAGTTTGCGAAAACAAACTGTGGACCCTTAAAAAAATCCAATAAATATACAATGAATTTCATTGTCATTGCAACCATGATATTTATTGTCAATTCATTTGAGATTTTTGCTGTTTACCATAAAATCATAACGGAATTCATGGTTCACAACAATGAAAATCATGGTATTTAAGAAATTTACAGCCAAAAGCGGGGTTGTGAAGCATCTTAGCAATAAAAATCGAACGAATTTCATCTCATCACAATAATTTTCATTGTTTGAGCATTGTATCGTTGAAAATCTAAAATTTATTTATCTCCGTACAATAATTAAACAATAGATTTTAATGTACCTAAAATTCATGAGTAAAAATCGTTGTAATTTTATTATTTTATTAAAATTATTTTTTCGGGGAAACCAGCGGGATATTAACGAGAGATTTATTATAAACTTATTTGCTTACCATAGAGCACTGGTACTGGGGAATGTGACAAGTTATCAATAAACCTGAAAATAAAAATAAATAAAAAGATTCACTTATTAGTTATAGTTATTTATATATTCTAGCTGAATGTGCCCGGATTTGCTCGGGATTCAAGATTAGGTTGAGTTCATGCACCGATTTAAAAAACCTCCTGTTGTCCGTCACAATCAATACGAAATATGCTGGTAAGATTAAGCGATAAATTAAATTATATTATATTTATTTATATATTTATTTCATCAAGCAAAGTAGACTACGGACAATGGTTACAATGTTTTACTTACATACTATGTGTTGGTTCTGGCGACACTGAGTGAGATTGTTATTTCTCACCAGAAATCTGGTGCTAGCGGGCGCACTTTTAGCCCAGTTTTTCTTGCCCTTTTGGCAACCGGGTCCACCCAGCTGTTTGCAAATGAGCCAAAAAAAAGAGCCAACACACCCGACCGAGACGTCGTCATCGTCGTCGTCATTAGCCAGTCAGTATGCCTTTGTATCAGCTTGCGTGAAGAACAGTCGAGAAATATAGTTTGCTAAAACTGAGAGTGAACGTTTATTTTGTGCTGCTGCCCACTGATAAGCCCTTGGTGCGACGAGAAAAAAAAACTTCAACACAACGTAGGGTAAGCGCACCAACATAATTTTTGGTGCCGTGACCAGGATTCCGTCCGGACCACGTGCTGAGTGTGCTGCTGGGCGCCGCCATCTTCTGAACCAGCACAAAAAAGGTATTCATCCTGCTTGCTGCTTTGTTCCGGTTGGCTATTGTGGCATTGTTGCTGACATCAAAGCACCACTTGTTGTACCCAATCACGAGCACAATTGGACCATTGTGCACCGTGGCGTCCCTAACCATTGTGTAGTGCTGTATTCTGCTGCTATCCCGTCGTGGCATCATCTGCTGTGACAATTATTGTGAACGGCAATTTCTGCCTGTGGCCATCCACGCCGTGGCAATACGTGCTGTGCTGCTTTTACGATTTGCTGGTACTAGAGGTCATCGAACCCGACCGTAACTTGTTCCTGTTGGCAGAATTTGAATACAAGGCACCGTACCTGCCTTGGACAAGGTGAGTACCTGTCCAAGTTTTCTATCGTACCCTCCGTGGGTCTACTTGTTGTTCTTTGTGCGCCGGTTGTTCGCCGAGTGTGTGTGGTCCTGAGACATCGATCCACTGAACAGGATGGTGGAAACCCAGACGACAGCCGAGCTGCTGGCACGACGTGAGACGCTGCTTTCTTCGTTGGGTCGGGCAGAAGCTTTCGTCGCCGCGTTTGATGCTCAGCGAGACCAAGAACAGGTGCCATTACGGCTCGAGTACCTGGACAGCGTGTGGAACAACCTGGAAGCGGTTCAGGCGCAGCTTGAGTTCAACGAGACGACGGATGAAGGTAGGGCAGAGCATGCTTCTGTTCGTGCGGGTTTTGAACCTCGGCTGTTCCAAATAAAAGCCAGTCTCCTTTCAAAACTGCCTCCGCCTCCCATTATTCAAGAACGTAGCCCTCAACCCCCTCAAGTGTCTTCCACTCTCTCTGGGATCAAGTTGCCAACGATTTATTTACCCGAGTTTGACGGGGATTATATGCAATGGCTTGCGATACGATACGTTTTTGGCACTCATGCACTCAAATCCAGATTTACCGGTCATCCAAAAGTTTCATTATCTACGGGCAGCTGTCAGGGGTGAAGCTACTCAATTGATCGAGTCGATTGGCAACAGCTCCGCTAATTACGCTTTGGCTTGGCAGACTCTGGAGAACCGGTACTCAAACGATTACTTGTTGAAGAAGCGACATCTGCAAGCACTCTTCGACATCTCGCGCATGAAGAAGGAGTCCGCGACGGCGTTACATGGATTGGTGGACGAGTTCGAGCGGCACACGAAGACTTTGCGTCAACTGGGAGAGCCAACCAATACATGGGGCGCTATTCTGGATCATCTTCTGTGTACAAGGCTGCACGACGACTCTCTGAAGGCGTGGGAGGACCATGCGTCAAATGTAGCGAACCCGGATTATGCTTGCCTCATCGATTTCCTGCAACGGAGAACGCGAGTGCTGGAATCTATCTCTGTGAATCACCCCACAGCCGAATCTGCTTCAAGTTCCAGTGGTCATTCTTATCTGCCGAGAAAAAACCATATCCATTCTCAACTTCGCCTTGCTTCTTATGCATCAACTACGAGTTCAGGGGAAAAATGCATCGTATGCAGCCAGTCACATTCCGTGACGAAGTGCGTCAAATTCAATCAACTTCCACCGAGTGAACGCCAGCAGCTTGTGAGCTCAAAACGGCTGAATGGAAAATTCCGGAGGATTTGTTCATGGCAGATCCATCGTTCAACGAAAGTCAACCGATAGACATAGTTCTAGGTGCCAGGCATTTCTACTCCTTCTTCCCCAGCTCCGAACGCATTCAGCTTGACAGAAACCTTCCACTTCTGGTCAACAGCGTCTTCGGTTGGATTGTAGCTGGTTCGGCGAACGCTAGCTCAGTCACACAGACATCAGCATCATCAATCTCGTGCAATGCGGTCGAGGTTTCGATGACTTCGCTGGAGGACATCATGGAGCGATTTTGGAAGAGTGAAGAGTTGAAAACCACGGACAACTACTCAGTGGAAGAACGGCACTGTGAATCCCTGTATCACTCTACCGTGTCACGAAATTCTGATCATCGATACATATTTCGGTATCCCCGAAAGCCCGATTTCGATGTGATGCTCGGAGACTCCCGAGACAACGCCCATCGGCGGTTCGAGTACCTAGAAAGACGCTTGGAACGGAACCCTCAATTAAAAGAAGAATACCACCAGTTCATCAAGGAGTACCTCTCCCTCGGCCACATGCGGTTGGTCGAAGCGGACGACGAAAATGCTCCCGCTTACTATCTCCCCCACCACCCCGTAATTAAGGAAGCAAGTACAACGACCAAGGTCCGGGTCGTGTTTGACGCCTCAGCGAAAACTTCTACCGGCTTCTCCCTCAATGAAGCTCTTTGGACGCTCTTCTGGACATTATTCTGCGGTTTCGTACTTTTCTGATCGCTCTAGTCGCTGACAGATACTTGTCCATCCGGACGACACATCGTTCCAGCGTATCCTGTAGCGGTTCTCCAAGTTATCTCCAGTCCAAGTTTACGAATTACTGACCGTTACGTATGGTTTGGGCCCGTCATCCTACTTAGCGACACGTACTCTCCAGCAACTAGCAGAAGCTGGTACTCTCCAGCAACTAGCAGAAGCTGAAGGCGTTGCATACCCGAACGGTGCCCCCAGCGTTGAAGAAGAATTTTTACGTTGACGACTTCATCGGTGGTGCCCAATCTGTCGAAGAAGCGATCCGTCTACGTACAGAGCTCGGCGAACTGCTGAAAAAAGGTGGATTTGAACTGCGGAAATGAACTTCAAATCGGCTTGAGGTGCTTCAAGGTCTCAACGACGAACAGGTTGTTACGCAATCCGTACTCCACTTCAACCCCGATGAATCCATCAAGGCGCTGGGAATTATCTGGGAACCTGAAGCTGATCTTCTCCGTTTTGATTCCCAGATTCGAATCAGTGATGAGCCTCCAACGAAGCGGTTCATCCTTTCCGATACCGCCAAACTTTTCGACCCTCTTGGACTCATCGCACCGGTAGTCGTTCGAGCGAAGATCATCATCCAGGAACTATGGCTGCTCTCCTGCGATTGGGATGACCCTGTACCAGAACCTGTCAAGTCAAAATGGGGAACATATCAGCAAGAACTGTCGAAGATCTCTGAGCACCGTGTTGACAGATATGCTTTCCTTCCTGATTCCGTAATCCAGCTGCACACCTTCGCAGATGCATCCCAGACCGCTTACGGTGCATGCACGTACGCCCGCTGTGAAGACAGTCAAGGACGAGTGAGGATCCAACTCCTGGCGTCGAAATCCCGTGTAGCACCGTTGAAACGAATCACGATTGCCCGGTTGGAACTGTGTGCAGCTGTGATAGCAGCGCATGTACATGCTCGCATCAAGAAGGCCATTGACGTCAACGTTTCTGCATCCTTCTTCTGGTCGGACTCCGCAGTAACACTACAATGGCTACGATCACCCCCAAACGTTTGGCCGACCTACGTGGCCAACAGAGTTTCGGAAATCCAGCAGTACACGCAAGGTTGTCAGTTGAAGCATGTCCCTGCCGACTTGGTCTCACGTGGCATGTCAGTCGACGATTTCCTGAAGAGCGAATTGTGGTGTCGTGGTCCTAATTGGCTATCGCATTCACCGCAAAACTGGCCAATTTCTACCCCCCCCCCCCCAGGAGTACCAGAGGAAGAGTTGGAAATAAAAACTACCGTTGCTGTTACCCAAGTTTTTTTTTTTTTTTTTTTTTCTTTATTTTAGAGATTTTTAGCCTGAGGCTAGTTCATCTCTTAAGTTGTTACCCAAGTGTCATCGACTGTCCACCCATGGTTCCTGCGCTGGTCCTCCTACAGTCGTCTGCTTCACGTCGTCGGATACTGCATTCGCTTCGTCGCTAACGTCCGTTCAAAAACCCGCACACAGCCTTCACCATCAACTGTTCCCGTCAGTCAAGCACTCACCGTAGCAGAAATCAACAAAGCCAAAATGTATCTCACCCGGTTAGCCCAGGAGGATGGATATGCTGCGGAAATCAAACAGCTGAAGAAGGAGAAAATCGTATCAAAACAGTCGCACATACGCAACATGAGCCCGTTTTTCGGTCCAGAGGGAGTGTTGAGAGTGGGAGGTCGTCTTGATTTTGCTCTATTGCCTTACCAATCCAAGCACCCCGCCTTGATTCCCACCAATCATCCGTTCACCCGCTTAATTGTCGAGCATTTCCACCGCAAACTGCTTCAAACGGCGGGCGCCTGCTGTTGACTGCTATTCGAGAGGAATTCTGGCCACCAAGGGGTCGTAGGCTAGTACATAGTACAGTAAGAAGTTGCTTCCGTTGTACTCGATTCAATCCCGTACTTTCCCAGCAGCAGATTGGACAACTACCTGCACAACGAGTCATTGCGAGTCGTCCATTTAGCGTCACGGGCGTTGATTACGCTGCTCCACTATATCTTCGACCAATCCACAAACGCGCCACTCCTGCTAAAGCCTACCTGTGCCTCTTTGTGTGCTTCTCAACCAAAGCAGTGCATCTGGAATTGGTCAGCGACTTGTCCACCCAAGGTTTCTTGTGCTCTCTTCGACGCTTCATCGCTCGCCGTGGAGGACCCACACATATCCACTCAGACAATGGGAAGAATTTTGAGGGGGCAAAAAACGAGCTAGCTGAGTTATTCGCCAGGTTCCGTGACCGTTTCCAGCAAGACGAAATCATCTCAGCCTGTGCCAGCGAAGGAATCACCTGGAATTTGACACCACCTAAGGCTCCACACTTCAGTGGCCTGTGGGAAGCGGCTATCAAAGTAGCTAAAAAGCATCTCTTTCGCTCACTGGGATCATCTCGCATGTCGTTCGAAGAAATGTGTACCGTCCTCACGCAAATCGAGGCAATCATGAACAGTCGGCCGCTGCTTCCGATGACTGAAGACCCCAACGACATGGCCGCATTGACTCCAGCTCATTTTCTCATCGGTTCATCGCTACATGCTCTGCCCGACCCAGACCTCCGAAGCTTTTCGGCATACAGACTTGACCATTACCAGCAACTGCAACTGCATGTGCAGCAGTTTTGGACCCAATGGCGGAAGGAGTATCTTCAGGAGCTGATGAAGGACACCCGAGGCTGGAACCACAACGATGAAATCGTACCAGGGAGAATGGTCATCGTAGTCGACGAGATGCAACCACCAATTCGATGGCCTCTTGCTCACATCGAATCCATCTTGCCAGGAAAGGACAAATTAGCACGGGTCGTCATTCTCCGCACTGCTCGTGGTGTCATCACTCGTCCCATAGCGAAAATCTGCCTGTTACCGAACTCCACGGTAGCTCCAGTAAACGAAGGAAGTTCCGAAAGATCCAGCGACAACCAGATGGTAGAACGAAGTTAAAATATTCCATTAGATTAAGCTTAAAACCTGTTAGAAGTAAAAAACAAAACCTAGGTTATAGTGTAAAATGTATTATGTTGTTTGTTTACAATATTTATGTTGAACATAGTCGTTCAAGGCGGCGGGTATGTTGGTTCTGGCGACACTGAGTGAGATTGTTACTTCTCACCAGAAATCTGGTGCTAGCGGGCGCAGTTTTTCTTGCCCTTTTGGCAACCGGGTCCACCCAGCTGTTTGCAAATGAGCCAAAAAAAGAGCCAACACACCCGACCGAGACGTCGTCATCGTCGTCGTCATTAGCCAGTCAGTATGCCTTTGTATCAGCTTGCGTGAAGAACAGTCGAGAAATTTAGTTTGCTAAAACTGAGAGTGAAAGTTTATTTTGTGCTGCTGCCCACTGATAAGCCCTTGGTGCGACGAGAAAAAAAAACTTCAACACAACGTAGGGTAAGCGCGCCAACACTATGTTTTAGTTGAGTTTTTTTTATGTGTTTATTATAGTCACTTTAACACTCTTGGGTCGTGACTTGTCCGGGGGTGAGATTTGAACTCGTGACTTTGGCGTGAGAGGTATGTTAACCACTTCGCTGGGGTCACCCCTATTTAGTTGAGTTTTAATTTCTTCTTTTGACGTAGTGATGCTAATGACGTTACAGTGTAGATTATACTGTCGCTTCATTCGATTGAAGGAGTCATTTTTTACGTAATTTGTTCTGTGTAATTTTTCTGAGAATAATTTTCGTGTTCGTAGATGCCGACAGGGTGTGTAGAAGTTGTGTGAAAGTATTTCTGATGATTCTATGCGATGTGAAATAATGTCATTGATGAAGAAAAGCAAAAAGTGTTTGTAAGTTGATGAGCATGCAGCGTGCTTCATATGATGGAAGAGGAAATGCGGTCCAATTCAATTTGCGAAGAGCATATAAAAGGAATTGTTTTTGGACGGATTCTATGCGTTCCACGTATTGCAATGTACGGATTCCATACTAGGTTACAGTATTCTAGAATAGGTCTTACGTATGTATATATAATAATTTATTAGTGTAAGGGTATTGAAAATTATAGCCGAACCTTTTAATGAAGCCCAGCATACTATATGCTTTCGTAATGATTGTATTATCATGTTCTACAAAAGTGAGTTTGGAGTCTAGGATCAAATTTACAAATTTTCTACTTTTTGGTTGTCTAAAAATATTTCAAAAAAAGGTGTTTCTATATTTCTGCTAAATATAATTGCGTTGAATTTTTTTACATTGTGTTGGAGTATACTCTTACTACACCAATAATTATGGATGTTATTGCCTGATTTGAAAATAGGCACCAAATGAGACGATTTCCAAATTTCAGGGAATTTCCCATTTTTCAGAGACTTATTGAAAAGGCGTTCTAAATGAAGGGTGAGTTGTTCTGAAAGATTCTTCAAGAACACAGATGCAATTCTGTCAGGTCCTGGTCCTTTATATGCGTCCAATTTTTTGTAGTACATTGAGGACTTCATGTTGACATATTTGATTGACAGATATGTTGTTAGAGACTTCGGGAATGAATGCAAAGAAGTTGCGGTCGCGGTCTTTTCAGAAAATGTAGTGTATACTTCCTGAAAGAAATTTGCAAAGAGATTGCAGATTTCAGAAGGATTTTGACCTACATTTCCATCAAAATGCATTCGTGCCGTTTTTACATAATTGAAATTTCTTAGGACATGATTTGACTTCATTTTCGACTTTACGATTATATTCTTCATGTGCAGTGTTAATGGCTGTGTTGAGTTGGTTGCATATGTTATGATAGTGTTGTAAATTTGTGCAAGTACTTTCCTTTTTGTACAATTTGATTGCTTTCTGCTTTTTGTTCTTCAAATGTTTTAGTTGTAGATTGAACCAGTTTATGTCTTCGTTTTTACATTATTGAAAGTTCTTACTTAGGACATGATTTGACTTCATTTTCGACTTTACGATTATATTCTTCATGTGTAGTGTTAATGGCTGTGTTGAGTTGGTTGCATACGTTATGATAGTGTTGTAAATTTGTGCAAGTGCTTTCCTTTTTGTATAATTTGATTGCTTTCTGCTTTTTTTTTTCTTCAAATGTTTTAGTTGCACACTGGCAGTTTGTTTGTGTGTTCGCCTTCTTCTTTTTACCGGTACGGTTTCTGAAACTAGGTTACGAATAATTGAATGAAATCTGCCAACTTCAGTTTCAACATTTCCTTCAATACTTATTATATTTTGCCAATTTATTGTACATAGTCTACGTTTGGATTCTTCGTAATTTGCTTTATGATATTCCAGCACTTCCTCGTACTCCCAGTCACTGGGGGAAGAAGTATTTTGTATGAAGATTGAATATTCAATTGTTGAGTGAAACACTTCATTTTTTCATAAAGGTGATAATGATGCATACACACAGAAGTCTTCAGTACAGTTTGTAAATAAAAGGTCTAAATATGCATTTTGCTTATTTTTACTTCATCAAATTATGTAGACCTAAATAGGGTAATTGATTCTGGTTGGACCTATCCAAAAACTGATGATGGTTGGACCTATTTTTTCAATCGCTAGTTTAGTCAATCTTCGCTAATTTTTTTTTTCAAAGATCACTTTACTATCATAAAAAAACTCTTTTTTTATTCAATTTGCATGGGTGTTTTATTGAAAAAACTTCAAAACAATTGAGTTTCAATGTGTTTTCAAAACAGTTCACTTTCCACGCATTAGCTCGTCATCATGCCTTAATTTCAAACATACAAAAAAGGAATATTTTTTCATTTATTTTTATTTTCATGCAGTAAAATACTGCTTTAAGGTTTAAACAACACGTTAGTACGCCATTTATCCATTGGTTTCACTAAAATGTTTGAATAAATGACGAAATTCGAATAGATAAATATGATCATGGTTGGACCTACGCATGATGATGGTTGGACCTATGTGTTTCCTAAGACGGCCGCTAGGTGCGCTTCGGTTTGTCTACATCCTTCATGCGCAGCTGATTTGAAATTCGATTTCGTTCTGGCCGAGTGATCAGTTTCTTCGATTGAAAAAATGGCTAAAGAAAAGAGTTATTCGGTCGAAAATCTTCAAGAGGCTATTCTTTTAGTAAAAAATAAATCACTTACCGCGTATCATGCACAGAAAAGGTACAATATTCCGAAAACGACGCTTCACGCAAAAATTAAGGGAAGCCACGGCAAGAAATATGGAAGGGAAATAGTGTTGAGTGTTGATTTGGAGAACCACCTAGGGGATTGGGTTTGTATGAATGCTGCTTCTGGCAGTCCTAAGACGACCAAAAATATCTTGGAAGCTGCTAAAGACCTTGCGTCACTAGTTGGGCGTAAATTTAAAGAAGGAATTCCATCGTCAGGTTGGCTGAAAGGGTAACCACCGATTTCCGAACTACCACGAAAGCGCCGGAAGAATCTGTTAATATGAATTTACATTAAGCACTTCTCATACCCCTTCTGTGTGTGAATTAACTTGAAATAAAATGTTAACAAACTAAAAATTGCTAATTGAAACTTATTTCCGAAAAAAAACTCCTAGGAGAAAAAAAAACTATAAAACCGGAATTAAGTTCTGATATTCTGTCATTTTAAGCCCCAAAATTCCCCGGGGGCACCCAGAACATGCCCGGATGTATCCAATGTGGTCCAAGGCACTCAATTTTGTTATTGATCTTGTTATCGAATTTAGAAGTAATGTGAAGTGTCGCATGATAGGTTTTATTCCTTCCATGTCAAAATTAGGCCCATGTTCCATATACCCTGGAATTTGTTCCGGCCATATCTCCGGAACCAGTTGACCGATTACAAAAATATTCGATAACTTTCAATGGGACCACAATACCTATAGTTTGACTTTAAAAAATTTCCAAATCGGGTCAATGATTTCCGAGAAAATGAGCCATGATGAATAGCTAATGCGTGGAAAGTGAACTTTTTTTAAAAACGGGTTTAAACTCAAATTTCTTGATTTTTTTTAAATAGCATATTCATAAAAACTGTATAAAAAGCTCTAAACAAAGTTTTTGAACAAATATGGGCTAAACTAGCATTTGCAAAAATAGGTCCAACCATCATCATTTTTTAGGTCCAACCAAGATCAGTATAGGTCCAACCAACATCATAATTCTTTGCTGAATAAAAACGTTTTATAAAATCATTTGTTCATAATATTTAACTTTTTATGTTATTATTAGAAACAAGAAAGGTAGATCTTTCCCCTAATCACGCATTTTTCATAAAAAAAAAATACGACATGAATGTTGACGTCGTGTGAAAACGGCCTAAATAGGTCCAACCATCATCAGTTACCCTATGAGATTTTGTAAAAGAGAAATTGTAATGTTTCGTCTTCACCTACGATTGGAAGTAAAAATGATTCGTTTTCAATGTCTGTGATAAAGTCTGCATTGCATTGTTTGAAGTCGCCAATAACTATGCAGTTGTACTTCTGGTTCTATATTTGGCATAACAGTTTCGACAATTTGGAAAAATAATTCAAAAGAATGTTTGTTCGCATGTTTAGGTGGGAAATACACAGAAGTAAGTAATTTTTTGTTAATTTTTTTGACGTAGGACTACGTCTTTGATTTCTATATGGGGGTACACTTTGTGAAAACCGAAAATGGAACATGTAACAAATTAAGAAAGATTTTTTAACTTTAATAACTCAGCTGCCCCTGGTCCAATTTCAATAATTTTATCACCAATCGATCAGAAATATGGCTATGCATCGATAACAATGCTTCCAAATGTTGATTTTCAACAAGAAACTATTGAAGCTGGCGTATACAGCATTGTCCAAAAGCGTCGAATTAACTAACAAATCCACCAATTACCTACATGCATATGCTGCTTCCCCAGCACAGTCGTCAGAGAGTAGTAAGTAGACGAAACAAGTCGAAGTGGCATTCGCCTCCGATCCTCGGATGCGTGCGAATAGGGAGGATGGAATTGCGTAATGTTTTGCACACTCATCGCCATATTCAGAACCAAACGCAAATTCTTCGAGATAACTACCATCCGTCGTCTGGCTCGCCGTGGCGGTGTCTGACGTATCTCCGGTCTGATTTACGAGGTGTGCTGAAGGTGTTCCTGAAAAATGAGATCCGTGATGCTGTCACCTACACTAAACACGCCAAGCGTAAGTGGCCATGGATGTCCTTTTCAATAAAACGGCCCTTTTCAGGCCCATCAAGCTCACATCAGTAAAGAGTTGGAATAGAATTTATCTGTGCTTGTTTGTCCGTATTCAGAACCACAAGCCCCCAACGACCACACAAAATGCTCTCCAGAGTTGTAATCTTGTAACCAAACTTGGAAGCAGGGGTGCAAGTGATTTTGATTGATTCTCTCAATCAACTTTCCCTTTGAAAAAAATTACTACAAATTTGGAACGCCTACAATTTAAAAACGGAAAGAGATAATAGATAATTGATCAATTAAAAGAACTAAATGCTCTTCACATTTATTCCGTCCACTAGCGGTCCAACGTCAAGCTTCCGTTCGTGCCCCTAGGCACAGACCCTTTTACTTTTTTTCATTTTGGCTGAGCTTTTCATGCGATTGAAATTTTGGCAATACACCAGTATTTCAGGTGCATTCTGTTGAGAAGGTGAAAAAGTTTTTGGAAGATTATTTATACTTACATTTCAATTTTCTTCTGAAACAGTCCGAAGAGTGTTGTCCTTTAATGAAAAGATTCCTTCCAAAGTGTGCGTCAATGCCGATGAAAATTTTGGGTGCTGTACAATTTATATGCGGCTTCCCGTGTATGCTGCAGTCGTTGTGTGCGTTCACTAGGCAAGAACGCTCCTTAATAAAGATATAAAAAAAAAAATAGACAAGAACGCGCGGTGTGATTCCAGGTCTGCCAAGGCGTCAATGCGTAGGATTGCAAGTTCTTCATGGACGTCCAGGAAAATTTCAAGCATTAAAGTTGAACTTGTTTTCGTTAATGCGCGGACACATACTGAGGGCGGTTTATTATGCTGGAAAGACAGATAGGTTCGCACAGTATCCACGATTTTGGGTTCCCGCAGGAGTGCCTTCAAAAAGCGTCTGTCGCCGGCTGCAGATTGTTCCGTAAGCTACAGGCGTTCGCTTTGGGTCTAGGAGTGGTGGGTCAGGCTTTTCTAAGGGTTAATAGTTTCCCCTTTTTGAAAATTTATAAATCTCGGTATACTGTCTTTACTTGGTGGTCCAGAAAACTGTATGCGTGTTGCAGTTAATAATTCTTTGTCCAGGGGTAATGATGTCCATGCGATATTTCCATTTCCGTTGTTGTTGTTGTTGTTGTTGTTGTTGTAGCAGTAGTAGTAGTTGTTGTTGTCGTCGTTGTTGCTGTTGTTGTTGTTATTGGTGTTGTTGCTATTGTAGATGGTGTTGTTGTCGGTGGTGGCATTGTTGTAGTTGTTGACTTTGTTCATGGTGTTGTGGTTATGATTGAACACTTTCTGGTGGTGTTTTTCCGTTGCTTGCGTCTTCTTACGGCTTTTTCTTCCTTTTTTCCTGAAGTCGGCGGGAAAGTTTTCTTGTGTCAAATTCTGTCCAGTCCCGTTTCCATATTTTCTTGCTTCCTACGATACGCCAGCTGGACGTGGGTTCTTTAGTGACATTCTGCAATTCACTTTCTAAGATATTGTAAGTGTTAGGTATGGTGGTGTGTGTGGTCGACTTAGTTTTTGTCAATTCTTCCATATGCGAGTGTAGTAATTAATTGCGGTAGTTGGTTTATTGAGTGCGATGTTGTTTTTGTTATTTCTGCTACTGCTGCTGTTGCCGCTGATTTGGCTGCCGCTTCCACAGTTGTGCAAGTGTCCGATGGTGTGTCCAAATATGATGAAATGGCATTTTTCATTTCCGTAGCAAAACGTTTGTTGCTGCTGGCGACGTTCGATATGCTGTACCTACTTAATGTCATTAAGCATTTTTTTTCTATATGCTCAAGCGCATCGTCGTGGGTCGCACTGAGACTTTTGAAATTTTGTTGCAGTTTGTGGTTTGCTTCTAGTGCAGCTTGAGCGTCAGCACGCCCTTTTACATCCCATTTGAGAGCGTTTAGCCAAGAATGGAGCCTTGTGGAACTTTCGCAGTGATCCTAATTAATCTCTGACCCATGTCTGTCTCGTAGACCAGCACCCAGTTCTGGAAGTAGCTCCTTTAGATCCTGTATAGGTAGTCAGGAACCCTCATTTTGAGTAGCACTTCTGCGATGGCCACTCAGCTGGTGCTATTGAAAGCGTTCTTGGCATCTATCGTTATCAAAGCGCAATATCGATCTCCTCTCCGCTTCTGTTTCTACGACTTCTTGACTCTCTCGACCACTGTATTTACGAACTACATGCTCCTTTCCGGAATTCACACTGCATCTTCAAGAATCCATTATTACTCTCCGTACATTTCGTTAGCCTACTTAGGATTTCCCTATTCAAGAGTTTTCCGAGTGTATCGAGCAAGCATATAGATGCTGGATTTCACGGCGATTTTCCTGGTTTTGGTAGCAACACTAGCTTTCATCTTCCTGGGAAGTGACCTTCATCCAAACATTTCTGCAGCACCATCCTGAACATGTTCAGAAACCCCTATATCGCAATTTTCAACTCCACGTTGAGGATACCCTCCAGACAGGGAGCTTACTTCACCCTCAATCCATTCGTCACTGCTACGAGTTCCTCGCTGTAGACCTGTATACCTTCGACGTTTTCTCCTTCTTTCTCGACGTACAGTGTAGGTGGTCAGTTAGCTTTATTTTAAGCCCATTAATTACAATTGTAATTTCAAAATTAAAGCCCGTTAACTACATTTTAAGTATGAATAGTTACATTTTGAATTATTTTAAGTACATTAAGTACGGCAAAATAATATTCATTACTTTGACTATATGTTTTAGTATTACTTCTACGTGAAGTCAACGATTTACATAGTTGAAGATGCTAATTTCAAATAACAGACTGTAGTGGTAATTTTTATACGATAGATGGAGTAGATGAAAGCATAGAGTTGATAGTTCCGTTAGAGTACGGCAGTGTGAAGATTGCATATAGATATTAGAATAGCGAGCTAGAACAACTTTTAAGGAAGGTACAAATCGGTTTTTTCATCTCTCTTTACCAAACTCCCCTTTGGAGAGGGATGGTGAGGGGTGTCCCCCCGTCACCACTGGCAAAAAGAGATGAAAACCGACCCGCTCAAGTACCAACTGTGTGTTTGAAACAGTTCTACCGATTTTTACCGCACTTCAGTTGTTATTTGAAGGAAGGCATCCAGTCGTAGGTTTGGAAATTGCAACTATTGTTTACCCCTACCACGATATGTGCTCCTGTCATCGTCGACTTGACGATCTCGAGGGGACACGGGTGGGGTAGGTGCTGCTACTGTACCTTTCGACTATTGACAGTAATTGATGGTGTGCTCCCATCCAGAGTTATGTACTTTGACTATATGTTTTAGTATTACTTCTACGTGAAGTCAACGATTTACATAGTTGAAGATGCTAATTTCAAATAACAGACTGTAGTGGTAATGTTTATACGATAGATGGAGTAGATGAAAGCATAGAGTTGATAGTTCCGTTAGAGTACGGCAGTGTGAAGATTGCATATAGATATTAGAATAGCGAGCTAGAACAACTTTTAAGGAAGGTACAAATCGGTTTTTTCATCTCTCTTTACCAAACCCCCCTTTTGGAGAGGGATGGTGAGGGGTGTCCCCCCCGCCACCACTGGCAAAAAGAGATGAAAACCGACCCGCTCAAGTACCAACTGTGTGTTTGAAACAGTTCTACCGATTTTTACCGCACTTCAGTTGTTATTTGAAGGAAGGCATCCAGTCGTAGGTTTGGAAATTGCAACTATTGTTTACCCCTATCACGATATGTGCTCCTGTCATCGTCGACTTGACGATCTCGAGGGGACACGGGTGGGGTAGGTGCTGCTACTGTACCTTTCGACTATTGACAGTAATTGATGGTGTGCTCCCATCCAGAGTTATGTACTTTGACTATATGTTTTAGTATTACTTCTACGTGAAGTCAACGATTTACATAGTTGAAGATGCTAATTTCAAATAACAGACTGTAGTGGTAATTTTTATACGATAGATGGAGTAGATGAAAGCATAGAGTTGATAGTTCCGTTAGAGTACGGCAGTGTGAAGATTGCATATAGATATTAGAATAGCGAGCTAGAACAACTTTTAAGGAAGGTACAAATCGGTTTTTTCATCTCTCTTTACCAAACTCCCCCTTTGGAGAGGGATGGTGAGGGGTGTCCCCCCCCGCCACCACTGGCAAAAAGAGATGAAAACCGACCCGCTCAAGTACCAACTGTGTGTTTGAAACAGTTCTACCGATTTGTAACGCACTTCAGTTGTTATTTGAAGGAAGGCATCCAGTCGTAGGTTTGGAAATTGCAACTATTGTTTACCCCTACCACGATATGTGCTCCTGTCATCGTCGACTTGACGATCTCGAGGGGACACGGGTGGGGTAGGTGCTGCTACTGTACCTTTCGACTATTGACAGTAATTGATGGTGTGCTCCCATCCAGAGTTATGTACTTTGACTATATGTTTTAGTATTACTTCTACGTGAAGTCAACGATTTACATAGTTGAAGATGCTAATTTCAAATAACAGACTGTAGTGGTAATTTTTATACGATAGATGAAGTAGATGAAAGCATAGAGTTGATAGTTCCGTTAGAGTACGGCAGTGTGAAGATTGCATATAGATATTAGAATAGCGAGTTAGAACAACTTTTAAGGAAGGTACAAATCGGTTTTTTCATCTCTCTTTACCAAACTCCCCCTTTGGAGAGGGATGGTGAGGGGTGTCCCCCCTCCCCCCCGCCACCACTGGCAAAAAGAGATGAAAACCGACCCGCTCAAGTACCAACTGTGTGTTTGAAACAGTTCTACCGATTTGTATCGCACTTCAGTTGTTATTTGAAGGAAGGCATCCAGTCGTAGGTTTGGAAATTGCAACTATTGTTTACCCCTACCACGATATGTGCTCCTGTCATCGTCGACTTGACGATCTCGAGGGGACACGGGTGGGATAGGTGCTGCTACTGTACCTTTCGACCATTGACAGTAATTGATGGTATGCTCCCATCCAGAGTTATGTACTTTGACTATATGTTTTAGTATTACTTCTACGTGAAGTCAACGATTTACATAGTTGAAGATGCTAATTTCAAATAACAGACTGTAGTGGTAATTTTTATACGATAGATGGAGTAGATGAAAGCATAGAGTTGATAGTTCCGTTAGAGTACGGCAGTGTGAAGATTGCATATAGATATTAGAATTACCACTAAAATTACCAAAAATTACCTCTATGCTTTCATCTACTCCATCTATCGTATAAAAATTACCACTACAGCCTGTTATTTGAAATTAGCATCTTCAACTATGTAAATCGTTGACTTCACGTAGAAGTAATACTAAAACATATAGTCAAAGTACATAACTCTGGATGGGAGCACACCATCAATTACTGTCAATGGTCGAAAGGTACAGTAGCAGCACCTACCCCACCCGTGTCCCCTCGAGATCGTCAAGTCGACGATGACAGGAGCACATATCGTGGTAGGGGTAAACAATAGTTGCAATCTCCAAACCTACGACTGGATGCCTTCCTTCAAATAACAACTGAAGTGAGGTAAAAATCGGTAGAACTGTTTCAAACACACAGTTGGTACTTGAGCGGGTCGGTTTTCATCTCTTTTTGCCAGTGGTGGCCGATTTGTACCTTCCTTAAAAGTTTTTCTAGCTCGCTATTCTAATATCTATATGCAATCTTCACACTGCCGTACTCTAACGGAACTATCAACTCTATGCTTTCATCTACTCCATCTATCGTATAAAAATTACCACTACAGTCTGTTATTTGAAATTAGCATCTTCAACTATGTAAATCGTTGACTTCACGTAGAAGTAATACTAAAACATAATAACAGACTGTTTATTTGAAATTAGCATCTTCAACTATGTAAATATTCATTACTTATGATGTAATAAATATAAAATGCATTAATTGTCGACTACCTGAGAAATACCTGTAAATCGGAGGATATCAGGGAATTCATGTTTGTACCTGAAATATCAAATTCATTCAAATTTAGGGAAACATTTCTTAAACACAGTTGAATCAAATAAAAGGGAATTTCGATGATTTTGGGCCTAATATAAATTCAGCTCCCAGTGGTTGGCACATTTCTGGGTTGAACTGGGATCCTGAGGCTTGATAAAAATCCATTTCCGTAGACGCTAGACGTTGTTAGTTGTTGATTTAACCTCCACATTTAGTGCGTATAGTGGTATGTGCGTCTCTTAACTGACATAATCCCAAGCCATTAAAACTTCCTCAAAGTATCAAGGCTGCAAAATGCGTGTCGATTCATAGTTGACATGGCTGGTTCTCAGCAATGCGATGACCCATCGTTATGATGCAACCACCAATCGAAAGGTACGGCTATTACCTTTGTTACCGCAACATAGGTATTAGAATCGATTTTCAGACGTCTTGCCGCCTGTGACTGGCACGTCTCGATCTGGCTCTACAGTTTGATTATTACATCGTAGAATCAAATTGTACATGACAAATCGACCCGGCAAGATGAAATTGGCTGATGTCTGTATGTGCGTCTGTGGATCAATATGGTTTATACGAGCATGTCGATTAACCCCGTTTTTTTTTTTAAGTCAGAGGAAGGCTTATTGTTTGGGCATTATCATCTGAAGAAGAAATAATCGTACGCATTTGTATTGTGTTGATGCCAAGAGTTTTCATGTTTGTCGTAGGCGGATTTGGTGTTCAATTGTATGTGTATTAAGAAGAGAAGAAGAACGCGATGGAGATCGCTCCGCTTAGAAGTAAGCAGGATATCACATTGGCGATCCTGTCAGGTATGTAAATCTTGAAGAAGCATGAAATCAAAAATGTATTCCCTGGGATTAGTCATATTTAATTGACTTGAAGCTCGTAATGTTCATGAACTAGATCCATCGAATCAAAAGAGAGATTATACTGTGTAACAAAGGTTCTATTCACCTGCCCGGTGGATCAATATGGGTTTTAATTTTATTTTGAATCGATAGAAACCCAAGTGGACCTGTGGTTGGCCAGCCGGAGCCACTACTTGCAAGGTATGACTATCTACTTTCAACAGGAACAGACAAGGAACCGATTGGAGCTGTGGGTGGCCTATCGGAACGATAAAACACATGAAAAGTGGCTCTGTGGAAATTCGGATTCACCGGGAAAATGGTCAATTCCTGAAAGTAGACCTAGAGATCCGCGATTTTTTTTTCAAAATTCCAAACAATCATGAGCATAGAGGAAATATACCATCACCACATCGATTTTGCAACCAAGTGGCCAGAAAACGGTCCTCTGGATATCCGGAATTACCGAGAAACTAGTAAATTCCAGATAGTAGACCTAGAGATCCACGATTTTCTCTAAGTTGCATATAATCATTAGCATAGAGAAAATACGACATCAACATATCGATTCTGCTACGGAGTGGCCAGAATACGGTCCTCTGGATATCCAGAATCACCGGGAAAATGATCAATTCTTAAAAGTAGACTTGGAGATCAGTGATTATTTTTTTTTGAAAATGTGAAGAACCCTTAGTTAAGAAGATACATCTCAATGCCATATTGATTTGGTCACCCGGTGGTTATTGAACGCCCTTCTGGATATTCGGATTCACCGGGAAAATGGTCAATTCTTAAAAATAGTCCTAGAGCTGCGCGATTTTTTCTTAATGGCATACAATCATGAGCATAGAGGAAATATACCATCATCATATCGATTCTGCAAATATGCGGCCAGAATACGGTCCTCTGGGTATCAGGAACTACCGGGAAAATAGTTCATTCAAGAAAGTAGACCAAGAGATCCGCGATTTTTTCTAACTTGCATATAATCATTAGCATAGAGGAAATATTACATCAACATATCGATTCTGCTAACGAGTGGCCAGAATACGGTCCTTTGGATATCCGGATTCACCGGGAAAATGGTCAATTCATAAAAGTAGTCCTAGAGCTACGCGATTTTTTCTAATTTGCAAACAATCATGAGCATAGAGGAAATATACCATCAACATATCGATTTTGCAACAAAGTGGCCTGAAAATGGTCCACTGGATATCCGGAGTCACCGGGAAAATAGTCAAATCCTGAAAGTAGACCTAGAAATCCGCGATTGATTCTAACTTTCATATAATCCTGAGCAAAGAAAATCACCAAGAAAATCACTACAAGACTTTCTAGGACTGAGAAAATTCACTTTATTTGACTTTCTCGTGGTTTCCTGAGTAAAAGTCTCGAACAAACTATACTCTAACACGTCCTATTTTTTTGGTACCGCCCTCTTTGTGAATTTTGCTATGTTGTCCCGATGTCAGTCGTATACTGCCTAACTAATGCATGTTACGATATTGCTGTTCCAGAGTTTTGTGTAGGACACGATTAAAGGAACATTTTTCTAGAATATTTGAAAATGATATCTCGTTGTCTTACCCCTCGTTTGGGTGCTTTTTTAAATTGGATACCCCCTAACAATCTATAATTCATGTAAATTCACTGTGAAAAACCATAATATGTGCTGGTATGTTGAGATTTTCAAAAAGTAATTATTTTAATAACCCAAAAGAACGAAAACACTCTAAATGCGATGATTTTAATCATATTTTATTGTTATTTTATTCAATTTAAAAATATTATTGGAATTGCCTGATTATAAGAATAACACAACTTTCTAGCACTGAGAAAATTAATCTTATTTGACTTTCTTGTTGTCCCCTGAGTAAAATCCTATAACATACTTATATCCTAACACGTCTTAATTTTTTGGTACCGCCCTCTTTATGAATTTTGGTATGTTGTCCCAATGATGGTCGTATGCTGCCTAACTAGAGTATTTTATGACATTGTCGTCTGGAAGTTTTTTGTAGGAAGTGACTAGAGAAACACTTTCCTAGAACATTTGAAAACGATATCTCGCCATCTTATCCCTCGTTCAGGTGATTTTTCAATATGGATACATCCGTAAAAATCTAAAATCCATAGACATTTACAGTAAACAACTTTGGGATGCGATGAGATGTTAAAATTAATTTCACCACGGTTTGCCGAAAGATACCACCAGTATTTTGACATTCCTGTAATTTTGGGTGCACGTTGGGCTCCTAACGTTGTATGTACTTTGTGTGAAATAGCTTGAGAGAATGGGAATGCGGGAGAGCTGTTCATTTATCATTTGGAGTTCCGATGACATCCGGACATCCACAATGCAGAGAACTGTTATGTTTGCGTAAATAAGGTGTTGGGCCACAACAAACGTTCGAGAGATAATATCACCTATAAAGAAGTATCATCAGCTCAAATTCCGAATTCGGAAGCTATTCCTGTTTCAAAGCACCTACAATACAATGTAATTTCCGGACAAGCCTCATTACCATCATTAGCAACAACAAGTTACTCTGCTTATGTGCCCATCCCAGGTTAGTGCATCATGTACCCATGTCAAAATAACACAATATCACTTGAATAGAATAGTCCGAAAACTGAATCTGTCCCAGCGCAAAGCGGAATTATTGGCAGGTCACTTGAAATCAGTTAATATCCTAGCTCCCGGTATAAAGACAACGTCCTTACGACATCGGCAAAAATCATTAGTTCCATTTTTTACGAGCAACAGAGAAAATACGTTTGCATACTGTATAAACATCAATGGATTAATGACTGAAATCGGAAATGGATACCGGGCAGATGATTGGCGCCTTTTTATCGATGGTTGTAAAATCTCACTTAAAGCTGTTTACTGTACGTTGATAACTCGAAAAATCCTGTGCCAATTGCAACCTACGTAAACACAAAAGAAACCTACGATAGTCTTAAACAGATTTGAGATGCAATTAAGTACAAGGATCATCAGTGGCGTATTTGTGCAGACCTTAATAAGGTTGTCACGATATACCTTAATAAGGTTGTCAGGATATACGAAAAACATGTGTTACTTGTGCTTGTGGGACACACGCTATAAGCAGAACCAGTCCTTGAAAACTGATTGGAAAATGCGTAGACAGAGACTCAATCTTGCTTCCTCCTCTTCATATCAAGCTAGGGATAGTTAAAAACTTTATTAAGTCATTGGACAAGAAAATGCCAGCGTTTCTATGTTTGCGTGACGCGTTCCCGAAATTAAGCCCAGCTAAAATTAAAGAAGGTAACAAGTAAATAACTCTATGATAGAATAATCTTAATTTTATTCGTTCGGCAGAAATACTTAATGGCCCGGATATCAGGAAGCAAGAGAAGAGTACAGTCTTCGAAAACAATCTTTTGCCAAAGGAACAAGTTGCTTGGAGATGCGTTAAAGATGTGATTCTTAATTGTCTTGGAACAAATCGGTCTCCAAGATTCCGATCAATTATTGAGAGTATAATAATCGCATTCAACGATATAAATGTGCACATGTCCCTAAAAATCCATTTCCTGCATTGCCATCTCGATCAACTTGAAAAACAATTGAGCACCGAAACCGATGAACATGGCGAAAGATTCCATCAGATTGCTGCACCATTTAAACCAAGCTTTAATGCAGGAAAAAAGTTGGTATCTTTGTTGGCACAATTATGCTGGAACTTATTTGAAGCCGAGTAATTAGTAGTAGCTCGTAATAAAAACAAAAAAGCATGAAAGGCCACTTATCTTTTCATTTCTTAAAGATAAAGAAATTGCCAAAAACCAGAAATCTGAGCGCATCTTAATAAACTATATATACATGTTTATTGAGCATTTCCCATAACTTTAGATCTTTGAGTGAGTATTTTATAAGAAAAATCACCAAAATGAGGAATAATAGTATGCGTAACGGTTGTACTGTGCATTTATATAGATTTTAAATTTTTGAGGAGGGGCTGCCTAATTTGAGAAATCACCCAAACGAGGTAAGACGGCAAGATATCGTTTTCAAATATTCTAGAAAAATGTTCCTTTAATCGTGTCCTACAAAAAACTTTTCAACAACAATATCGTAACATGCTATAGTCAGGCAGCATACGAACATCATCGGGACAACATACCAAAATACCAAAAATTAGGACGTGTTAGGATATAAGTATGTTCTAGGATTTTACTCAGGGGACAGCAAGAAAGTCAAATATGGTAAATTTTCTCAGTCCTAGAAAGTTGTGTTATTCTTATAATCAGGCAAGACCAATAATATTTTTAAATTGAATAAAATAACAATAAAATATGATTAAAATCATCGCATTTAGAGTGTTTTCATTCTTTTGGGTTATTAAAATAATTACTTTTTGGGTATCTCAACATACCAGCACATATTATGGTTTTTTACAGGGAATTTACATGAATTATAGATTTAAAAAATCACCCAAACGAGGGGTAAGACAACGAGATATCGTTTTCAAATCAACATGGGCTTGTTCAACATCGTTCTACATCCACGAATCTGGTGTGCTATACCAACACACTGTTCCGCGAGGTCGAACTTCGCAATCAGGTTGACTCGGTATACATTGATTTTTCAAAAGCGTTTGACACGGTATCACACGCGCGTGCTTGTGAAAAACTGAAAGCTATAGGACTCTCCGATTGGATGGTTGACTGGATTCGGTCTTACCTGACGAATCGTAATGCTTTCGTGTCGTTAAACTCTACTCGTTCGGAATCGTTTTCAATCACTTCCGGTGTACCACAGGGCAGTGTGCTGGGACCATTAATTTTCGTATTGTTTGTAAATGATTTGTGTCCACGTATCTCATCATTCAAGCAGATGTTTGCCGATGACTTGAAAATCTACAGAAGCATCGTTTCCATCCTCGACTGTATTGTACTTCAGCGTGATATTGACAACTTGTTGCTATGGTGCAGTGAAAATGGAATGAAAGTCAATATAAAAAAATACAAAATAATTTCGTTCCAATGGTACACATTCCAGCGTGTACTGGTGAGTGATAGGGGCGCAGCGACGAGAAAATGATTTTTTTTTTTTTTTGCTGCTCCTCTAAGCCAGGGAAAAGAGAAGCAGCAAAAAAAATAATATTTCATTTTCTCGTCGCTGCGCCCCTATCACTCACCAGCAGGGCTCTACAATTTCGAAGCTCTAAAATGAACTCGTGTTTTGTTTCTCTCATACATACGTGTTCGACGCTTCATTTCTATAACGCCTAGCTAGACTATCAGCAAGAAACGAAAATAAAAAAGAAGGACGCTTGGAAGGAAAGGCTGGCTGTGGAACTTCTCGTCGTTGCTTTGCTCATCGCTTTCAATGTAAATAACGTCGATTTTCTAGTTAAACGAACTTCATTATGGCTTTCAATCCCCTTTCACGAACACTCTATTGCCGCTCTTTCAATTTGTTTAAAATGCGTTATGTCCCGTTTTCGGTCATTTTTTTTAGATAAATATATGGATGGAAGATAAATTAGAAATATGACGTGTAATCTTCAAGTGTTTTGACGTGAGAAATGCTTTAAATGTGTTATTTCATTTTCCGTCATATACGTCATGAAACCTCTGTTGATGTGTTTCATGAAAGAGAAAACTATCAAAGTCGAGCGCTCTTTCGCTCATCCATTTTGACGAAGCTTGAAAGGAAGACCAATGGAGCGACGGGAGAAAGAGAGACAAGCGATTGAACATTTGTTTGTGCACGCCGACTGAGGTTCTAGAATGCTGCGAAGCTGTTCGACTTTAACAGAAAAAGAAAGCCAGCAGTCTCTTCGTCGCATCGATTTGGTCGATTGAAGCTGATATTGTGACGCCCTGCTCACCAGTACACGCTGGAATATGTACCATTGGAACGAGTATCATCAATTCTTGATCTAGGGGTTACGATTGACTCAAAATTGAGGTTTAACAATCACGTAGCGATGGTTACTTCGAAGGCATATGCTGTTCTCGGTTTCATTCGGCGGTACACTTGGCAGTTCACGGATAGCTACGCCCAGAAGACGCTGTACTGAACTCTAGTAAGGAGCCTCCTAGAATATGCAGCTCCGTTCCATACCTCACTCGTTTTAAAAGTTGAACGAATACAGAGACTGTTCATCAGATTCACACTACGAAATCTGCCATAGCGTGATCCCATGCACACCTACCTGACTACACCGCTCGTTGTGCATTGATAAACTTAGAAACGTTAAATGAAAGGCGTAAAATGATTCAGCAACTATTGATTTTCGACCTACTTGGCGGAAACATCGATTGTCCTCAATTACTTCAGGAACTTCCTCTCTATGTACCACCGCGGCAACTAAAGAGATCTCCTCTCATTGCTGTACCGGCACATAGAACCGTCTATGGTCAGAACAATCCACTAAATTCCTGCTTGAAAGCCTTCAACGACGTTGGTGTTCATTACAATTTTACTATTTCTAAGAATGTTTTAAAAAATAGAATTAAGATCTAAAAAAAATTTTCTCCATTGCTCCCCAGCAAGTCCTCATCAGTTGGCAACAAAAATGGAATGATGGTGAATTGGGAAGATGGTTACATTATATTCTCCCACAGGTGTCGAACAAACCATGGTTCAAAGGGTTGGACATAAGCCGCGACTTTATACGCGTTATATGAAGGCTTATGTCCAATCACTGCTCGATAGACTCGCACTTCTATAGAATTGGGCTCTCAGGCAGCAATTTATGTGCGTGTGGCAGTGGTTATCACGATATCGAGTATGTTGTTTGGACGTGTACCTTACACCGTATTGCCAGATCTGAGTTATCCACATCCCATCCCGTTAGAGATGTCTTGGCGAGCCGAGACCTTGACTATTTGAATTTAATTTATGTGTTTTTAAAGCGGATAGATTTGAGGATTTAGAAGTTAGTGTCATCTTGTGTTCTCCCAAGTTGTTAGCTACCCATCGGTGTACCCCCATGTTTGTCTTTTTCATCAGAGTGTCGCCTAGTTCGAGATCAATTGACAACTCGCAAGCATTTTCTTTTTCCCAGCAATGAAATGTAAGATCCGACAGTTAATCAGGCTCTGTCGAATCTGCAATAAAAACAAGTACGATCGTCATCCGTACAAATTAAAACTAGAATTTACCCCAGATCCTAAAAAGCTTTTAGATTTGGTACATTTAGATATATTTATAAAACAACCACACCTGGATGGGACGAAGAATGCACAAAGTTGTATGTAGAAAAATCTGATACTTTCAAAGCTTCAAAGCTTGAGACAAAGCTGAAACAATTAATCAATTTCGTCGAGGGACTCTCACGAGAAACTTAATGAACACCTTGTGGAGGGTGGCTCGCAACATGCGTAACCGCTCATCTTCTAATGAGAGTGAAGAATACTCCAACCGATGGATATTCAATTTCGCTAAAAAGGTCTGTCCGGACTCAGCTCCAGCACAACACATTCTTAGAGAAACATCTCCGAGCGGCAGCTCTCTGGACAGACCATTCACAATGCTGGAATTCTCTATGGCTCTTCTTTCATCGAACAACTCCTCACCAGGAAGCGATATGATTAAAGACGCTTGCTTATTCAATTCCTTACTAGAAAACCACATTTTACCGCCTGAATGGAGACAGGTCAAAGTAATAGCCATTCGAAAAGCTGGCAAGCGTCTGACCATAACTCATACCGTCCGATTGCAATGCTTTCGTACATTAGGAAATTGTTGGAGAAAATGATCCTTCGGAGACTCCGTCAGTGGGTTGAAACAGTTCCGTAAGAGCAAAGGAACAAACGATTGTCTAGCGCTGCTTTCCACAGATATTCAACTGGCCTTTGCGCACAAGGAGCCATTTGCCTCAGTATTCTTGGAAATTAAGGGGTCTTTTGATTCAGTTTCCATTGAAATTCTGTCAGACTATCTGCACAGATGTGAACTTTCTTAAATTTTAAATAATTTCTTGTAAAATTTGTTGTCAGAAAAGCAAATGAACTTTTCCCTTGGACAACTGACAACTTCCAGAATTAGCTACATGGGCCTGCCCCAAGGCTCATATCTCAGCCCTCTTCATTATAACTTTTATGTCAAGATATCGACAACTTTTTGGCAGAACAATGCACTCTAAGACAACTTACAGATGACGGTTTGGTTTCCGTAAGAGGTCAACATGCCGTGGACTTGCAAGGACCATTGCAAAGTTCCTTAGATAACTTGTCGTCTTGGGCTAGGAATCTAGGGATCGAATTCTCGCCGCAGAAAACTGAACTGGTAGTGTTTACTCGAAAGCGGTACCCAGCCCAAATGCAGCTTAATCTTTTGGGCAGAAACATTACTCAATCATTGTCTTTCAATTACTTTGGGGTCTGATTTGATTCAAAGTGCACTTGGAATACCCATATTACGTATTTGAAGCAAAAATGTCAGCAGAGAATATACTTTCTCCGTTCAATTTGCGGCACATGGTGGGGTGCTCATTAGACTGATGCAAAATTTGAAATTTTCGCTCCACAGTGCTTAAATGGTTCCAAATTGGATCCTGCTTAGGCTCCCAAAATTTGAACTACTTTAGTAAGAAACTGGCTTTGCACAAACCATTTCAAGTTTATATGGGAATTACTATGGGAAAACTTATGTTTTTGTTGATATCTATCTAACAATTCACCACATCACTATGTTTTTAAAAATGATAGCAGTGATTGCAGCAAATTTTCCCAGCTACAACTTTGTTGGAAACCACTTTTCAATCAAATGTAAGGAACAAAAGTTATTAATGATTCAAGTCACTGATGTCTTATGATTATGCTCATTCAACTGTTCATCAGGCAACATTGGTGTTTCTGGTGCGAAGAATAGAGCACAAATATCATGGCTACTATGTCACACTGCAGAATACAGTGTTGCCTACAGAACAGCTACTTGATCATGCCATAAGATTATCAATCTCTTAAACAATTAATAACAATTTAATTTGACATTTGGCTGAAAAACGATATTGCGCAAAGTTGTAGCTTAGAAAATTTCCCGTAATAATAGTTATAGAAATTTTCGAAAAAGCAATATGGAAAGTTGGTAGAAGACAATGAACAAAAAGTTTGGGTTTCCCATAGTAATTTCCATATAAACTTTGAATAGTTTGTGCCAAGTCAGTTTCTAACCAAATGAGTTTAAATTTTGGGAGGCTAATCAAGACCTGATTTGTAACCGTTTGAGCACTGTGGAGCGAAAATTTCAAATTTTGCATCAGTCTACTGCTAATCCAGGAGACCTCATAACGCTTTATAAAACAACTATTCTCTCAGTTCTACAGTACGGATCTTTCTGGTTTCTCTCGGCAAGAAAATGTCTCCTAATAAAATTGGAATGAATTCAATATCGTTGTCTGCGTATTGCTCTCGGCTGTATGCACTCAACGCATGACATGAGTCTCGAGGTTCTGGCAGGAGTAACGCTCCTCCAGAACCGTTTTTGGGAGCTCTCTCTCAGAATACTAATCAAATGCGGAGTGACGAACACACTTATAATTGCAAATTTTGAAGAAATTCTTGGGCTGAACATTTATTATTTTTTTTTAATCTTTATTTAAGAGATTTGTACGTGGGCTGAACACACAATCTCGATTTATGAGAATCTACCACCACTACCGTATACGTGATAATGTTTGCACCATCGTACAAATAAGGTTCCCGTATCACCTGTGCATACAATGCCTTGGTTTTCTTTGCATACACGTAACCTATAGCTCATACCGTAGTAGGCTGTTTATAAAAGAAAATGATTTACTTAGTTTGACAGTTGCACCATGACGAAGTGGCAGCGTATTCGTGATTTGTCCTACGCGCAAATGGCGCAAAAAGACATTTTAATCGCCGTGGTCCCGGTGGACCGTCAAAAGGGTTTTAGACCGAGAAAAGAAAGGACAACTATCCGCGAAGGTGGCCACAGGTCGCCCGAAGTCAGCTCGGGTTCCGAGGGTTATCGCTGCTATCAAAAGGAAGATTCGGGTGAATCCAGTGCGTTCAATAAGGAAAATGGCAAAGGAACACGGATCCCGTGACTTTATGGCACGAAAGATCGTAAAGGAAGATTGCGGGCGAATTCGAGGGCACGGAAAAAAAAACTCACATGATTACCAACTGCATCCGGGAGCTACGAGTCGAACGATGCAAGAAAATCTTGAACTTCCTTAAGCGAAAAAATCCGGTAATCCTGTTTACCGTCGAGAGCATGTTTACCGTCGATCCCGTATCAAATTCCAGAACCGATCGGTATATTAGTTCTCTTCCGGTAAAAGACGTGGCCGACAAGCACAAGAACGTGTATCTGACCAAGCATCTTGCTAGCGTTATGGTGTTTGGATTGGTGGCTTCCGATGGCAAAAAAAATGGACCCGGTGATCATTCCAGAAGGCGACAAGGTCAACATCGGGAGTATGTTCTTCCGTTGATCAAAGAACAGTACGGTCCGAAGCCAAATGTTGTATTTCAACAAGATGGGGTTCCGTGCCACACCTCGAACCACACTCAGAAGTGGTTGCAGGAACATCTTCCGTTCTGGGCGAAGGATATGTGGCCGCCATCCAGCCCCGATCTTAATCCGCTGGATTACTCAATATGGCGCGTCATGAAAGCCAAGGCCTATTCTTAACGCCACCCGAGTACAGCAAGCCTCAGACAAACATTGACCCGTACCTGGAGAGAAATTGATCCAGGCTACATTATTAGAACCTGCCGTGCATTCCGAAAGCATGTGGAGGCCGTAATTGCAGCAAGTGGAAACTCGATCGATGATTAACATAGTTTAAGACTCTGAGAACGAAATTTTTAAGATTTTTTTTCAATTTTGACATTGCTCAATTGTGCAAACATTATCACGCATACGGTACACATCGTTAGATACCATATGCGTTATAATGTTTGCACCATTAAGCAATGGCAAATTTAAAAAAAAAAAGTCTCAAAAATTTCGTTTTCGAGGTTTTTTTTTATTTATTCAAAGGGGTCTTAAGGGGAGGTTTATTTGGATTTTTTCAAAAAAAAAATTGATTTTTTTGCATAAAATGAAAGCTACAAGTGTGTAGAATATGTGGCCAAAAGGATTTTACGATCCGAAACATATTTAGCGAGTTATGGCGCTTTGAGTGAACCTTTGTCATGCGCGCTGAGGGACGCAACAAAAACTTTAAACGCGTTTTTCTCAAAACCATATTTTTTTATAACAACTTAGAGCATAGGGCTTGAACAAATGATCCGATTTACAATCGGAAAATTGCGCTTTGAAGGATAGGGTTTTCGATCTAATTTCCGTCGTACTAAGCACAACCCGCGCTTTACCTCTCTTTTCTGAACGAGTTTAAACAATAAATGCAATATTTCTGTCAAAGATGACTTCTAAATTTATTCACCTTTCCATACGTACAGTTGGATTTGATAAAGAGCCACAAATTGTTGAGATATTGTTTAAAATCTAATGCTGCTTCTTGATTCTAAATTCGTTCTACGAGTTTCAATTCCGTCCAAACGCATTGAAACGCCATTAGATTTTCTTCGTCCTACGGATGAACGTAGAAAAAGGGGATTCGCAAGGAGCGCTTCTTTTGTTTTGAGAACAATGAGCGTAAATATTCATACAATGCGCTCTAACAGGATTTATGTTGTAGCTAATGAACTAACGCATCGGACCACACCTATTATTGATTTGTGCACGGTGAAATCATTGATATTATTGATCTTTTCTGATCGATAGAACGGAAATGGGCGATTACGACGAAGTAGCGCTCTACCCTACTATTTTTTGTATGGCTTATACCTAAAATGAAGTTATGTTAGTTACTATTTTTTAAGCAAGGTCAAAGTGAGAAAAAAAGGGGTAAAAAAAGCACTAAATTTTCAAATGTCCATAATTTGGTCAATTTTTGTCGGATTTCGTTCTAGTTAGGTATAAGCCATAGGGAATATTATCAACTTTAACCAAACGAAAGGAATTTAATTCCTTTGTCTTTTGTCTCTCTTTAATAGTTTTTGCTTGTCTTGTCCCCCTGTCTCGATGAGTCTCATCGTTGCCCACTGGTCACCATAGCCGGTCAAACTCCAGACAAAACTAGAACCGCACTACCATTTATATTGGCGACAACGCTCTGATGAGACAACGAAACCT
This sequence comes from Ochlerotatus camptorhynchus, assembly GCF_037179485.1. Taxonomy (NCBI): domain Eukaryota; kingdom Metazoa; phylum Arthropoda; class Insecta; order Diptera; family Culicidae; genus Ochlerotatus; species Ochlerotatus camptorhynchus. The sequence goes on from NW_027040656.1 coordinate 235,032, forward strand.
TACCCCCAAGCTCCTCCCCTGATCCTATCCTTCGACAATGTACCTCTCTAACCTCGAGTAACCCGCGAGTATTCGGCCCAACTCCTACTAGTCATAGAAGAGTGAATTTTATTACAAACAAAGAACAATGAACTATCGGCTCCGTAGAGCTAACGCGATTGAGCTTTCCAAATAAATGAACTAGTTTAAAAAAAGGAACAGCATGTGTTTTTTTGTTTCTATTTCCTTACCTACAATACGGAAACCTTCTACGTACAAATCGAACTCCATGGGTAGCTTGTATGCGCTTTTTGCATCTCGGTTTTCGCTAGCACGGATATACAAGTGGTTAGGGCATGGGCTTCCAACGTTAGTTTTTCAAACCCTGTGCAAAAAGCGTCTTTTAATTTTTATTAACAACTTTTTGCTTCCCAAGTTAGAAGCATCACAGAGCAGCAAAGTGACTGCGATCAATCTGCTGTTCCTACAATCGTTTACAGCTGAAATCGGCAAGGGGAACTTGGTAGAAATCAAAACGTGAACGAAGTCAGAAAAGGAGAAATGCTGCACTAGCGATGGGTTTTTACGGAAAAGATTCTTGCTTCTTTGCCCTTGTTTTCCGTTCTCTAGACTGCGTGTGCGTCAGTTTGAATCGGAGGTGTAACGTGGAGATTTAATTTTCATACGAAGTACGGCACATAACACTAAGTATGAAATTAATTATAATTGTTGCAAGTAGGCAAAAAACAGTTGAAATAGATGTTTTTTAGCTGTACGAAGAAAACTTGACAATCAAGACGTCAAAAAAAGATGTATAGTAGAACCAAAACCAATGCACAATGGTCACAAAGCCGTATTTAGGAAGACAAAAATGTTTGCGCCCAAACCGTCAGTTTTAGGTATATGGTTTCTAAAGGAAAGTTGCTTCATATTTTTTGTTCAATCTTTATGTAAAATTAGGGTGGTCCATAAAATTGGTGACCAAACTGTTTCATTATTTGAACTAGACCAAAGCAGTGCTGCAAACAGTAGTAGAACTATCAATGCAAAGCAACTTTGTTGAAGACACAACGTTTTTATCTCTTATGGTTCATGAGTTATGATTTTTTTTAAACAAGCAGGTTAGGGTGGCCACTGAAATCGAATTTCTTTGAATATATGTTCATGCGTTAATTTCTCGTAAAAAACATTGTTCTGATTACATTTAGAATTTTTAATGACGCATAATTTTGCTTTCTAATTTTTTGATTAGAAAGTTGAAGGCTATTTTTTTTTCGAAAAAATGGCTCTTTTCATTTGTCAATATCTCAAAATGGAGCAAACCGATTTGCAAACATTTAATTTCATTGGAAACATCGTTTTTTTTTCTTCATTTTTGGTAAAAAAAAATCTGCAAGAGCTTTTTCTGTTTAAAGCATTTAAATTAATTTAAAAAGAGTAATATTTTTTAGGAAAAACTAGCCATATCTTTTCAAATACCATAAGATATAGATATATGGTGCGTGTGTGTATGTGTGTGCGTGTTGGTGTGCTTTGTGGATCTTGCTACAGTACGCACGGCAGATTATATAACTTAGAAACCGATATTTTCCAAAGAACACTTTACTTGTTATTCCTAATTTCAACATCTTTCGCGAAAAATCGCAAAACACATTAAAACCTATCTGAAATCTTACTTTTCATTCTGATTTCTTTTGGTTACTAAAGGATAGTGGGCGGATGTGTCCGTCATATATTTTGCTTAGTCTAAATGTGAAAAAGTATATTTTTGCTAATTTTTATTAAAAACTGTCACTTAAAACAGTGCAGACACTCTTTTTTACCATCCATTTGACATGAAATAGGCCAAGGAACACTTCTTCTGAAGCAACCAAGTTGATAAACTCATTATATTTTGCTATATTTGAGCAAAACAGTAACAAGAAACATTCCGATTTTGTTCAAAAATTTGTGATATCGCTACACTATAACAATCATAAAAAATATGTAATCGACAGAACTGCACAGGACTGTGCTCTGCTCTCCCATTGTTAGCAATACGTTTTACTTTGGGTAGTTCTACTACCACTAATTTACTGTGTCTGACATTGTATATCACGGATAGCATGATTGAAAGGGCTCAAACAGACGTCATTTACACCGACTTGTCAGCAGCCTTCGATAAGCTAAATCATGCCATCGCGATTTCCTAGATGCATAGACTTTGGATTAGCGGTAACCTATTGCGATAGTTTAGCTCATATCTCACTGATCGACAGTTGGTGGTGGCCATTAGTGACTGCCGATCTGATATTTTAATAGCTACGTCAGGAATACCTCAAGGAAATTATCTGGGACCGATGATCAAAATACTCCACTTCACTTACGTGAATTTGGTTACTGAAGGTCCACTACTATCGTATGTAAATCTTAAAATCTACTAGCGGATCTGCTCAGCACTTCCTTCAACGTCAGTTTATGCCTTTGCCAGCTGGTGCAATTTGAACCGAATGACAAATAACCCAAGTTAAGTCCGTTAAACGATGTTTTCTTCGATTTGGAGGACCTGTTTCACTTGCCTAGCTATGAAAGTCGTTGCCAGTTGATCGCAATCTTGGAACAAGTTATCATCATCGTCCAACCGCAAGCGCTGCGTACAAACGTTATACTCATTTATTTTTTTTTATTTATTTATTTTCATCAACCGATGTAGTACAAATACATATACAAATTTTTTTTTCTTAAGAAAATTGTCTGCTATCCTTTTTTTCTTACGAGTTATAATTCCGTATGGAGTTAAAATATTGTTTTAGTTTATGCCGAGACATTGAAAAGTCAATGGTTTCACAGTATTGATTGTAAGACGTCATCATGCGATTTAATGGCCCAAATTTTGCATAATTTGTGCGATGATGGGTTATGGCAAATAAATTTCGATTTCTGAGCTTGACATTAATTTTGATAAAAGTTCTGCTGAGTTAATGCGCTGCGAAACGATATCGTTTGCAAACAAAACCATTGCATATTCACGTCGCTCTTTTAATGTTTGTATGTTTATAAGCATGCAGCGTGCTTCATATGATGGAAGAGGAAATGATGTCCAACCTAATTTACGAAAGGCATGTAATATAAATTGCTTTTTTACTGATTCTAATCTTTCTTCGTGCGTGATTGAAAATGGAGACCATACAATGCTGCAATATTCCAGCATTGACCTCACATAGGCAATTTATATCCACTCCACTGCGTCCAAGCAAGAAGTAAGGTCGACTTGGTTCGCGCTCCGCTATTTTGGAAGTTTTCTCGCTATTAGATTGATTTAAATTATCAGTTTTTCTCACTTAGTGTTTTCTGACATGGTTCGCAGCTAAACAATTAACTAAAAGTGAGTTTTTTTTCTGAGAAGAAGGTTTGATTTCGGCATCATCTGAAGGAAAATTGTTCAATTGCGATTCGTAAATCGCCCAACAATTTGGGCACCATCGGTGCGTGGTCACGCATACCTGCACACGGATCGTCGTCATCGAGTGTCAGCATCTGCCTCCGCATTTACACCGCTGATCTATCATCGTGTGTTCCGACCCTCACACAAGCACACACCAACGATCACACGCGGATCGAAGATTATCCACGCTGCGCGTCGCTCCGGTGCTGCTGTGTAAACGCTCGGTGGTAGTAGTATAGGATTATCAGATAAGTTTTTGTTCTTGTTTCTTTCTTCCGCCCATGAGTTAAATTTTAAGTTTGTTGAAGATGCTAATTTCGAATAACAGACTCAATTGGTAATTTTTATACGATAGATGAGGAGGAGATGAAAGTATAGAATTGATAGTTCCGTTTTAGATTACGGCAGTGTGAAAATTGCATCTAGAGAGTATATATCTATCTCTATATGCAATTTTCACACTGCCGTAATATAAAACGGAACTATCAATTCTATACTTTCATCACCTCCTCATCTATCGTATAAAAATTGCCACTTGAGTATGTTATTCGAAATTAGCATCTTTAACTATGTAAATCGTTGACTTCACGCAGAAGTAATACTAAACGTATAGTCAAAGTAGTTTAAGTTTGTGTTTGTGTGCTTATAATATTTTTTTTCGTGTATTGTGTCCGAGTGATTATCGTTTCAGTGGTAGAGCGTTTTTCGCTCTCACTAGTACAGCAAAATGGACATTTTTTCAGAAGACGAAATGGACGTTTTGTCGGAACATGACGCCACTTCGCCACGCGATGGCAAGAAGGGTCGAAAAAGTACGTCATCTCTGAAAGCAGATGATGCCATCCATGGTTTGTCGTCTCAGTCTGCAAAGGACAAGCTCTCAAAAACCTCCTATCACGAGCCTATCCAGATGACTCGACTGGCCCATGGGTTGTCTACTTTCAGCCCAAAAACAAACCTTTGAATGTAATGCAAATTACTAATGATCTGACGAAGCGATACTCGGCCGTGACCGAAATCACGAAGGTTAGGCACAATAAACTTCGTGTGTCCGTCTCTAACCTGAATCAGGCTAACGAGATTGCTGCCTCTCAGCTCTTCACGCTCGAGTATAGAGTTTACATCCCAGCTCGTGATGTGGAGATCGAAGGTGTGGTCACTGAAGCGAGTCTGACCCCGAGATCTTGGAGAAGTAGATGGTTGGCCGTTTTAAGAACCCTTTGCTTCCCCCGGTGAAGATACTGGATGTCCGAAAACTGGGCTCAGTATCTGTCAGCGAGGGTAAAAAGTGTTTTACCTCCACAGACTCGTTCCATTTGACCTTTTCTGGTTCAGCCCTTCCTTACTACATCGAGCTGGGAAAACTTCGATTACCTGTGTGTTTGTTCGTTCCCCGGGTCATGAACTGCCAACTGCAAGCAGTTGGGACATACGGCCTCTCACTGTGGCAGCAAGGCACGCTGTTCCAAATGCGGGGAGAAGCACGAGGATGGTGCCTGAACAGTCACTGCACCAAAATGCGTGTACTGTAAGGGAACTCCTCATGGTCTTTCGTCGTGCCCGGTGTACAAACAACGCGGGGAGAAATTACAACGCTCACTTAAGAAACGTTCCCGGCAGTCTTTTGTAGAAATGCTTAAGACGGCCACGCCATCGACTAACGACAAAAATTCCTTTTATCTTTTGTCAGATGACGAGACTGACTCTAACTTGGCTGAGGAGGGAACTTCTTTCCGTTTTTCTGCACGGAAACGAAAACGCATCCGTTCGCGGGAAGTTGACAATCAAGAACCCCAAATCAGCTTGCCCAAATCAAGAAGTGGTGGAAAAAAGGAGACTTCTACTCCTCCTGGAATCCGCAGAACTGGCTATACCCAGGATTTTCCATCGCTCCCGGGGACATCGAAAAACCCTGATACCCCAATTTTAAGAACAGAAGCCTCTTCTTCATCGGGGCTATTTGATACAATATGAACGGTATTCTCAAATACCTCAACATTTCTGATTCTCCGAAAAGCATTGTCCTACAATTGCTTCCCACTGTGAAATCCTTCTTAGAGCAATTTGCTTCAAAATGGCCCCGTCTTGCAGCTATCATCTCCTTCGATGGATAATTTTCCAAACGAGGCGGGGATTTGATCACTGTTCTACAGTGGAATTGTCGAAGTCTTATCCCGAAATTAGATTCGTGGCCAAAAAACGGGGTTACTACCCGAGCAAAGTAGAATAACAACCCGATATCATCTAGATAACAAGTCTTGTTATCCCAGATATCATTTTGTTTTCAGTTGTTATCGCATAACTTATTTAGTTATCAGCCTTGATCAATTTTGTTATCAGTTGTTATCATGAAAAATTCACTATACATTTATTAACGATGCAAGGTTAGTTCAAAACTTTAAATATTATTCGCAATGAAACAATAAAAAATAGTACTTTTAATCCCTATCATATTTCAGTTATAAGCGTAAGGCTTTGATATCAAAATGATAACATGATTTGAAATTTATGGAATAAATTTGTATGGCTTACAGAATTTGTTATCAAGATATTATCAATGATAACAAAATTAGTTATTTTTGTGATATCCAACGAGCAATTTTTTGTTACTATTTTTGTTATGTTGGCTGTTAATTCAACCATAATGATAACATATTCAGTTATCAAAAAGTGATAACCGGATAATAGAACTTGTTATCAATTTGATATTTTACTTTGCTCGGGAGCGGCAGTTTGTAGACGGATTGTCACGCGAAACGTTTATGAATACGCTTTGGAGTACGGCGCGAAGAATGCGTAACCGGTCTACTAACAATGAAAGCGAGGAATACTCGGATCGATGGATTCTTAAATTCGCGCGAAAAGTGTGTCCGGATTCCGTGCCGTCGCAGTTGATTCCTCGCGAAACCGCGAGCTCGATAGGCGAAATCAGTCAGCCTTTTTCAATGGTCGAATTTTCACTCGCTCTCCTTTCGTGTGGCAATTCTGCCCCGGGATCTGATAGAATCAAGTTCAACTTGCTGAAAAACCTCCCAGACGTCGCTAATAGGCGCATGTTGAACTTGTACAATCAGTTCTTGGAGCTCAATATTGTTTTCGACGATTGAAGATAAGTGAGGCTGATAGCCATTAAAAGCCTGAAAAAACCCGCGTCGGATCACAATTCGTATTGGCCCATCGCAATGCGTTCGTGCATTCGGAAATTGATGGAGAAAATGATCCTTTTTCGCCTCGACAAATGGGTTGAGACGAACCACCTTCTTTCAGATACTCAAATTTGGTTTCCGTAGGGGTAAGGGAACGAACGACTGTCTCACGTTGCTTTCCTCGGAAATTCAGTTAGCTTTTAAAAGGCTTCTGTGTTCTTGGATATCAAGAGGGCTTTTGATTCAGTATCCGTTGAAGTTCTTTCAGAGAAACTCCACGCTTGTGGATTGTCTTCATTAATGAATAATTTTTTGTACAATTTTCTGTCAGAAAAACATATGAGCTTTTCTCATGGAAACTCTAAAGCTTTTCGATTTAGCTACATGGTTCTCCCCAAGGCTCATGTTCAAGCCCCCTTTTGTACAATTTCTACGTTAGAGAAATCGACGACACGTTGCACGTTGAGACAACTTGCAGATGATGGCGTAGTGTCTAACACAGGGCCAAAAGAGGTTGACCGGCAAGGACCCTTACAGAATACCTTGGACAATTTGTCTACATGGGCTATTCAGCTAGGTAACGAATTCTCCACGGAGAAAACTGAGTTAGTCGTTTTTTCTAGAAAGCATAGCCGAGCACAACCGAAGCTTCAACTTTTGGGTAAACCGATCACTCATTCCATGTATTTCAAATATTTCGGGGTCTGGTTCGATTCCAAATGCACCTGGAGATCCTACATTGAGTATCTGAGACGAAAATGCCAACAAAGGATCAATTTCCTTCGATCAATTACCGGAACGTGGTGGGGAGCCCATCCACAAGATCTTCTGACGTTGTACCGGACAACGATTTTATCGGTTCTAGAATATGGTAGTTTTTGTTTCCAGTCGGCAGCTAAAACGCACATCATCAAGCTGGAACGGATCCAGTATCGTTGTCTTCGTATTGCCAAGCGCACCAGTGCATAAGTAAATGCGTGTCTATTATGTGTACGCAAGGCGTTGCTATTATATTTAACTACCCATTTTTGCACCGGTCATTGATAAAAGGGTTTCCAAAGTACCTCTCTGTTTCCACACCGCTGGTTGTCAATCTTGTTACTTCGCATCGTAGTAAAAACAAACGATAATAAAAATTCAAGCTGAACTTTGCATTATGTTCTAAGTAGCATTGATCGATTCTCTTCGTCCACTTTCTCTTTCGTTAATAACTTGAGCACAGAACCGTTTCTTGTTGAGTTTGTCGTATTAAAGGGTGATACGGTCAAAATTTGGTCAAGGGAAAACGCGTGTAAATCGGTGAAATCGTTTATTTAAAAAATCAAATTAAATTTCTTTTTCAAGTTCAATTAGTATAAAATTCAGGAAAAATATTCAGTTAGGCTTCCGCTTTTCCAAATCCGAATTGCCGGGCCTTACGCTTGACCCCTGCCATCAGATTTTGTACAGCCACCTTGTCCACCTTCTTCGCCGCAGAAAGCCAGTTTGCCTTGAACTGTTGCTCGCCCTTAGCAGTTTTTTGGACTTCTTTAGGTTCCGCTTGACAATAGCCCAGTATTTCTCAATTGGGCGGAGCTCTGGCGTGTTGGGAGGGTTCTTGTCCTTGGGAACCACCTGCACGTTGTTGGCGGCGTACCACTCCATGGCCTTTTTACCGTAATGGCAAGATGCCAAATCCGGCCAAAACAGTACGGAACAACCGTGTTTCTTCAGGAAAGGCAGCAGACGTTTATTCAAACACTCTTTCACGTAAATTTCTTGGTTGACAGTCCCGGAAGCTATGAAAATGCTGCTTTTCAAGCCACAGGTACAGATGGCTTGCCAAACCAGATATTTCTTTGCGAACTTTGACAGTTTCATGTGCTTGAAAACATCTGCTACCTTTCCCCTTCCTTTTGCCGTATAAAACTCCTGTCCCGGAAGCTGCTTGTAGTCGGCTTTGACGTAGGTTTCGACGTCCATTACCACGCAGTCAAACTTCGTCAGCATCGTCGTGTACAGCCTCCGGGATCGCGCTTTGGCCGTCGTATTTTGTTTATCATCGCGATTTGGAGTCACTACCTTCTTGTAAGTCGATAGTCCGGCTCGTTTTTTGGCTCGATGCACGGTTGTAGACGATACACCCAGCTTATTTGCGGCATCTCGGAGAGAGAGGTTAGGGTTTCGCTTGAAACTACCGGCAACTCTCTTTGTCGTCTCAGCGGCTTCCGGTTTTCGATTTCCCCCCGATCCAGACTTCCTGGCTGTCGACAAACGTTCCCCAAACACTTTAATTACATTTGTAACGGTTGATTTGGCAACTTTTAGCGATTTTGCCAACTTTGCGTGCGAGTAGCTCGGATTTTCACGATGCGCGAGCAAAATTTTGATACGCTGCTCTTCTTGCTTGGACGGCATTTTGACAACTGAAGAGTGAATTCCAAAATCAAAATAGGAGCAACATTCTACACACACACACCTTCAAAATGAGGGGTGTTCAGGTTTTTTAAATGCAAAATTGAAAGAAATACGTCAAGTTGATATTGACCAAATTTTGACCGTATCACCCTTTAGATGTTTTTTTTTATCGATGTGTGTGCTGAAAATAGCTGTGAATGTTTTTACATGGTCGTGCTGATACAAAGAGAAAGTCGACGAAGAGAATCGGTCAATGTTATTTAGGACCTAATGCATTGTTCAGCTTGAAATGTAGTAAGTATTTGATTGCAATGGATGATTCTAAAATTTTTGTGGACTCGAGTGACGATGAATTCGACGAACTTGTATTCGCCCAGCAGGTAATGTTTCATGAACTTTCAACGGCAGCAGCAGAATCAGGGGAAAAATATAGAGGATCTCGTCCTGGAAAACGACCAAACATAAACAGGGTTGCGGAGGAAGGAGCTCAACGGCTATTCGACGACTATTTTGCAGAAGAACCAGTATATACGAGCGAACAGTTCCGAAGACGCTTTCGTATGCGTAGGTGTTTGTTCTTGCGTATTGCGAAAGCATTGGAGCGGAACGAATATTTAATCCAAAAGCCAGATGCAACAGGAAAGTGTGGATTGACAAACCTACAAAAATGCACGGCAGCAATCCGACAGTTGGCGTATGGATCTCCATCGGATGCTATCGACGAATATGTTCGGATGGGAGAGTCAACTGCACGAAATAGTCTTCGGGAATTCTGCCAGACAGTAAATAGCATCTTTGGTGAAAAATATCTGCGTTCTCCAACCCGTGAGGATCTGCAGAGGTTGTTGCGTATCGGAGAAGAGCGGGGTTTTCCAGGAATGCTGGGTTCCCTGGACTGTACTCACTGGAGATGGAAAAATTGCCGTACGGCTTGAAGAGGCCAATATAAAGGAAAAGAAAAGAAACCGACCATCATCCTTGAAGTGGTGGCATCCCAGGATCTATGGATTTGGCATGCATTTTTTGGAATGCCTGGATCTAATAATGATATTAACGGGCTGAAAAGATCTACGTTGTTTTCCGATATTTACAGTGGAAAAGCTCCTCCTGTGGAGTATGTAATTAACGGTCACATCTACAACACAGGATACTACCTGGCAGATGGAATTTATCCACCATTGTCCACGTTGGTTCAAACGATTCCATCAGCCGTTGGAAATAAACGAAAGGTATGTAGATATACATATTCTTGCTTTCGTTCGAACCGTATACCATTTTTTTTTGTGTGGAAAAACAGTTCGAACGAAGACGAGAATATGGATGTTAAATTTTCATTGCTAATATTTCATTTTTTAATTTATTGTTTCTTTTCAACATACCACTTCGCTGAAATGCAGGAATCCGCGATAAAAGATGTAGAACGCACGTTTGGAGTACTGACTAGTCGATTTGAAATTATTAAAAACCCTGCCAGACTCTGGAATAAGGAAGAGTTGGGATAAATCATGCGCACTTGCATTATTCTCCACAATATGATTATTGAAGATCAGCGAGATTGTTCAACGCCATTTGATGGCAACACCTCGGCCAATACCAATTCTGTTCTATCGACGGGTGAAGTAGACTTTGGAGCATTTCTAGCACGTTTCGAGAAAGTTCATGATACATTTCTTCATAACCAGCTACAAAACGACTTGACTGAACACCTTTGGAAACTGAAGGGAGATGAGCAATAATAAACGAGGCTTGTTCGTCTTATATCGTTTGAACTTACCTGTTATATTTTTCTTTAAACTATAAATTCTGAAATCTAGGCCGTCCAAACCATCAGACTTCATCATCAAGATGTTAATGTATTAGTCCTTTGAGCTAGACCTTAATGCAGGCGAGGGTGGGGATACTTAGTCCAGAGGGAGACATGGTACAATAAAAAAATGACATGAAAAAAGTGGAGTTTTACGTCATTGAAGGTAAGCTACACAACCACTTACATATTTTGCACTACATGAACACAATTTTATGATCCTTTCCTCACCTGTATACAGTTCATTGGACATGGTCCACCCAGGTTATTTCCATGATGATGCGGTTAGCATTTTATGCATTCTGCACTAACAAATCATCATACCAATCACAAAACATTTTAAATGTTTTAGACAGATTCAGCTTGACATGAATAATGGCTAGGGGTAAGAGGGGCATAGTGATCACGTGGGCATAATGAGCACCTCGCACTTCAGTCATAAACCTTTAATTGTTCGAAATAAATTAATTGGTAGTATGTTCAATATCACCATTACAATGATGAATGACCAATTATTTTGTTTTGAACCACCGTGGGCTTTTATCAGAGAGCTTATAGGGCAGTGACGGTCAAAGCATAAATTTATTTTTGCATAACGAATGTATGGCCAAAATCATTGGGAAACACACAGGGGATGAGCACCACTGGTATAAGGCATCGTTGTCCCAGGTTGGTCGAGACACATTTCGAGTATGAGAGGGAGATTACTAGACTGATGCAAATTTGAAATCGCTCCACAGTGCTCAAACGGTTCCAAATTGGGTCCTGATTAGCCTCCCATAATTTGAAGTAATTAAGTAAGAAACTGACTTGGCACAAACCATTTGAAGTTCATATGGAAATATATCATGATATTCTAAAGATGAAATTAAAATTTGATGTATTTTAATGTTGATTTTTCACCATACATGCAATAACATTGTGATAACTGAAGTTGTAATCCAAACTAAATATTTATATCACAATCAATTATCAATGAGTTTTCACTGCATAATCTTCCATATACAGTCAAGATTCCTATAGTACGGATTCGTTCTTGTCGGATTCCTATAGTACGGCTGCCACTGGATTCCTATAGTACGGTCGATCCGGCATTAACAAATACACGTAGCATATGGGATTTGAGCTAGTTGGGACCAAACACTGATTGTACGGCAATTTCAAGAGATAACTTCCTGATGTCTTTGAAGAAGTTGTTAAGTAGATAGTAAGCCAACTTTTGGGAACATTTGGTTCCGGTAGGTCACAAGTCTGGTCCTGTGGAAGATACGGAATATCCGTGAAAGTGGTCAATTCATGAAACTGATCCTAGAGCTCCGTGGGTTTTTTCGAAACCTGTCGAAGACGTCTTATCAGAATGAATTATTAGTTGTTGATTGAATTGATTATTTTTTTAGGTAAATATGAATAATTGTTACCCACATTCATCAGCGTTCCTTCGAACAACTTATTGCGTTTGTGGGTACCAGTTGGTCTTTTGTGAGTTAAAATCCATTACCCATCTATGAAACCTTCAAAAAGAAAAAAAAGGAAATGTAGACTTCTTTCCATGCTAAATCCAGCCTCGCCGTTTTCATTCATTCGATGCATAAAAGTGGAATAGTAATGGCTTGTATAAATAGAGTAAACACTTTGGTTTTTATTTTAATATTTTATGAACGTGATTTTTAGCCGAAAACTAGTTCAACATGGAAATAATTTACACTGCTATGCATACTTTTAAGTCAAATTTAGTTTTATTTCAGTTATTTTGACAAGCATATCTGCTGCATATATTTTATGTATGATATAACCAAAAAATTATGCATTTTAAGGGTATTATAATGTTCATTGGGAGTTTTTGTCAAACTTATAATTTATTTTAAAGATTTTAAAGTTCGGAAAAAAATCCGTTCCCATATTCGTGAACGGCATAGAAGGAAATGTACACCGAGTAGTGAACGAATTAAATTCAACAGTTTTGAATTAGTTTAATAAAAAATGATTTATGGAATAACTTTTAAAATACTCACATTTTGTTTTGGCAAATCAATATAATTTCACGGAATAATTTCATGCCTCAAAGACATCCGTGTGATTGATTTTTTTTTAATGCGTTTATTTTTCCAGGCTCATTTGCCGTAGCTTTGCGGAGCCGATATTCATCGTTTGGGTACAAAATTACTTAAAACTAACGTTAGTAAAGCGGGGGCCGATTACTCGCGGCTTTCTCGAGGTTAGGGGTAACAAATTGTAACAAACGGGTGGCAGGGTAGGGATTGAGAACACAAGGTTTTTTAGAGCAATGTGCTCTTGATCTAGAACTAAGCGACATACTGGAGAAAAAGACAAACATGGGGGTACACCGATGGAGACCTAGCAACTTGAGAGAACACAAGGTGACACTAACTACTAAATCCTCAGATCAATCCGTTTTAAAAACACATAAATTAAATTAAAATATTCGAGATCTCGGCTCGCCAAGATGTCTCTAACGGGCTGCATAGGTTGTTTTCCTCGGGCCCTGAGGGATGCGGATAACTCGGATCTAGCAACACAATGTAGGGTGCATGACCAAAGCACGTGGTCGATATCGTGATAGCCACTACCACAAGCGCTCAAATTGCTGCCTGCGAGCCCGACTCGGAAGAAATGCGAGTCTAACGAGTAGTGATTGGACATGAGCCTTGACATGACACGTATAAAGTCACGGCTCATGTCCAATCCTTTGAACCATGGCTTGTTCGACACCTGTGGGAGAATATAATGTAACCATCTTCCCAGATCACTCTCATTCCATTTTTGTTGCCAGTTGGTGAGGACGTGCTGACGAGTAATTGAAAAAAATTCCGCAAAGGCGATTTGTCTATCAAAAATATCGCCTTCCATAGCGCCCACCTTAGCTAGCGAGTCCGCTTTCTCATTACCCGGAATTGAGCAATGAGATGGGACCCAAACTAAGGTGATGGTATAGGAGCAGTTAGATAAAGTACTCAATTTAGCTCGGATTTCGGTCAGGAAATACGAGGAGTGCTTCATCGGCCTCATTGATCGAATAGCCTCCAACGAGCTAAGGCTATCAGTAAAAATAAAATAGTGATCAGATGGTAGTGAGGCAATTTGCTCTACTGCGTAAAATATGGCTGCTAGTTCCGCAACGTATACGGAACAAGGTTTTTGCAGTTGATATGAGGCGCTATGAAATTCGTTGAATACTCCATGGTACTTGTTTGCAAAAATTAAGGGAACAACCATCGACCGATGGTGATCTGGTATTCCACGGATTTCTTGCAACATGGTCAGATCAAAATTTACAGAGGAACTATAAAAGTCTTGAAGGCAAACACGAGAGGAATTGAATGAAGAAGGGCCAATCTCCAGCGTCATGTAATCGTAATAGAGACTCATGAATCTTGTTTGAGGATTTCTGTCGAGCAGCTTCTCAAAGTTTTCTATTACCAATGGGTTCATTACTTCACAACGGATAAGAAACCGAAAGGACAGTTCCGCGAAACGATCTGTCAGTGGAAGAACACCCGCGAGTACTTCGAGGCTCATCGTATCCGTCGAGTGCATACAGCCAAGCGCGATTCGGAGGCAACGGTATTGAACTCGTTGCAGCTTCAAGATATGTGTTTTCGCCGCGGATTGAAAGCAGAAGCTACCGTACTCTAGAACCGACAAGATGGTTGTTCGATACAACCTGATCAGATCTTCCGGGTGTGCTCCCCACCAAGTTCCGGTAATTGTACGAAGAAAATTGATTCTTTGTTGGCATTTTTGTTTCACATACGCAATATGTTTTCCCCACGTGCTTTTGGAATCGAACCAGACATTAAATACTTGAAAGAAATACTTTGAGTGATTGTTCTACCCTTTAGTTGAAGCTGTAACTGTGCAGGATGATGCTTCCTAGAAAAAACAACCAACTCAGTTTTCTCCGGTGTTATCAGAGAGAGCAGGGTATCCGTTTGAGCTTGTTCTGACTTTCGACAGCTTTATTATCGGTTGCTTCAAAACTAAAATAGGTGTACAATAATTAATAAACTGTTAATTTCCTCCATAACCTTACTTACGATTCAGTAGCCCAATTACTCGAATCCACACAGCAAAAAAATAATTTTGATATCACATCAAAGTGGATGCACTACAATCATGTCGAAAATTTCATGTAATTTTTATGACCACATAAATAAACAAATGCAGTAAAAGCAGCGTAATGTCAGTTCATGCATTGTATTAATGATAATTTTGTCCTTTTTAGCAAGTAATATTACACCATATTTTCGACATGATTGTAGTGCATCCACTTTGACGTGATATCAAAATTATTTTTTTGCTGTGCACTGCTCACTTCAACTATGCTTTACAGATGGTCCTGGACCTAAACATATTCAGTAATTGAGTAATATTTTTACGTTAATACCTATATATTACCTATTCCAAATTTCTATTTATTTGCAATAAACCGGTAATATTTCAATTCCAGTATCCAACAAATTTCACTAGTAAATTCAATATTTTCTCTTAGAACACGTTATATTAATAGTTTCATTGGCGTCTGCCCGTATATCATTGTTCGTCGTTCCTTTTGTCATTGTTGACAGTTAGTCCTACCGTCACGCATGAAGAACGCAGCTTCAATGCTCGGTTGCGTGGCCGGGCTCCCAGCTGGTCTGTCTTTGTGGCATCATTCTCCCCCCGGTGGAACCAGTGAGCCTCCTTGGTTCCATCTTCCTTGGCCACATCAAGAACTGCAAGCTTGGAGACCGGTCTTCTGAGTATACCTCCATTCGTTTGAACGATCGCCTGCCGAACTCTGCCATCCGCAGCAGTTATGGCTTCCAAAACGCGACCACGCGTCCATCCGTTCCTTCTGGTATCATCTATGATTATTACTAGGTCCCCTGCTGCAACATTCCTCTCCGAGCCAAACCATTTCGTTCTTCTAGTTAGTGTGGGTAAGTACTCCCGTACCCACCGCTTCCAAAACGAGTTCAGCCGTTCTTGGATCATGGCCCACGATCGCTTCAAGAGTGCGTTGTTATCTTCGTACTGCACGACTGGTTGCTTGACGCCGGCTGAGCTCCCTAGAAGGAAATGGTTAGGGGTGATTGCTTCCTGCTCCGCAGAGTCCAGCGGAAGGTAGGTCAACGGCCTGCTGTTGACTATGGATTCTGCTTCTACAATCATCGTGTGCAAAGCATCATCGTCTAGTTTTTCATTGTTATAGGCTGCCGTCAGCGCTGTTTTCACGGATCTGACCATTCGCTCCCAGGCGCCGCCCATGTGAGGTGCACCCGGGGGAATGAATCGCCAAGCTGTTGTTGAACTGGTGAACGTAGTCGCAAGCTTGGTATTGATTTGCTCACGTAGTAATCGCTCTGCACCTTGAAAGTTGGTGCCGTTATCGCTGTGGATTTCAACGGGAAATCCTCTACGGCACACGAATCGACGAACGCACGCTACACAGGATTCAGTTGTCAAGTTGCTCGCGATTTCCAGGTGGACGGCTCGTAGTGTCAGACAAGTGAAGAGCGCAATCCACCTTTTCACTTTACTACGCCCAACTTTCACAAGAAAGGGACCAAAATAGTCCAGTCCAACGTAGCTGAATGGACGGGTGAATGGTGATAATCTGGCTTGCGGAAGTGGGGCCATCTGTGGAATGCTCGGTCGTGCTTTCCGTATCTTGCAAAGATTGCACCGAGCTGTGACGAAATTCACGAAAGAGCGAAGCTTCGGAATATGAAAACGTTGACGAATCTCATTGACTGTGGTCTCTTTGTTGCCATGCTTGAGTTGACGATGATAGTGATCCACCAGAAGCGCTGCCAGTCGATGTTTCCTCGGAAGGATGATGGGGTATTTGGCATCAGTTGAAGCACATTGCGCTGCCGCGATTCTGCCGTTCACGCGTAGAACTCCAAATTCATCCAGCATTGGTGTGACCTGGTAGATAGTGCTGGATTTCTCTAACGGTCGTTGTTGCTCTGACGGGAGGAAACGATTTGTAGACAGGGTGATAATCTCGTCAGGAAAGGATTGCCACTGAACTAGTCGGAAAATTGAGTTTTCGGCCATTTTCAGCTCCTTCTTCGTAAGAACCTTGGTGTTAAGGCGAACATTGCGACAGTTGTTGGTGAAACGGTGAACGTATGCCATGACGCGTTGCAAATGCGTCCACTTCGAGAATCGTTCGATGTCTACAATACATTCGGGAACATGTATCTCCCGATGAACGTAACAAGCTCGTAGCTCTTCTTCTCCTGATTTTTCCGGATCACCTCTCTTCCAATCTCGCTCAGGTAAGTATAGAAATTCAGGTCCGCTGTACCAGATGCTGTTGGAATTGAAATACGGTCCAGCTCCCCACTTCGTAGCCTCGTCAGCTGGATTATCTTTCGATGCTACCCAGCGCCACTCGGTGCGGTCGGTCGCTTCCAATATTTCGGACACTCGGTACGCTATATAGGGACTGTACTTGTGAGGATCCGCACCAATCCAACTGAGGGCTGCACTTGAGTCGCTCCAAAATACCCGCTTTTTGATCGAGTAGGAATGGCCGTCGATAATGTATTTTGCGAGACGCGTTCCCATCACGCAGGCCTGAAGCTCCAATCTCGGAATAGTGACTGGTTTTAGCGGAACAACCTTCGTTTTTGCGGAAACTAGCGCTACTTCCACTTCTCCATCTTCGTTGACAACTCGAAGGTACAACACGCAGGCACAAGCGTCCCGGCCTGCATCGACGAAGGTATGTAGTTGAACGTTTGCTAAATTTGTGGCCCCTGTCTTTCGAAAGTAGCATCTTGGAATCCGAACGCTATTGATGTGATCGATCATCTCAGTCCATTTGCGCCATTGCTCGAACAACCGATCGTCTACTTTCTCATCCCAGCCGATTCCTAAACGCCAAGCGCTTTGAATGAGTACCTTGCCGAAGACCAAATATGGGGCGAGGAATCCCAGTGGGTCGAAGAGAGACATCACACACCGAAGAATCTGTCTCTTTGTTGGCTTGTGGCCGTTCTCGATGATGGATGCGACATCTCCACGCATCGTAGCTGAAAAACATAACTCATCGGACTTTGTCATCCAACGCATTCCCAGGACGCGTTCAGATTGCTCCTTTTCATCGAGACACATTTGCTTCACCGGATGCTGTTGACTCTCCCCCAAATGCTGAAGAACCGTTGGGCTATTCGAACACCAATTCCGAATCTCGAACCCTCCTCGTTTGTGGATCTCTCGGACTTCAGACGCAACTTGTTTCGCCTTATTCTCGGTGGAGAAGCTATCCAGATAGTCGTCAACATAGTGATTGAAAACTATCCCCTCAACAGCTCGTGGTAACTCCTTCTCGAAAGATCTTGCGTTAGCGTTCTTGACGTACTGTGCGATGGCTGGTGAACACGTCGCACCAAATGTAGCAACGTCCATACGGAACACTTGAGGTTCTTCCGAAGGGTCGTCACGGAACAGGAAACTTTGTGCAGAACGATCCGCACCTCTCGTACGGACCTGATGGAACATCTCTTTCACGTCTGCACTTACGGCTACAGTATATTGTCGGAACCGAAAGACTACGAAGCACAGTGGAGTTACCATGTCGGGTCCTTTTAGTAGAACCGAGTTTAAGGATATGCCATCCACTTTTGCGGACGCGTCCCAGATTAATCGAACTTTCCCTGGCTTGTTCGGGTTGGTCACCGCTCCGAGGGGGAGATACCATGTGCGACGAGGGTCCGTTTCTGCTAATTCTTCCGCTGTCGCTCGGTGCGCATAGCCCTTCTGCTGATACTCGTCAATCTGCCGCAAGATGTTTTGCTTGAGCGACGGATCCTTAGCCATTCTGCTCTCGAGACACTGGAGTCGTTTGACCGCCATCGGGTAACTGTCTGGGAACTCAAAGTTATCATATTTCCACAGCAGCCCCGACTCAAACCTCTCGCCGACTCGTTTAGTAGTAGTTTCTAATATTCGGGCACATCGTTTGTCCTCTTCAGACATTACCGCACCCGTTGGTTTAATTCCGGCCTCCTCAAAAGAAAAGTACTTCTTCAAGGCTTCGTCAAAGGCCTCTTCTCCCCCACACTCACAGATGTGATAGCTGTATTCTGGATGTTCTTGAGTACGCTGACCTCCGTAGACACACCAGCCTAACCGTGTCTTGACGGCCGTAGGGCCACCCGTAACACCTTCCCGAGTTTTTAACGGAAGCGCCAGTCGCAGATTATCGACACCGATGAGCAATTTGGGAACTGCGTTGTGATAACCTCGAACAGGAAGTCCAGCGAGGTGGGGGTAAATATTCATCAGCTTGTCGATTGGTAGACTCTGCATAGGAAGATCCAAAGCTTGGATTGTGCGAACGTCGTTCATTCTGTACCGTTTAGAATTTCCGCAGTCGGAGATGAGGATCGAGATGCGCTGTGAGTCAAGTTCTTCCCTGGTCACGTCACCGGTCCACTTCAAGCAGAGTGGCTTTTTGTACCCGGTAACGCCCAATTCCTTTGCCAAACTGCTTTCGATCATGGTTACGGATGATCCTTCGTCTAAAAAGGCAAACGTTTTCACGCTTTTGAGACCATTGTGTAATGTGATCGGAAGTATGCGGAAAAGTAAAGACGGTATGGATGCTTCGTTGAGGTGATACTGTACATGCGACTCGCTGGTTTGTCCCTTGTACTTCGAAGCGGAAGCATGTAAGAGTGGATTGTGCCGATATTGACATCCGTCGACCTCACAGCGTTTCGTACTGCGGCACGCTCTTCGCCCGTGATTCGACAAGCAGGTTCGGCACAATTGCAAACTTTGCACCTTCTTCCAGCGGTCGTCGACCGGTAAGGCGGAGAATATTTTGCAATCCTTTACGCGATGTCCTTCTCTTTTACACACCAAGCAATCCACCTTCCCCGCTTCGGTGTGAATTAAATTCCGATCTCGTGGCTTCGGGCGATCCTGTTTGCTGTATCGTTCGAAAGTAGTGGCTACGTTCGACACGCTGTAGGCATCGCTGACGATCTCCTCCATGAAATCGCTGAAGGTCTTCAAATTTACCTCCGTTTGCTGTCTACGATGTCCAGCCCACCTCATTCGATACTCGGCAGGTAGTTTCTCCACCAAATCTTTCAGCAAAGTGGGGTTCGCAAGATGGTCGTATAGATGTGCAGCGATAATATGATCGCAAAGTGCCTGCACCATACTACCAAACTCGATTATCATTTCCAGCTTGTCTACCTTTGGCGAAGGTGCGGTTCTCACCCTTTCTGCTAGTGATTCGATCAGTAGCTCGGAACGTCCGTAGCGCATTTTGAGTGTTTGGATCACTAGGGGGACTGAAGCCGGTAGGACCAGACGACTGCGTACAGATTCCCATGCTGGGCCCTTCAGGCACCGTTGGAGGCGTACCATGTTTTCCCCGTCGCTATACCCACATGCATCGGTAGTGTACTCGTATTGACTAATAAAGACGGGCCAATCAGCTGGATTTCCTGAAAATGTTGGCAAGTCACGTGGTAGAACTTGCCTAGCAGCCAGTTGTTGGTGTGTAGGTCCAATATCGTAGCCTTCTTCTCGCAGGTTTTGTGGTTCCGCAGCTCGTGCGCGGGCGCTACGCTGGCTTCCCACGAATACCGGATCGATTTCGTTTAGTTGCTGCTCATCGTGTATCGTGGGTATGATATTCGCATGTACGCTAGCTGGGTTCGTTGGGTTTCGTTCCTGACTCGTTTCTTTTGGTCTACGCGCTAGTGAACTCAGAAGACGACGTTCTGTTTCAGTAATCCACTGCGGCCCATGAGCGCGTTGTTGCTGCGGTGCATTAGTAGCATTTCGCTGCTTTATTGGGGAGAGGTGTTCTGGCGGGATTACTCTGGGGTTTTGCTCTTTACGCTTAGTACTGGTTTCTCTATTTCCTTCTGGATTCACGTTCCCAGGGGCTGGCTTGGTTATAAATAAAGACAGCCTCTCCTTCGCAGGTCGAACCAATTTCGAACAGGTTTTAGGTACAGCACCTTTGCTGACGTCCGGCTCGCATGGTTTCAACATTCCGTACGGATTCGGATCACTTGCCGTTGGCTGTAGCTGCATTTTGCACCTCGCTAGATGGTCCTGCAAAGCTGCAATTTGCTCGAACGTTAGATCAGACGGTTTGTCTTCTGGGGGTTGCAACAATTCCTTTCTCTTTCCTAGATCCATCGAACCTTGTTCTCCGGAGGAAACAGGCGGTGGTGATAGTTGAATTCTGGTTCCTACTCTGATATCGGCCGAATTACCAATAACGGCTGGTGATTTCCTGGAATGAGTACCAGATCCGGGATTAATTTTCGTCTTCTCTAACTTTTTCACCATCAACTTCACTGAAAGGCTTCTAATCGAACCAGACTCTTCCAAATCAGCGGATTGTTTCTCGACCCAATCTTCGATGTCCTTAGCCCGTTTCATGTCTTCTTGCCTAATGGTGTGACTACGAGCACTTTGTAGATCATCTTCTTCCTCCTGCAAGGATTTCTCCATCATCTGGTACTTCCGTTCTAAGAACTTGCGCTCGAGTTCCACATTCATGGCCATTCTCTCGAGCTCACGCATTTCAGTAAGCCGCCGCAGTTCCAGTTGCAGTCTGGCTTGACGCGCGGAAGAAGTAGAAGTGACGGATATCGACGGAGCAGGAACAGGGAGGCACTTGATGCACACCCACTCACAATCTTCTATAGAGTCCGTTACCCCAGCACAGGACATATGCCACCAGCCCTCACAACGATCACAACTGACAAAGTTGTCGGCTGAATTGGGACGGTCGCAGGCCACACAGCCGAGCATTGAAGCGTCCACCTCCGGTGTTCCCTGGGAATAGTTTCCTCCTTCGCTCATTGTTGAATCTGAACCTTTTGAAGAATGTTATCAGAGAGAGCAGGGTATCCGTTTGAGCTTGTTCTGACTTTCGACAGCTTTATTATCGGTTGCTTCAAAACTAAAATAGGTGTACAATAATTAATAAACTGTTAATTTCCTCCATAACCTTACTTACGATTCAGTAGCCCAATTACTCGAATCCACTGCTCACTTCAACTATGCTTTACAGATGGTCCTGGACCTAAACATATTCAGTAATTGAGTAATATTTTTACGTTAATACCTATATATTACCTATTCCAAATTTCTATTTATTTGCAATAAACCGGTAATATTTCAATTCCAGTATCCAACAAATTTCACTAGTAAATTCAATATTTTCTCTTAGAACACGTTATATTAATAGTTTCATTGGCGTCTGCCCGTATATCATTGTTCGTCGTTCCTTTTGTCATTGTTGACAGTTAGTCCTACCGTCACGCATGAAGAACGCAGCTTCAATGCTCGGTTGCGTGGCCGGGCTCCCAGCTGGTCTGTCTTTGTGGCATCACCGGGGAGAATTCGATACCCAGCTTCATAGCCCAAGTAGACAAATTGTCTAAGGTATCTTGCAATGGTCCTTGCAGGTCCGGTGCACTTGGCCCTATAACGGACACAACCCCGTCATCTGCAAGCTGCCTTAGTGAGCAATTTTCATCAAGACAACCATCAATGTCTTTTACATAAAAATTATAAAGAAGGGGGCTTAAACATGAACCCTGGGGGAGACCCATGCAACTAATTCGTGAAGTTGTCGAGTTTCCATGAGAAAAGCTCATATATTTCTCAGACAACAAGTTGCTCAAATAGTTGTTCATAATTGGTGAAAGCCCACTATCGTGGAGTTTATCCGAAAGGACGTCGATACAAACAGAATCAAGAGCCCCCTTAATGTCCAATAAAACTGAACCCATTTGCTGTTTTTGCGCATAGGCCAGTTGAATTTCAGTTGAAAGCAACGCAAGACAGTCGCTCGTTCCTTTGCCTCTCCGAAATCCAAATTGCGTATCTGAAAGTAAACCATTCGACTCGACCCATTTGTCTAGACGAAAAAGAATCATTTTCTCCAACAATTTTCGTATACAGGACAGCATCGCGATGGGACGGTACGAGTTATAATCCGACGCGGGTTTACCGGGTTTTCGAATGGCGATAACTCTTACTTGCCTCCAATCATCCGGAACAATGTTGTGCTCCAGAAATTGATTGAATAAGTTCAACAAGCGTCTCTTCGCGACGTCTGGGAGATTTTTGAGCAAGTTGAACTTGATTCTATCCATCCCTGGAGCTGAGTTGTTACATGAAAGGAGAGCAAGTGAGAATTCCACCATCGAAAACGGGGAATCTATTTCGTTATTACCCGACGGACGATCACGAACGTTGGTTTGAACCGGTACCGAGTCCGGGCAAACTTTCCGCGCGAAGCTGAAAATCCATCTGTCCGAGTACTCCTTGTCTTCATTAATCGGTGATGACGCGTTTCGCATTCTCCTGCCGACATTCCAGAGTGTTCTCATGGAAGTCTCTCGCGACAAACCATCGACGAACCGACACCAGTATCCGCGTTTTTTGCTTTAATTAAGTCCTTAAAGGTTTTCTCGAGGTCGGTGTACCGCTCGAAATCCCCGACCTTACCGTGTTTGCGGAAGCGTTTAAACGTGGCGGACTTCTCGCTGTTCGCGTCGGTGCAATCCTTATCCCACCACGGGGTGGGAGGTCGCTTGCGGACGGAAACACCCGGAACACGTTTCGTCTGTGCTCACAGCGCACAATCGATGATGACACGCGCGAGAAAGGAGTACTCGTCCAGCGGAGGAAATACGTCAACCGATTGACTGGCATCAAGAACCGCGGTCGCGAATTTTCGCCAGTCAATGTTTTTCGTAAGATCGTACGCGATGTCGACCGAACGAGTAGAAGATGAACCATTGGTAATAGAAATTTTGATTGGCAAATGGTCACTACCGTAGGGATCTTGAATTACTTTCCACGAGCAATCCAACGATAGTGAACTCGAACAAAGTGAGAGGTCTAATCTGCTTATTTTTGCTGGAGGTTTGGCTACTCGTGTTGCTTCCCCGGTGTTCAGAATTGTCATTTTGAAGAAGTCGCACTTGTCGTATATCAAGGTTGAGCGGTTGTCGTCGTACAGTTCCCCCCAGCGTGTACCGTGAGAGTTAAAATCTCCCAAGATCAACCGTGGCTCCGGCATAGCCGTGCAGATATCCGCGAAACTTTGACGAGAGATCGCGGTTTTCGGTGGAAGATATACTGCGGCAATACTGAGGCATTTACCTCAAATATTAACCTGACATTCAACTACTTCAATGCCTGTCACTGAAGGCAGATCGATTCTATAGAAGGAATGGAGCTTGCTGATCCCCAGAAGCACCCCTCCATACGAATCTGCGCGGTCAAGGCGAATAATGTTGAAATCGTGGAAAGCAAGATCGTTGTCTGAAGAGAGCCATGTTTCACAAAGGGCAAATGCATCAGAAAGTGAGTTGTTAACTAAAAATTTAAATGTGTCAAGTTTTGGCATAAGACTTCTACAGTTCCACTGAAGAACAGAGATCATATCCCCGACCTCATTCGGAGAATTATCCATCAAAGGATATCATCGATGCAAGGAAGGACCACCTAGAAGCTAGTTGCTTCAAAGAGTTTTCACCATTGGCAGCACTAAATTAATAATGCTCCTCGTTGAGTCAGAGATATTGAATATACTGAAGAAGCTATCCACAATACCAGAAAACGTGAACATGGGAGCATGTTCTTGCTGATTATTCAGCAGATTTTCTGGCCGAAAAACTGGAACATCTGGGGTTTTAGATGATCCTGGAAGTGACGGAAAGTTCTTGCATAATTACAAGGTTTATAGCCCGGTGGAATGGGTTTCGGTGAATTTCCGTTACCTCTTGATTTTTCCAAGGTGGAAGGGTGGTCCGTACGAGTGGTCTTACGAGGCTTTTCGGTGGTGTGTTTTTTGCTCGTTTTCTCGTATTGCCTTTAAAGACAAACGGACTACCCTCACCGACCTCTGAGTCAGAGTCTAGATCATCAACTGGCAAAATGGAGAACGTGTTACTGCTTTTTGGTGTGGTCTGAGAAGATGAAGCGGTATTCTTCAAGAGTTCTGCTAGAGTTCTCTTGGAGCGAGCTTGCAGAGACCGCTTAAGTTTTAATCCCTGCTGTTTATACCTCGGGCAGTCAGTCAGGGTATGTAGGCTTTCCTTGCAGTACACGCATTTTGGAGGAGCACCGCAAGGGCCCTCTTGATGTTGCTCGCCACACTGATCGCAGCGTGGTTTGTTCGAGCAGTAGTCCGATGTATGACCAAGTTGTTTACATTTCGAGCAGTTCATTACCCGAGGTACAAACAGACGTACAGGCAGCCGAACCTTGCCAATAGCGACGTAGTGAGGTAACGCTGAACCCGAAAAGGTCACACGAAACGAGTTTGACAAGGAATAAGTTTTTTTGGAGCCTACTACGGATACTGACTGCATTTGAAGGCAGTCCAATATCTTCACCTTCGGCAGGGCACGGTTTTTAAAGATTCCGAAGGAATCGGGACCCAAGAAATCATCACTAGTCAAACTCGCTTCGGTGACCTTACTTGATACTTGATGGGCTACGAATCGCCAGGTTGATTCAACGCCGAACGAAGTACTCTTCTCCATTGGACTCGGTCCTGAGCCAATCGCTTCCAGTCGCCATGAACGTTTAGCGACCTGATGTCCTCCTCAACTGCAAATAGCCAACGTGTCCGAGGTCTACCCCGGAGTCGACGACCTCTACCGGGTTCTCTGCTGAATATAATATTTGCTTGTCGTTCTTCCGGCATCCGCACTACATGCCCAGCCCACCGTAGTCTGCCGTGTTTTATAAGCTTCACTATATCCGTACCGTTATACACTTGGTACAACTCGTGATTCATACGACGCCGCCAGATGCCATTCTCCTGTTTACCGCCGAGTATTGTTCGCAGCACCTTACGCTCGAAGACACCAAATGCTCTCCGGTCAGACTCTTTTAACGTCCACGATTCGTGGCCGTAGAGGGCTACCGGAAGTATCAGCGTCTTATACAGAGCGAATTTCGTTTTCGTTTGCAGGCTACGGGACTTCAGCTGGCTACGTAATCCGTAAAAGGCCCTGTTTGCAGCTGCAATACGTCTCTTCACCTCGCGGGTAACATCATTATCGCATGTCACTAGTGTTCCAAGATACACAAATTCTTCCACTACCTCAAATTGTTCACCATCTAACAACACTACACTACCAACACCACTATTGCTCCCACGCTGTCTACCGGCTACCATGTACTTCGTTTTGGTAGAACTTATCGTGAGCCCAATCCTCGCCGTCTCCCTCTTAAAAGGCACAAACGCCTCTTCCACTGCTCTACGGTCAATTCCGATGATATCGATGTCGTCCGCAAAGGCAAGGAGCATGTACGATCGTGTGATGATGGTACCGTTCCTCTGCACACCAGCTCTCCTAATCGCTCCTTCAAGAGCAATGTTGAACAGTAAGTTTGAAAGTGCATCATCCTGCTTCAATCCATCTAAGGTCACGAACGAGGTCGAAATCTCATCTGCAACCCTTACACTTGATTTCGATCCATCTAGCGTTGCGCGAATCAGTCTAATTAGTTTCGCCGGAAAACCATGTTCTAGCATAATCTGCCAAAGCTCATTTCTCTTCACTGAATCGTATGCTGCTTTGAAATCAATAAACAGATGGTGAGTCTGCAAGTTGTACTCCCGGAATTTATCAAGGATTTGACGCAGGGTAAACATTTGATCCGTCGTTGATCGGCCCTCACGAAAACCAGCCTGGTATTCACCGACGAAGGACTCCTCAAGCGGTCTCAATCTGTTAAACAGAACGCGTGACAGTATTTTGTACGCCGAATTCAGAAGAGTTATTCCTCGATAATTGGCGCACTCGAGTCTGTGCCCTTTTTTGAATAATGGGCAAATGAGGCCATACAACCAGCTAGCAGGCAGTTCTTCGTCCTCCCATATCTTCGTTAGAATACGGTGGATTGCTTGATGCAGCTGCTCACTTCCGTGTTTGAAAAGTTCGGCCGGGAGCTCGTCCTTCCCAGCAGCCTTATTGTTTTTCAGCTCACGTATTGCCTTTTTAACCTCGTCTAGCGTTGGAGGCTCCACAGCTTGATCGTCGTCTGCGATGTTTACTCTGTTCCTCGATACTCCCTCACTCTCTCCATTCAACAATGTCTCAAAATGTTCTTTCCACCTGGCAGCCACCATTGTTTTATCTGTCAGCAAATTCCCCTCAAGGTCATTGCACATGGCGGGAGATGGCGCTGTTTTACTCCGCACACCATTGACAGTCGCGTAGAACCTTCGCATATCGTTCTGTTCCATACTTTCTTGCGCCTCAGCAATCACGCGTTCTTCGTATTGCCTTTTCTTTCTGCGGTGGGTTCGTTTCTCAGCTGCCCTTGCTACCTTGTACCGCTCTCTGTTCAGCCGGGTACCAGACACTAACATCCGGCTTCTGGCAACGTTCTTCTCATCCGTCAACCTCTGGCACTCCTCATCAAACCAGCCATTACGTGGTCGTCTTTGAGCTGTACCTATCACTTCTTGTGCTGTTGTGTTCACCACTCCGTGGATTGTGTTCCACAGATTGTTGAGGTCCTCGTTCACGTTGATTTCGCTAATCCGCTCATCAAGCTTCTGGCGGTACTCTGCAGCAACACCTTCTACTGACAAGCGATGGATATTGAAACGCATCGATCTCCGGTTCGTTGAATTCGTAACGGTCGATAGACGCGCCCGAATTTTGCAGACAACAAGATAATGATCTGAGTCAATGTTAGGCCCCCTAAAAGTCCTTACATCAATGACATCTGAGAAGTGCCGGCCATCCACCAACATGTGATCGATCTGGGTGCAAGTTTCGCCATTTGGGTGTCTCCAGGTGTGCTTTCGGATATTCTTGCGTGCAAAGTAGGTGCTACTGATGGCCATACCTCTAGCAGCGGCGAAGTTTATCAGTTTCAGGCCGTTATCATTGGTTACTGTATGTAGGCTCTCTGTACCAATGATTGGACGAAAGAAATCTTCCCTCCCGACCTGCGCATTTGCATCTCCGATTACAATCTTCACGTCGTGTTTTGGGCACTCATCATAAGTTTTATCGAGACTGTCATAAAACGCGTCCTTTACGTCATCGGATTTATCGTTGGTTGGCGCATAGATGTTGATCAGGCTGTAGTTGAAGAATTTGCCCCGAATCCTTAATACACAGATGCGGTCGCTTACCGGTCTCCACCGCATAACACGCTTCATCTGCTTCCCGATCACTATGAACCCTACTCCATGTTCTGCCCTATCGCCACCGCTGTGATAGATATGATACTTGAAGGAAGTGTTGGCGATGGGATCCACCGCCCGGAATTCACGTTCTCCGGATCTAGGCCACCGTACTTCCTGAATAGCAGCTACGCTCACATTCACTTTTTACAGTTCACGAGACAAAAGGCCCGCTCGTCCAGGTTCATTTAAGGTTCTGACATTCCAAGTACCGAGTTTCCATTCATTGTCCTTATTTCGTTGCCGGGTCGGTTGCCGAAAATTCCGTTCGTTGTTTTCTCTTTCTTCGTTTTTCTGAGTAATGTTGGGGGTTTCAGTATGCTACCTTACCGGGGTCGCGATACCTACATCATGTTGGTGGGGCTGCCACCTTAGGTGTAGCTGACGTGATACAGCATTTCTTATTCAGCCGCTCGCTCCGAGACAGACGCTGTTTGAGCCGCACCTCCATGGTGAACAGACGCTCGAGAGTCGCACCTCCTCACTTTGCTATCACCACGATCCGGATCCATGTTTTTATCGTGGTGACATTGCCCAGGCTACGCTACCAGCATCTTTTGCTGGCGGTCTTTGTCATCGGCTGACCCGTGGAAGCGTGAGGTAGGAACTTGTGAGGACCAGAGCTGTTGGGACAACACTCCTTCCAGTTTGTCGACTCACCATTTGTAGCTTCGGTGACCACTCCTTCAATTTCTACCTCACTACTGGGTATGTAGACTCGGTATTCCAATGAAAAAAGCTCGCACGCAACAATTTGGTTAGCCTGCTTCCGGTCATCAACGGTAACGCGCAGTTTTATTGGTGTTACCTTGAAAATATCGGTAACGGCCGAAAAATGTGTTGTTAGATCCTTAGAGATCCTCGGAATGTTCAAAGGTTTTTGTTTGGGCCGGAAAAAAACAACCCATGGGCCTTTCGAGGCTTCTGGGTAAGCCTTTAGTCGGGGCAGCGCAGAGGTTTTGCGGGGGCAATGGTGTGGGGGTGCAGGTGGACGAGGAGGAGATGGTGGGGGAGAGGGTTGTGGGCGATATCTTTTCTTGGGATATGCTCCAGTATTTTTTGCTGGAGAGCGAGTCAACTGGAACGTCAAGGGTTTCCATTTCCACAACTTCCTCGAGACTTTCGTGTGAGGTGGAATTAAGAGTTTCGTCGTCTGAGATGGAAAGCGACCATCCCCCGCCTTTATCATTTTCATCCATTGCGGTTAAATATCGCCGCAATGGTGTTTTTGGTAAATATTTTACAAATAATTACAGTAATTTCAAACAATATCAAAAATAGAAAAAAAAAATGCAAAAAAAAAACAAAAAAAATTGATATAGTTTTACTCTATTAAAGAGTAATATGAAAGAAACAAAAAAAAAACCAAGAAAAAAAATATATATATACTGAAAAAAAAAAATTGGATCACCCTTACTATACTCTACTTAAAAATAGTACGAGAAAAAAAAATCAAGAAAAAAAAATTATAGATATATACTATTTACAAGATTTTGGATCACCCTAATTATGACCCAGCCTAATCTAATACTGGACCATGCGGGAAGATGCGATACTGGTGAAAACAATGCGACACGGTATACCTATTGCACTGAGGCGGCAGATGACTGGTGCGATGCTATTGTATTCCCCAACGGCTGTTGGGTCGATAGCCTTGCAGCTGGTATGCCTAATTATGACCCAGCCTAATCTAATACTGGACCATGCGGGAAGATGCGATACTGGTGAAAACAATGCGACACGGTATACCTATTGCACTGAGGCGGCAGATGACATCGCATCGCACCTATTGTATTCCCCAACGGCTGTTGGGTCGATAGCCTTGCAGCTGGTATGCCTCTTTCGCCTCGGTAGGCAATTTAACGTGCTTTCGTTGTTGCTATCAATGGGCCGATAGTGGTGATGATTTTACAGATGTTGATGTTAAAGCTGGACCGTAATCAAAGCGCTCGGCGTATGATTAACGGCTTCCTCACTCGCGCACTAGTTGTCTTAACACTATGCCAACTAACTTTGGCGAGAAAAAACTCTCGCGTGGGGAAAAACTCAAAAACTCAAAAACTAGTGTCGTACAACGAGACCGATGCGACTTGACCGGCTCAGCGTGCGAGACGGAATGATCTGTGTGATTGATGCCACCATAAAAATTGATGAATTAGATGTCTGTGTATAATAAACAAAAGTTCAAATAGACAGGCTTATCATAAAAAGTATTTCTAAAGTGCATATTTTTAATGCATAGCGATGCATAAATAAAGTTTAGTCAAACCTTGCACCAAAAATACCCTATGTACTACTTTGATTATTTTTGATTGAATATGGGTACTTTTTGGAGGGATGGGTAGTTTCTCATAGAACAAGCAGAATTGTTGGATACCGTAAAACGGGGTAACTTTGGCAGTTTTTGAAGAATATTATAAATATTTTTTACCACAACTAATGCTTGTCAAAAAAATTTGTTTAGCAAGTACTGAGGTTCGAGAAACGAAGTGCTCAATTTTTGTACCTTATTTTTGTATAACAAAATATCCATATCGCTTATGCTATCGTACAAATTATGGGGTAGCTATATTATGGTCAACAAATACATTTTGCAGATTATATCGGGTGATGCCGAGAAAAAGCACTTCGGAGTGATGATTTTTATTTATTTACTAATTATTCATCAATCAAACGTCGACTATTTCAGTTATAATAAATATATAAAGTCTATTTTTTTTAGCCTACTATTGTTCATTGTCACGTCAATTGTTTCGCAATAAACGTTAAACAAAACATCATTCTATTTAACGGCCCATTTCTAGCAAAGTTTCTTCTTTGATTGTTGACATGAAAGAAATGTATGTTTCTTAGAGGACGAGGAGGAGCATACACGGATAGAAATCGCCTTATACCTTTTGGGAAATTTCTATTGCTAATTATTCATAAAATGTATAAGTCAACTAATAAGCAGACGCCTTGCAAAAAGTTAATGAATATCATGTGTCAAATGAAATGTATAAGCATGTATAATATGCATTCTTATAGGACCTATGTGGTTCTTATGGAATGTATAAGGCTGATGTTTTGGCAAAAATGTATAAGTGGAACAAATGAATAAAATAATTGATTTTCGTTTCGTGTACATCTCTGTGGTGTTCACCCTTTGCGCAATAACATCGTTTATCAAAAGCTATCATTGCAATCTTTCTTCGCCTCTATGTTAATTCGTGACATACATACATACATCGCGACAGATGTTCCAGATCTTCCGGAGTACTATCCCGTGGATCCCAGGGACCATTTTCTGCTCACATCTCCGAATTCATATTGATAAGACTTCCATACATAGTTTCGAAAAAAAATCTAGTTCTAGAATCAGTCAATTCACCACGTATATGGATGTTCCAGATCATCCAGAGGTCCATTCCGTGATATCCAGGGTCCATATTCCAGTTACAACTCTGAATTCATTTTGAAAAGACGTCTATGAGTGGTTTCGAAAAAAAAACCACAGGATCAGTGTCATGAGACGAACACTTTTGCGGAAGTTCCGGATCTTTTTGTGAATAATTACGTGGTCCTCAGAGTCTATATTCTGGTCACAACTTCAAATTCATTCTGATCAGATGTCTACGAGAGGTTACGAAAAAACCACGGAGTTCTAGGATCAATTTCATGAATTGACCACTTTAACGGATGTTCCGGATCTTCCAGTAAACCATCCCGTGGTCCCCAGAGGCCATATTTAGGTCACAACTCCGAATTGCTTCTGATAATATGTATATAAGTTGTTTCGAAAAAACCACGGAGTTCTAGGATGTTCCGTAAATTCCGGAGGACCATCTCGTAGTCTCCAGGGTCCATATTCCAGTCACAACTCCATATTCGTTCTGATAAGACGTCTATGAGTGGTTTTGAAAAAAAAAACACGGAGCTCTAGGATCAATTTCATGAATTGACCACTTTTATGGATGGTTGCATATTCCGGTTACAGCTCCAAATTTCTGAAGACGTCTATGGGTG
The DNA here is from genome assembly GCF_037179485.1 of Ochlerotatus camptorhynchus. NCBI lineage: Eukaryota > Metazoa > Arthropoda > Insecta > Diptera > Culicidae > Ochlerotatus > Ochlerotatus camptorhynchus. The sequence continues at coordinate 267,014 of NW_027040656.1, forward strand.
GTGTTGAAAAAAAAATGGAGCTCTAGGATCAATTTCATGAATTGACCACTTTTACGGATGGTTGCATATTCCGGTTACAGCTCCAAATTTCTGAAGACGTCTATGGGTGGCGTTGAAAAAAAAACATGGAGCTCTAGGATCAGTTTCATGAATTGACAAATCCCGTGGTCGCTGCAGGTCACAACTCCGAATTAATCCTGATAAGACATCTATGAGCGGTTTGGAAAAAACCATGAAGCTCTAGGATCAGTTTCAGGAATTAACCACTTTTACGGATGTTCCGGATCTTCAAGAGGACCATACTGTGGTCTCCAGTGTCCATATTCCAGTCACAACTCCAAATTCATTCTGATAAGACGTCTAGGAGTGATTTCGAAAAATCCACTGAGCTCTAGGATCAGATTCATGAATTGACCACTTTTACGGATGTTCCGGATCTTCCGGAGGACCATCCCATGGTCCTCTGGGTCCATATTCAAGTCAAAACTCCGAATTAATTCTGATAAGACATCTATAAGCGGTTTCGAAAAAACCGCGGAGCTCTTGGATTAGTTTCATGAATTGACCACTTTTACGGATTTTCCGGGTCTTCCGGAGGATCAGACTCGTGACTTTCCGGATGCTAAATGTTCCCAAAATGTGGCAAATTTTCTGTTTAATAACTTTTCAGAAGACACCATGAAGTTATCTCTTCAAATAACCCTACAATAAGAGTTTGTCCCCAATTAGCTCTAATCCCATATGCTACGTGTATTCGTTAATGCTGGTTCCCATAGTGCGGTCCCTATTAACCGTACTATACGAATCTTGACTGTACTTTTTAGTTCTCATGTTTATTCTGTTGTTTCTCGATCAAAATGAAATCAACTAATGTTACAAAAAAAAAAAACATATATTTGTTGAACAAACAAGCTGATTAAAACCTCCCTATATGTTTAATATCCATCAAAACGAGTGAATGTGGTTTCCCCTACCAGTATGATTTGTCATAAATTATTAACCAAGGTTCCACAGGAATCCCAATCAAGAGCCTTTAAGAATTCTAAATAATCCTCAAAAATTAAAATTATAATTTTTTCAACTTCAGGCAATTTATTTATTTATTTTGTTTATTTTAAATATGTTAAAAATACAATTAACATATTCCAATAGTAATATTCAATAAAATAAAACAACAAATTTTAACACGTTAAAATTAGTCCTCTTGATCAGTGCAAATGATTAATGAATTACTCACTAATAGGATCGAGAACTTCTAGCTCCTGCATTTCATTTTCTTCACCATAGCTATCATAATGATAATTCTCATCATTTTCCTCGGGGTTGGCATTATTTTCCCCGACGTGATCTTCAGTAACATACATTGCATCCGTGAGTTCCATAGTGAATTCTTCAGAAGCATACGCCACTTCTTGGTACGTTTCCTCTAGGGTACGACGCTGCTCCAGCATATAGTATTGCTTGGCAACATCACTCAACCCGCTAAAATCAACCGACATGATCGAGTGATTCGCGATTCTCTTGAGCGCCTTTGTCCGTTGGATACCGTCGTTTGCCCTTGTATTGGCAGCCTCAGCTAATAGTTTACCGGCTTTGGCGAGTTCAAGTGTTTCCGAGCGATTAACTTTCTGAATTTTACTAGCATTTCTTTCATAGCCGCTTGGAGCTCGTAGTTCCGGGTGGGCTGTGACGCTCTTGTCTGTGCAAATTTCTACGAATTTCTCGTAGATTCTCCCGTACAGATTTTCGGCTTTTTGATTTGTCCCAACAATCGCGTCCTGAGACACATCAAGCCATGCCCGACACAACGCTTCGTCTTCCAGATGGGTCCAATTCTTTCCCCGTGGCTTCGACGCACTCATTTTCGCACTAGTTTCACTTCTGCCAAATTAAATACAGAACACTTGAAAACAAATTTTACCGCTAGACGAGCTTCGAGATTCGTAGAAACCTTTTGGCGTTTCACTTTGTTTTGTTACTTCGAATAGCAACGTTGGATCGGGTTGCCAAATCAGCACACCCACTGTTCACCGAAACGGTACACGGCGAATGAGAACGACTCAAATTTTAGTTTAGTTACTCATAATCGCCAAAAGTGCAGGAACTCAGCGATGAGTAAATTTTCCTCATGTTTTCCCAGGTTTTTCCAGGGAAAAAATCCCGAATTGGAGAAAATTAAAGATTGGATTCACTCAGCCTATGGGTACTACTCCGAGACTGAATAACATTTTCGTCAATTTCCTCATTTTCCGGCAGATTTTTTAGGTTTTCCACAGGAAACCATGAGACAAATTTAACTCATCGCTGCGCCCTAATAAAAATTGTATGGTTAATTTGCTTAACGACGTGTTCTGGGTATCATCCAAACCATTTGTGGAATAGTTCAATGATTTGGGTTATCGTTCGTTTATGGTTATTTTTTATTAGGGCGTTCATGCCCTTTTGGCGATTATGAGTGAACTAAACTCAAATTTGAGTCGTTCTCATTCGCCGTGTAAGTTTCTTTTCCCAACCTGTTTGGCAACTGCCGGTGCGGTGTCGTGTTATGATGGTGTCATGGTGTGGTTAGTGAATTGCGTTTAACAACGCACCAGTGCGCTTGGTCTTAGGATGCATGTACTCGACTCATACTATGAGTCTCGAAGTGCTGGCGGGCATGTTGCCACTATCTGTCCGTTTTTCAGAGTTATTTCTGAGGCTCCTCACTCGTTGTAAAGTAATGAACCCACTGGTGATCGAAAACTTTGAGAAGCTTCTGGAGCTAAATTCTCAAACATGTTTTATGACTTTCTACTATCTATATTTTACACAGGATGTCAGCCCTTCAAGGAATATCCCCAATCGTATAGTCTTCTCCGATTTCGGCAATTCAGTGAATTTTGATTTATCTATGACGCAGGAAATCCGCGGAATTCCAGAGCATCATCGTCCTATGATTGCTCCGTCATGCAAGAACTTTTTTCACAGATGGATCTCTAATAGAGGAGTCCGCTGGTTTTGGTGTATTTAATGAATTTCATAGCGCCTCTCGAAAACTTGAAGCTCCTTGTTCTGTGTATGTGACCGAACTGGCAGCAATTCACTACACTTTGGAAACTATTGCTTCACTTCTTCCAGATCACTACTTTATTTTTACGGATAGTCTAAGTTCTGTCGAGGCTATCCGTTCCATTAGGCCGGTAAAACACTGCAATGAGAAGGCGGATTCACTTGCGAAGGTGGGCGACATTTATGATCGACAAATCGCCTATAGTGAATTTTTCTCTATTTATCGTCAGCAGTCGCTCGTTAGCTGGCAACATTAATGGAGTGAAGGGAGCTTGGGACGATGGCTACATTCAATTATCCCTAAGGTGTCGAAGTTTGCATGCTTCAAAGGGTTGGACTTGGGTCGAAACTTCATACGTGTGATGTTTCGTCTCATGTCCAATCACTATTGCCTAAACGCTCACTTGTTCCGTGTGGGGTTGGGAGACAGCAATCTTTGTGAATGTGGACAAGGTTACCAGGACGCTGATCATATCCTTTGGTCTTGTGCGGAGTATCGGGGAGTCAATCACATTTTTATGATTCCCAACATAATGTTCCAGTTCGGGATATTTTGGCTAGACGCGATCTGGAGTTTATGAAACTCATATATGTTTACCTTAGATTGTAAGATTGATTAGTTTAGTTTGTATTTTGTATGTGTGGATTTTTTTAAATGTTTTTTCAAGATGAATAGGAATAATTTCTTTTTTTTTTCCTTGATTTGTTTTCCGTCGATCTTGTTTTCCGTGCTGAGCACCAATGCTACCGACGCCAGGGAGGCAGCTTCCTCACCTGGACCCTACCTATCGACCCATCAACTCATGAACCGGGGACCAATGGCTTTACTTCCGTGATCAGCGATGTTATGCCTCAGAACATCCCGGCGGCGCCGAGTGGGATTGAACTCAGGCCTGCTGGAGTGAGAGGTAATCACGCTTACCACTACACCACCGGCGCCGCTAGGAATAATTTCTTGTTTTAGGATTAATTAAATATTTGTATCGTAAACCACATTTCAAACCTCCTTCTCCCTTTTCCCATCCAAAAAATTGTAACCGAGAGTACTCGGTCCAGTCCCTTTAACTTTAAATATAAGACAGTAATAATGTATAACGAAAATGATAACTCGGCTATGTAAAGTTTATTCAATTGAGCCTGTACAAATTTAGTAGTTATTAAAAAAAATAGGCAATATATAGTGTTTTAATTGTGTATGGGCCTTGAAAGTTATAGCAAAAGCGTTTGCTAAAGCCTAGCATGTTATTTTCCCTGTGAATTATTGTAATGGTCTATGAAAGTTCAAGATAATCCCTAAATTCCTAACTCTTTCACATTTTTTCTACATTCTGATTGCTAATGCAATTGAAATGTTTGATGGTGTTCTTTTTCAGCTAAACTTATGATTATTTATGAATTTAAGTTGCATTTTTTTTACGTTCAGTTCTAATAGGCTTTTTTTAAACCATGTGTAGAATATCTGTACTTCACTCTGGAATATATTGATGTCCTCAACATTTCTTATTTCCAAAAAGAGCTTCATGTCGTCGGCATAGATTAGCAATTTTATTTTTTTGAGAATGAACGAAATGTCATTTACATACTAAATAAAAAGAAAAGGTCCCAAATGAGAGCCTTGGGGGACTCCTAAGGTGACTTTAATTGGGGCCAATTTCTTTCCATTGAATTTAATTATTTGTTGGCTGACCGCCAACTGACCGTTAAAGATGATTCAAGCCATTTCAGGAGTCCTGGCACGATTCCATTTTTTTTTTTAATTTTAAGAGTAGCATTGGTATGTTAATTCGGTCAAATTGCTAAAGTCCGTATACGTGGTTTCCATTATCCATTGCATTTAATGTACACACTAAGACTATTTAACCGAAATCTGTGAAAATTTACCGAAATCTCAACAGCTGAACGTTCGGTAAACAGTTCGGTGAATTTTCACAGATTTCAGTAATTTTCCAACGAATATCTGTGAAAAATCATAGGAAAACTGTGAAAAATCACCAAACTGTTAACCGAAAGTTCTGGTGTCGAGATTTTGGTAAAATTATACAGATTTCGGTGAAATAATCCTAGTGTGTATAGTCTATAAATTCAAGTAAATTTGTCGAGGTCGAACGTCCTTTAAATAAGCCGTGTTGCATGTCAGTAATTCTATTTTTGGTTTGAAGAAATAATTTTTCATTTACAATGGCTTCGAAAAGCTTTGGAATGCAAGAGATAATGGCTATTCCACGATAATTACGTACGTCAGCTTTCCGGCCCGACTTAAAAATAGATACTAAAAATGAGCTTTTCCATATTTTTGGGAAGGTTCCGGATTCCAGTGACATTAAAAAGCCAAAACAATGGAGCAGTGAGTGCCATTGCTAGACTTTTTTTAAATATTGGATGAATTCTGTCAGGTCCAGAACCTTTTGAGGCGTCTAAGTTCTTTAAAGCCTACAAAATATCCTGCACTTAAAGTTGATTGACGCCAATGTCCATTGAAAATTCTGGATACTTAATGCTGAGGTTGCCACTTCATCGCACAAGCTATGGCTAGAGTCGGTGTATAATGAGTCACGCCAAGAGTGAAGCCAAGTCTACCTATTGAGCTGTCAAACCGGCTACCTATCGTGCAAAGTAAACAAGTCCACGAAAGGTACTGCAAATCAATATAAAATATAATCGAAGAAATATATGAAACGCAGATATGTATATGACACGCAGTGAGCATTACATTTGTCATGCGATACGTTTTGTAATGATCAGTAATGACAATTTCTACTATTTTTATTTAAGATAATTCGACAAAATCACTGATATAATGATTTACTACAGCCGTTAATTTTTTTCCTCGCTAAAAGTCATTTGAAGTTGATGCAGAAGTCCTCTTTTGCCAAGTTAAAAGAAAGGGAATCTTTCGAAAACCGTGATGCGAGTTCAACTGTTTTCCTCTTGGCGAGACTCATTATACACCGACTCTAGCTATGGCATGAATGGTGCAGAACGGTGGGTTGCAGATTTTCACCTGCCACGACAGATGCTACGGAGACGTTTATCTTTGTTTTTTGGAGGCTTTGTGAACCGTTAATGATTGTGTGTAATGTGTATCAGTGTTTAATTAATGTTTTTTTTTTATTTGTGACCTTCACTTTAAGTTTTAAGTTATTTCATCATTGGGGCTACATTGAGTCTGTTGATGTTGAAAAATAAATACAAATATGATAAATATGACAATATGACAGTTCGACTGATAGATTTTGTTTCACCCTTTGCGTGACTTATAAAAACTGTCATGGTTTATGGATAGGCTTAGACTGGCTTAGGTATTATATTCAACTTACATGCTTGCAAAATTACAGAGCGCCAAATGTACATCTTTGATTGGAAATCTGAAAAAAAATAATATGATTATGATGTAAACAAACAGTTTGGATGACATTTCATGACCAAAAATTTAAAAGGGCCTATCATGATATCATTGATTTGCATGGGTGGCATTCGGTTTATGGGGTGGTTGAGGTGTATAAAGTTTTGTTTTTAAATGTTGATAGCACCTATTCAATTAATGGTCGAGATTTCCTTTCATAATCACCTATTGCACTCTATAAGTATATAGGATGCGAATCACCTTTATTCTTTTTCGAATAATTCATTTGAGATGCTCCAAAACTCTATCAGTAGTTATGCATTTTTCAGACTACAGAGTAAAAACACGTTACAATGTTTTAATAATTATTTAATAGGAAACTGTCATCAAGATTGTCTTGTAACATGTTATAGCTCCCTAAGCTGAACATGGCATTAGAAATTAAAATCTGTATTATTTTTGCAAGAATCCTGCTGGTGTTCAGGAATATGTTTGATGAAAAACCTACAAAGGACAGCCCTATGGGGTTGTACGCAATGGTGACGTAGGACTACGTGGTCTTGTATAATAAATGTTATTTGTTAACCACTGCAGGAGCTTGTGTTTTGTGTAGGAATAGGAATTTGAGCGGGGTTATCTCTGTTTATACTCTTTAATATGACTATGATTGACCTGAATTTTTTTGTTCAGGAATATTTTTGATGAAAAACCTACAAAGGACAGCCCTTTGGGGTTGTACCCAATGGTGACATAGGACTACGTTGTCTTATATAATAAATGTTATTTGTTAACTACAGCAGGAGCTTGTGTTTTGTGTAGTATTAGGAATTTGAGCGGGGTTCTCTCTGTTTATACTCTTTAATATGACTATGATTGACCTGAATTTTAGTTGCAACATGTTCAGAAATTTAACTCTAATGGTAGTAGAGGCTTAAAGTCTTTGGAAGATGATGATGACGGGAAGGCAACTGAATCAGCAAAGCAGACCGGACAATCCCATATTCTTCGGTTCAATGAATTAGGCACTCGCAAGAGTCTCGGCCCGTCTGCTGCTGGACAGGGGTTGAAGTAGTGTCTGTGACAAGCTGGAAAGCCGCAGAATATCAGTGTCCACCCAGCAAAAGCTCCTCCCCTTTTTAGTTTTTATCGTTAAATTCCTTCTCTAAACAAGTTGGTAAATCTTAGCCTTTAGCAGAAAGACGCTAAATACTTTTTTCGGCGAATTTATGATCCTGTTTCACATCCCTAGAAAGTATGTAATGCAATTTCATGTTTTTTGGTGGTCTTTCGAAAATGTAGAACATCAGAATTGCAATCAGCAAGTGTAATCCAAGAAGCAAAAGCGTTTTTATTGCTATGACGACGACTGAATTAAGGGGCATAGAAGCAGAGGGATGAAAGTCAATTCTCTTCAACGATTTCCTCTTTTGATGACCATGGCTTCACTAACCTATTTCGCACTATTTCTGCTATGCTCTTCTATCATCCACAACAACAAACGTATCAATGAATGTGTTTGCCGTCGAGTTATTAACGAAACAGAAAGTCGATGAAGAGAATCGATCAAAATCACTTGCACCCCTGCTTCCAAGTTTGGTTACAAGATTAAAATTCTGCAGAGCATTTTGTGTGGTCTCAGTGGCGATGAGTGAGCAAAATGTTATGCAATTGCATCCTCCCTATTTTCACACGCCTGAAAATCGGAGGTGAATGCCACTTCGACTTGTTTCGTTTACTAACGACTCTCTGATAACAGTGTTGGGGAAGCAGCATATGCATGTACGTAATTGGTGGATTTGTTAGATATTTCGACGCTTTTGCTTTACATTTATCACTTTTTCAATAGTTTATTGTTTAAAATCAACAGTCGGAAGCGTTGCTATCGATGGATGCGTAGAAATATTTCTGATTTATTGGTGATAAAAATTTTGAAATTGGTCCAGGGCCATCTGAGTTATTAACGTTTAAAATCTTTCATAATTTCGTTACATGTTCCATTTTCGGTTTTCACAAAGTGTACCTCCATTTAGAAATCACAGACGTTGTCCTACGTCAAAAGCGAACATTTTTTGGAAGAATTTCTTGCTCAAATTCGAACTGTTTCTGTTTCATTGACATGGTCATGTGGTATTCAGTCATTGCAAGAATATGTATGTACCACTTCAATACTTGATGCATTTTTTTTTCCTTAATTTGTTTTGCGTCGATCTTGTTTTCCGTGCTGAGCACCAATGGATTTTAGTTGGATCTGTTCATGTCATTTTCTAAACGTATGCCGTGTTTTTTCTATGAATATAACATGGACATGATGTAAGGTGAAAAAGTCTAACTTTCTAGTTTCTAATAATACTAAAGAATGAATAATGTTCTCACACAAGCACTTCTGAGTAATTGCGCTTTGGAAACAGTAGATAGAGTTTTTTTTCTCTATGATTAACGGTATATGCATTTAGGTTAACATCTTCTCCTTCTTTACATGTTCTGCACAAACATTACATTCGAAGTCCCTCCTTTTTTACATATTCTGCACAATACATACCACTGATTTCCCGCCGTTTTTGTAAGAATGGGGCGGGGCAGAAAGCATCTTTTGTGCAGAATATGTAAAAAAGGATGGACTTCGGATATTAATATAACTGCATATATAGAGGTACCAGATATTTTTTACGACATCAAAATATCGTGAGCAATTTTGTTCTCACTTTCGAAGCTCCCTGGAAGCGGATAAAAAATTAACGGAATTAAACTTTTTTTTGCTACATTGTAGTTTGCTTAACAATTAAGGGAAATGGCTCTAATGTAGGCCTATGGACACATCGCTAAAAATCTGCTATTTATCAATTTTATCTAGATGAACACGTCATTGGGATGGTACAAATGGATATTTTTGGTCGCTATTGAAAATTTAGTCGATAGCTGAATTTATGTATGGGCTGACATTACATCCATTTCCCCTATTTCCCAGAAAAAAACTGATCGTCCATGTTTTTTTCAGGTTATAAGGAGGGGGTGTTTTGCATAAATAAGTTTTCCGCATTTCATATAAGGCGCTGTTTATTTATTACGTAAACAGTTTTTTGGGATTCTTGCTCCCTCCTCCCTCCCCCTGCAGACTATTGTCCAATTTTTTTTTTGGTTCTTGGATAATTGCCAACACCCCTCCCTTCCAAACTGTCTACGTAGTTAATTAACAGTCCCTTCGTTGAACGGGACCCAAGTCTCCTTCCACCATAACATAGATGGTTGTCAAGGTGATCACGCCATGATCCACCTGTAACCGCTGACTTGCTCCTGCTTACTGCAGGACCAAGCGCCACGCCAGTAATGAGCAGAGGCACGACAGTAGCTCTGTTTTGTATCTTTTCAGAACGATGTGCAAACTCGATTATGACGACTGGGTTTGGAAAAAACGTTTATTTCATGAAAATAGTGATAAAATTATCATTTGTACACTTTCAAAAGTTTTATTACGGAAAATCGGAAAAAAATATTTATTTCAGCAGATTTGTAATTTAATATCCTATCGATTTGCGTATTTTGATTTCATTTCATCTATAAATGACAATGTTACAAGCGTTTAAAACCTAACACTATTTCACCACTCATATTTGATTTGCTCCATAGTATAGTCGACAAAGACGTAGTTATACGTCGAAAAACGCATATATAGAGCACGGCATGAGCTGAACTGCTAACGATGAAAGCCAAACACGAACTGACCTCCATTTTCGAAGTCATTGCCTACGAACGAGTGATATGCCTATGAGTTACAGCTTGGTCTCGTAGGTACTGATGCAACATGCAAAAAGATTTTGGCATTGCAAAAATCCACAAGACAACAGAGCCAATAAAAGTTTCAATTAGATTGACAGAACATAGTTGCATTGCTTTTCAATGACGACCGATGACTTTTTCATTGATAGATGACTTTTTTAGAAATATGAATCCTCAGTAGACGTGTTTGCAATTGCAATTATAAAATAACGAACATTTTGGATGGCTCGAGTTTACTTGTCTTTGTTAAAAAACACGTCTACTGAGGATTCAAATTTCTAAAAAAGTCATCTATCAATGATCTGTCGTCATTGAAAAGCAATGCAACTATGTTCTGTCAATCTAATTGAAACTTTTATTGTAGACCGTTTTACAATTGTTGTCTTAAGTCCTATTTTTACAATTTTGTCTTTGTTTATATTTTTTATAATATGTCGAGTTAAAACATTATTTCTAGTTGACGTTATGCGAGGAATTAAAATATTGCTTTAATTTGGTTTTTGTCACTGCAAAGTCAATGTTAACGCAGTGCTTATTATATGTACCGTAAAACGGGGTAACATTGATAGTTTTTTAAAGTTAATTCTAATTTTTTTTTGCAGCAATGAATATTTTTTAAATTTTATAATTTTAAAACAAGTACTGAGGATCCAGGACTTAATTCGTTAGTTATTTGTTTAACGGAAATTAAAGCATTTGCACTATTTTTTAAGTTGTGTGACCGAACATCAGTATTTTAAATTGGAGTTAGGGTAACTGATGATGGTTGGACCTATTTAGGCCGGGTTCACACGACTTCAACATTCATGTCGTATTTTTTTTATGAATTCAACATATAATTATAAAAAATGTGTGATTAGGGGAAAGATCAACCTTTCTTGTCTCTAAGAATAACAAAAAAAGTTAAATATTATGAACAAATGATTTTATAAAACGTTTTTATTTAGAAAAGAATTATGATGTTGGTTGGACCTATACTGATCTTGGTTGGACCTAAAAAATGATGATGGTTGGACCTATTTTTGCAAATGCTAGTTTAGCCCATATTGGTTCAAAAACTTATTGGTATAATGAAACAACTCTTTTTATACAGCTTTTATGAATTTGCTATTTAAAAAAATCAAGAAATTTGAGTATAACTTCGTTTTTAAAAAAGTTCACTTTCCACACATTAGCTATTCATCATGGCTCATTTTCTCGGAAATCATTGACCCATTTGGAAATTTTCTAACGTCAAACTTTAGGTATTGTGATCCCATTGAAAGCTATCAAATATTTTTGGAACCGGTCAACTGGTTCCGGAGATATGGCCGTTTATGGAACATAGACCTAATTTTGACATGGAAGGAATAAAACCTATCATGGGACACTTCACATTACTTTCAAATTCGATAACAATATCAATAACAAAATTGAGTGCCTTGGATCACATTGGCCACCTCCGGGCATGTTCTGGCTGTTCGCGGGGAATTTAGGGGCTTAAAATGACAGAATATCAGAACTTAATTCCGGTTTTATAGTTCTTTTTCTCCTAGGAGTTTTTTTTTCGGAAATAAGTTTCAGTTAGCCATTTGTTAACTTTTTATTTCAAGTTAATTCACACATAGAAGGTGTATGAGAAGTGCTTAATGTAAATTCATATTAACAGATTCTTCCGGCGCTTTCGTGGTAGTTCGGAAATCGGTGGTTACCCTTTCAGCCAACCTGACGATGGAATTCCTCCTTTAAATTTACGCCCAACTAGTGACGCAAGGTCTTTAGCAGCTTCCAAGATCTTTTTGGCCGTCTTGGCACAGCCAGAAGCAGCGCACATACAAACCCAATCCACTAGCTGGTTCTCCAAATCAACACTCAACACTATTTTCCTTCCATATTTCTTGCCGTGGCTTCCCTTAATTTTTACGTGAAGTGTGCTTTTCGGAATATTGTACCTTTTATGTGCCTGATACGCGGTAAGTGATTTATTTCTTACTAAAAGAACAGCCCCTTGAAAATTTTCGACCGTATAACTCTTTTCTATAGCCATTTTTTCAATCGAAGAAACTGATCACTCGGCTAAAACGAAATCGAATTTCAAATCAGCTGCGCATGAAGGATATAGACAAACCGAAGCGCACCTAGTGGCCGTCTTAGAAAACACATAGGTCCAACAATCATCATGCATAGGTCCAACCATGATCATATTTATCTTTTCGAATTTCGTCAATTATTCAAACATTTTAGTGAAACCAATGGATAAATGGCGTACTAACGTATTGTTTACAGGGTGATTCGGAATAGCTGTTCCTTTTAGAAATGGTCATAACGATTTAACGCTTGCATGAATTTTTGATATCATTATATTCCAGATATTCTACATATCTAACCTTCAACTAAGCATAGTTTATTTCAGATCTCTCTCCCTTTACCTTAATTACCTGCCACATTTGTCATGAAAATTAACCACAGCTGGCACGCACGCTTTAGTTCCAGCACTTTTTGAGTCCTGGTGATGCGTTCAGGCTCTGACATTGAACGGATTTTCCAAGCATGGTTCCTTTGTACCTCTATAATGATGCAAAAATAAATGTTACATTCTTTCGAAGAGATTTCAGTTTCTTAAAGATAACACACGATTTTTTTACAGATTTATGCTATGCTTCATTATGACGTCAATGGCTGCTTGAAATCACAAACGAATGAAATTTCAAAGCCTACTATCAATACAAGCTGATATTTGTACACATTTAAAACAAAAATACTTGAACATATACCCATTTTACCCATTGAGAATTGAATATTTGTGAAATCGGTGACAATTATTCTGAATCACCCTGTACACCTTAAAGCATTTTTTTACTGCATGAAAATAAAAATAAATGTAAAAAATATTCCTTTTTTGTATGTTTGAAAGTAAGGCATGATCACGAAATAATGCGTGGAAAGTGAACTGTTTTGAAAACACATTGAAATTCAATTGTTTTGAAGTTTTTTCAATAAAACACCCATGCAAATTGAAGAAAAAGGGTTTTTTTTTTTATAATAGTAAAGTGATTTTTGAAAAAAAAAATTAGTGAAGATTGACTAAACTAGCGTTTGAAAAGTAGGTCCAACCATCATTAGTTTTTGGATAGGTCCAACCAGAATCAATCACCCTACTTTGATAATGCTCGAAGAATATAGAAAAAAAAATCGTGAAACTCAAACTTTTCAGTTCTTTAAATATGAACCTTTGAATGAGTATATAATCAGAAAACATCATAGGCAATAAAAATACGACATTGAATTTGTGATGGATATATCGGAAATATATTTCATAAATGATGGTTTGAGTGCTTTTTCAAACAGGCGAAAATACGAAAATGGTTTTTTAATATGTATGTATGTAAGGTAGCCACCATCCTTTCAAGACTTGTCTTGTATGCAGCTCCACTTAATAGCAAGATCAATTTGAGCTACCGATTTGAATTCACTATATCGCTGTATGAAGGGCCAAAAACGGAAGGGTGGACCCGTAAGCAGAGACACTTACGCGAAATCCACGGGAATTTAAGAATCTCCTTCCTACGATACGCTCCAACAAATCGAATAACACAATTCGCAATACTTATTAAGCTCCCTACTCGATGGTTTGTTAAGAAGGGCGCGTCAATCGCCCTGAAACTGTTGGAGTAGAATTCACACCACCACAATCGAATCGGTAGGATAAAGAAAATGATAGTGTTTATTCCCTCCTAGACTCCGGCTGTCAATCATACCATCGTCCAGTTTCAGTTTGAATGATACCCTGATGGTCCCTCCCAACCCAGTATTTATTTATATAATGAAAATATATGCAATGGAGAAATGAAATATATCAGAACATTAAAATATGACATAATGAAATACATTTATATGGATAATATAGTTGCTACTGCAATGAAGAAGTATTTTACATATAATAAGATGCAGCTCTATACCTCCTCAGCTTGCAATGGCAGGTGGATGCAGCACTGAAATGTATAGGATATATAAGGCAATTAAATATATTTTGCTCGAATGGTACTAACAATAATGCTAAAAATTGTAATGAATAACTAACAGACGAAAAATATAATCTTATTTAATGTTGTTGTTTCCTCTGCTTCATCAGCTTCATATTAATTTCGATGACTTGCTTGGGTAACTGGAATATTAAGCTAATAGTAATAATATATCATGCAATGTATAATTTATATAATATATGTAGTGAAATGCAACATATAAAAAAAAATAAACAAGTTTTGTTATTTATAAATCATTGGTCGTGGTATGAACTCAACTTTACCTTTTTAATTAATCCACAATTTAAATAAAGAATCAATTAGCTACATAATCGAGGATATTTGTGCATACAAGATTTATAAAAAGAAGTAACAATGAATAATTCTTGAAAGAGCGAACAAACAAATTAAAAACATTGGCCTAATGTATGATGATATTCAATTTATTCTCTGGGTAGTCCAAATTCTGAAAACCATAGATCATATTATATAATAATAAAATAAAATGTAAATAACAATGATTTGCTATTCGATACACCTTCTGGTCCATCAGTATCTGCAGGACAACTATTTTCTGTAAATGAAAATATTGTTATAATGATATAATGAGATTTTAAATATGTGAAATAAAAATAATTTACTAGTCATGCAATATATAAAATATAATGCATGTAAAATAAACAAGTATTACAAAATACACATAAGCTCGATTTAAGTTAACCGCAGTACATTTTGTTATTACAATTTTTGATATTTTATTGAAATTGAACTAACTCTTTATTATGCACCATGGAATGGTTTAACGCAATATGGAATGCTTTTAAAAATATTGGTAAACTTTAATAAAGAATCAATAACAGTTAACAGTTTTCATGCCATTGTAATCATGCATTACAATGTTTTTGTATTTTCCTAAACGAAGGCTGATAAAAGTGAATCATTATAATATTAATTTAAAAATGTTCCATCATCGAAGAGCTGAAAATAAACTTAAAGATTTAAATCAATAAATCCAGCCTCATATTCCGAATCGGATTAAATAAGTATTTACAAGTGTACAAATAAATATATCAACAAGTAATGTAATTTTGTCTCCTAGAAAGGAAAAATAGAAAGGTTAATTGCACTAAAAACGGTATGCATACATTTGTGAAAATCAAACAATGCTACTTGCTTCTTCCAGTTTGTTTTGCTCCTTTTTAAATATGTATCATTGAATAAATAATAATAATATAATAGGACCCGGGATCCATTCAAACTCAAACTCCACGGCGGCGCCCCCCACACAAGAACAAGCCTCTACCACCAACGATCCTCCAAACCTGGAAACAAAAAAGCCACGAAAAGCGCCCATTCCCTCATTAAATTCTACTCTTACACGACGTTAAAAATATAATATAATAAAAATATATATTCTCTTCAATTGGTCGCGTCGTGTCCACTCCGGCCGCAGCCCAAGACGGGACTTTTTTTTCTAGTCACTCTGTGCACCAAAGCAATGCACATAGTAAACAATAGATCAGCGCCGTTCAAATCAAATTATCGCGCCCGGGACACAAAACAATTTCTTTCGAAAACACTTTTTTTGCAAGCGAACCAATCACACACGTATAAACGTCCAGGAGGCAGAGTGCCAGCGCTAATCATAAAAGAAACAGCGTAAGATTAAATTAAAATCACTTACCATAATTCCTTGTAATCCAAATAGTCCAGTAAACGTATATTATCCTAGATACTCAATTCGCTTCCATTCCATACATTCATTCTCACGTTTTTCACTTTCACATACAGAAAACTCGCAGTCATACAATCACACAGAATGCCTTACATCTGTATTCCTAAGCTCCAGCCTAGAGAAGTTGGTTCCACTGAGAGTGTTCTCTTTGTCTGCTACACGTACTTCCCCTCTCGTTATCTCGGCCCTCTCCGCTCCAGAATCTTTAAGCGCCCATTACATATGTCAATATATTGACAAACATCGTATTGTCAATTTTCCTTACAATATAATCAATGTATAAATATTGACAACATTAATGACGATATACTAAAGCGTTTGTTACACAGGTCAATGTATTGACAATAAATTGACATACTGACAATATTATTGAAAAGGTTATATTGATAACGATGGTTTGATGACGAGTATTGTTGAAAACCGATTTTCATTTCACTTTCTCAATATTGTTCCCCTACCCAAGAGGAGGGAGAACGTACGTCATTTAGACCGACTGACTCACGCATGCAGTGTTGCCATTTTGTTTAAATCTTCGTGTGTGATATAAAATGGATATCAAACTAAATAAAAAAAGTATCCTTTTACAGTCGCCAATCTCTACCCAGGCTTCGTCTATATGGATGTTCATTTGCTACAAAATAACAAGCATAATCATGTATTTTTTTTTTTACTTTAAAATAAAATAAAACTATCTGCGTTTTACATGCCTACCCTAATAAAAATGTTATGGTTAATTTGCTTAACAACGTATTCGGGGTATCTTGCAAACCATTAGTGGAATAGTTCAACCATTTAGGTTATCGTTCATTTATGGTATTTTTTTATTAGGGTACACGTACGAAATTAAGTAATATATGCAAGTTCTTCCTTTAGGAATATTTACCAAAACATCAGCATAATAGTTTATACTTGGGAAACTGCATTCCATTGACAGTTTGACTCGGCTCCCAGATGACAAGCATTTTGAGTTAGTTCGCAGTACTCACACACTTAAAAAATAATACCGAACTCGGTTTAATTTTCTATCGAACCTCTTCGGTTAAAAATGATAAACCGAATAAATGGTTAAAAAAAAATTCAGGCGTATTTATCGAATCAGACCCGACAAATTTGACAGATAGAAATGAAGGCTGAACCGAAAAGTACGGTGAAGTATCGACATATCCGAATTCGGTACGTGAAAACCGAGAAACTCGGTAAACTGAACCGAATATTCGCTAAAACATGTTAAACGTCAAACGCTTAAACGTCAAACGTTTCACTTGCGCTCAACTCGTCAAAATTGTACGTACCTATTTAAAATAATTCAATGATAATGTGTCAAATTTAATGATTTCTTACGAGTAATGGTAATTTGAAATGTTACCGACTTCATCAGTAGTTCAAAAACCGGGTAAAATATTACCAACTTAGGTTATCCGAATTCAGTGTGTAGTTAGTATTTTCCATAGGTCCAGCAACGTCGTTTCTCTTTTGACCCGCTGATCCACGTTTCTTGTGTGGGGAAATTGAGACAAGTAATATTGACTTTAATACATTGAGGTTAAAAGGCTTCAAACGTATTGTCATTGATGTCGTCAATATTCGTATAATGATGATATTGATAGAATTAACTGTTTTTTTTGGTCAATATATTCTGAGTATTGACAAAGTGAAATGAAAATCAGCTTTTCGTCAATACTTGGAATCAATCATCATCATCAATATCACCTTTTCAATAATATTGTCAGTATGTCAATTTATTGTCAATATATTGACATGTGTAATGGGCGCTTTACGCAGCGCAAGCACCGCTAGAACCATTCGAACACTGCTAGCCGTGTGTACGTTCGTAGAAATTGATTCGCTTTTCTCGCTCTTTTTTTTTGCTCTATTTTTTATCACTGCACACGCCAAATAAAAGCGCCTTCCAAGTAACCATGAATCAACCACACTACCACTGTGAGCATATTTTTCTTTTCGGTGTTATTCTTACTATTTCGACCCTCCTCGCACTACGGAAACTTCTTGGCCTGAGCACTCTTTTCTGTATTGGTGGAAACGATTTTTTCGTTCATTCGCTTCCTCCACACTTCACTTGCTGTAGATTTTACACTCTCTATTCGTGTGTGTGCGTATGAACGTTGTAAATCACTCACTCCGTTTTTTCCTATTTTCCCCTCCTTTGAGAGAATTCTATCGCCGCCAAAAAAGCGCCGGAAAAATTTAGAAATTTCACCAATTTGTAACAAAATAAACACTTCACTGCCTTCTTCCGTCAAGAAGGAAATTTTGCCTCCCTACATATTTTTTAAGCCACTGGGTGGCACCAGCCAGAGACCTCACAAAAAAGAAAAAACGTGCATAAGTACGCTCGTTTCCGCACTGTGCAACACTTTTATTTTTCCAATTACTTGCCGTGAATTAAATTTCTTCCTCGCTGTGATAGCAAGACACACACTTCTTCTGCAAATAAGATTTTGCCAATTTTCACCAAATAGCACTGTTTTCACTTGATTGAACCCGCCGAAATCGTAATTTTCAAGAGAGATTTCCCGATGCGTTCGCGTTGCTCGACTACCAGACACAGAATGGTTGAAAATGGTTTTTTTTAATATGTATGTACAAAATGTAACATATACTTTATAAAAATTACAAACTATATAAACGGAAATACCCTAAGCTACAATATGGAACCAATATTACTAATTTAGAAAAAACGCAGCGAGTAAAATTAAACTTTATATCATACTATCAAAGTTACCCGCATTATCACAGAAACCCCGTTTTACGGTTGCCGAAGAAAAACTGTTGGTTCAAGGGTCCAAATTTGGCATAATTCGTACGATGACGATTTGTAGCAAATATATTTCTATTTCGTTAATGCCTAGATGGTGTACCTATATAAATTTAAGGATGACAATAGTTCTATTGAATCAATGCGATGTGATACGATATCGCTTACGAAAGAAATCATAGCAAATTCACGACGCTCTTTTAATGTTTGGATATTTATGAGCATACACCGAGCTGTGTAAGATGGCAGAGGAAATACAGTCCAACCTAACTTGCTAACTCTATTCTTTCTTCGTGTGTGATTGAAAAAGGAGCAAGGAAACCTTACATAAGCAATTAACAATGTTTTTATCGTATACGGATCGTGAAAGTTATAGCAGAAACGTTTTATGAAACCAAGCATGTTGTTAGCTCTATTAATAATTGTGTTATAATGATCGGTGAAAGTAAGTTTTGAGTCCAAAATAACACCTAGATTAGAGTCGGTGTACAATGAGTCACGCCAAGAGAAAAACAGTTGAACTCGCATCACGGTTTTCGAAAGATTCCCTTTCTTTTAACTTGGCAACAGAAGACTTCTACATCAACTTCAAATGACTTCTAGCGAGAAAAAATAATAGCGGCTGTAGTAAATCATTATAGGGGAATTTACGTATTCTCGTCAATCTAAGCAGCGTCTGCACTTCTACTAGCATTTTCTCAGCGTCACGCACATATATGATGTGTCTGTTTGTTTACATTCATCTGCTGCTTGCTTTTCTATCCATTCCAATCGACAGAATTTTTCAAAACGTTTTGAAAGCGTTTTTACAACGCTCCAAACTTCTCAGGTGAGTGTGACTATTGTCGGCAGTCTCTTTTTCTTCGGCAACCTTCCCATTAGAACTGCGTGTTAACCAGCTGTTCTATTATCGGCAACTCGAAATCAACCTCATTTTGTAGTGCGTATGCTTTATTTGTAGAAAAATGTAGCATTACTGGATTGCTCGATCGTTCAAATATAATCAGATTGAAGCTGAAAGGCTAAACAATCGTTTGGACACATTCAGGGAAGTGCGTTGATGGGAAAACATAGTGAAATCAACGTTTAAATTTAGGTTGCCGAAAACAGTCAATGGGTGCCGAAGCCAACATTTACCCTATCAGTGATTTTGTCAAATTATCTTAACAAAAAATAGTAGAAAATCTCATTACCGAACGTATCCCATGACAATTGAGTGCTCACTGCGTGTTTATTATCATTTCTTCGATTATATTTTATATTTTATTGCAATACCTTTGGTGGACCTTTCATAGCATCGTAAAGTTTGTTTTCTTTGCACGATAGGTAGCTGGTTTGACAGTTCGATAGGTAGACTTGGCTTCACTCTTGGCGTGACTCATTATACACCGACTCTAACCTAGATATCTGACTCTATCACACTTTTCTACGATCTGGTTTCCTAAAGTGATTGTTATGTCGGGTAGGATTCGTTTTCTACTAATGGTAATTGAGTTATATTTTTTTTATATTTAATTGTAGCAAGCTTTTTTGACACCAAGTATGGAATATCTGTATTTCCTCTTTGAATGTGATGATGTCTTTGGCATCTTTTATTTCCAAAAAAAGTTTAATGTCGTTAGCATAGATTAAAGCTTTCAATTTCTTAATAATGAAAGATTTGTCATTGACGAAGAGTATAAATAAAAGTTGTCCTAAATGGGAGCCTTGAGGAACTCCCGAAGTGGCATCAAAGGGATTTGATGGCTTTCCTTTGTATTTTACAATTTGATGGCGGTCAGTTAAATATGATTCAAACCACTTGAGGAGTGCGTAATGAATTCCCATTTTTTTTTTGAAGTTTGGGTATGTCAATTCGATCAAACGCTTTGCTGAAATCTGTAACAACACTTCTACATGGTTTCCGTTATCCATTGCATTCAAGGAATAATTAATTATTTCGAGCTAATTCGTAGTTGTTGAACGGTCTTTAAAGAAGCCATGTTGCATAGTAGTTATTCTGTTTTTAATTTGATGAAAGAGTTTTTCATTTACAATCGCCTCTAAATGTTTCGGAATGCAAGAGATAATAGCTATACCACGATATTTACGTTGGTCGGATTTTTATGGTCTATTGGTTATCTGTGTAATTACAGCTGATCTGGCAATAGCAGAGTAGCAACCGTGGGCGGTCAATCATGCTCATGCTCATGCATAAAAGTGACCAAAACATGACCCTCCCCCTCGCTTTAATTCCACTTGTGTTCTATGCAATGCTAAAGCTTTGTTCAAAATTTGAGTCAAATCGGTCAACATTTACCTTGAAGCAATTTTTTTTTTCCAAATTTAAAATGTATATAAAAACACATTTTTTTTTAGTTTTAATGCTAGGTGGCGTTGCAAACGACCCAAAAATCACTTAGCCCAATAAACAAATTTTTCGCTCATCCACTTTGTTGAAGTCCGGAAGATGGTCCGAGTTGAACTTGAAAAGTTATTAGCGTTTTATTGGAGCAACGTCTAACTGATTAAAAATAAAAAGAATAAGAAAAAGAAAAAGTAAGAATAAAAATAAAAATCGCCTCACTAAACAGTTAAACACTTTTGAGGAACAACTCAGATCGTCTTTCGGTCTTCGACAAAGTTATAGTAATGGGTTTGGTGAGGTTTGCGACGTTAGCAACGCCACCTAGCGACAAAGCTTTGAAAATGCTGTTTCTTTATACAGTTTCAACATCAGTTCGGAAAAAATTGCTTCAAATGGGTAAATGTTGACCGATTTGACTTTTGAACAGAGCCTCAGGACTGCATAGAGTTCATGGCGATCGGGTGAGATAATGTTCTAGTTATCTTAATGGCGTCTAAAGTTACAAAATGTATTTTTTTTTTGTTTAAAAATCAAATTTAATTTGAAAAATATCAACAAATTTCAGTAACAAACATCATAAATGTGCATATATTTCGAAAGCTTTCAAGCAAGTATTGATTTCCTAAAACGTTTAAAAATCAAAAAATGGTTGAGAAATTATTGAGTTGCTCTTGATTTTATGCGATTACTTATCCAACATGTGGTTTATAAAAATAACTTTAAATTTTGCGGATGTTCAAACAATTTCCAATGTGGTTTCAGGGTGCACTCGACTAGACTAATAACCTGCAATTGGACACTTGAAAAGTTCATGCATTTTTTTTTATTTGTAACACTGTGTTATTTGTTTTAAATTAACATCTCCAATTGATAGAATATTGTGGTCTTTGGTAAATTGGCTCATAAGGATAGTTCATCGGATTCATGAAATATTGTCACAACTCATAAAGGGTGATACGGTCAAAATTTGGTCAATATCAACTTGACGTATTTCTTTCAATTTTGCATTTAAAAAACCTGAACACCCCTCATTTTGAAGGTGTGTGTGTGTAGAATGTTGCTCCTATTTTGATTTTGGAATTCACTCTTCAGTTGTCAAAATGCCGTCCAAGCAAGAAGAGCAGCGTATCAAAATTTTGCTCGCGCATCGCGAAAATCCGAGCTACTCGCACGCAAAGTTGGCAAAATCGCTAAAAGTTGCCAAATCAACCGTTACAAATGTAATTAAAGTGTTTGGGGAACGTTTGTCGACAGCCAGGAAGTCTGGATCGGAGGGAAATCGAAAACCGGAAGCCGCTGAGACGACAAAGAGAGTTGCCGGTAGTTTCAAGCGAAACCCTAACCTCTCTCTCCGAGATGCCGCAAATAAGCTGGGTGTATCGTCTACAACCGTGCATCGAGCCAAAAAACGAGCCGGACTATCGACTTACAAGAAGGTAGTGACTCCAAATCGCGATGATAAACAAAATACGACGGCCAAAGCGCGATCCCGGAGGCTGTACACGACGATGCTGACGAAGTTTGACTGCGTGGTAATGGACGACGAAACCTACGTCAAAGCCGACTACAAGCAGCTTCCGGGACAGGAGTTTTATACGGCAAAAGGAAGGGAAAAGGTAGCAGATGTTTTCAAGCACATGAAACTGTCAAAGTTCGCAAAGAAATATCTGGTTTGGCAAGCCATCTGTACCTGTGGCTTGAAAAGTAGCATTTTCATAGCTTCCGGGACTGTCAACCAAGAAATTTACGTGAAAGAGTGTTTGAATAAACGTCTGCTGCCTTTCCTGAAGAAACACGGTTGTTCCGTACTGTTTTGGCCGGATTTGGCATCTTGCCATTACGGTAAAAAGGCCATGGAGTGGTACGCCGCCAACAACGTGCAGGTGGTTCCCAAGGACAAGAACCCTCCCAACACGCCAGAGCTCCGCCCAATTGAGAAATACTGGGCTATTGTCAAGCGGAACCTAAAGAAGACCAAAAAAAACTGCTAAGGGCGAGCAGCAGTTCAAGGCAAACTGGCTTTCTGCGGCGAAGAAGGTGGACAAGGTGGCTGTACAAAATCTGATGGCAGGGGTCAAGCGTAAGGCCCGGCAATTCGGATTTGGAAAAGCGGAAGCCTAACTGAATATTTTTCCTGAATTTTATACTAATTGAACTTGAAAAAGAAATTTAATTTGATTTTTTAAATAAACGATTTCACCGATTTACACGCGTTTTCCCTTGACCAAATTTTGACCGTATCACCCTTTAATATACCATTTCTCCGTTTAATCGATTTAAAACTTACATAATTTAAACGCCGTACACACTTAGATTGTATTCCCGAGATTGGCACCGCTGACTAGCAAAGTATTTATTTTTACTGAGATCTCAGCAATACTCTCGTCTACCAGCTGAATCTCAGTATGTTTTTACTGAGACTTAGCAAAATAAAATGCCGTGCTACACTGCAATATAATCTAAGTATGTACATTCCTCTAGGAGTATATTGTCAAAACATTGGAATTCAAGCATAAAATCTACAAGTAATGAGCATGATTGACCGCCCGCAGTTTGCTACTCCGTTATTGCTAGATCAACTGTAATTTCACATAGAACCAATAAACGATGCTTAGGACTAGCATTCATCTTCTATGTGTAAAAAGTGGTGACCGTGCACCGACATGAACGCTCAGGTAGGACGGGAGGCAATGTATAGACCGGCAATCGGGCCAAACAGCCTGCATGCCGTATCGAACGACAACGGCCAACGATGCGTGAACTTTGCAGCCTCCCGGGGTATGGTAGTTCGAAGTACCTTTTTCCCCCGCAAGGATATCCACAAAGCCACCCGCTGATCACCTGACCAACACACAGAAAACCAAATCGATCACGTTCTAATCGACGGGAAATTCTTCTCCGACATTATCAACGTCCGCACGTACCGCAGTGCGAACATAGATTCGGACCATTACCTAGTTGCAGTATGCATGCGCTCAAAACTCTCGACGTTGCATAACACACGTCGAAGTCGAACGCCGCGACCCAACATTGAGCAACTACGGGACGCCGGAGTTGCCCAGGACTACGCGCAGCAGCTAGAAGTTGCACTACTCACGGAAGAGCAACTTGGTGCAGCTTCTCTTGAAGATGGCTGGAGGGACATCCGTTCAGCCATAGGTAGTACTGCTGCAGCGGCACTAGGTACTGCAATCCCGGGTCGAAGAAATGACTGGTTTGACGGCGAATGCAAGCTGTTAGTAGAGGAGAAGAATGCAGCACGGGCGAGATTGAATGTGGAGCGATACAGACAAGCGCGGAACAGACAAAACTCGGTTTTCCGAAGGAAGAAGCGTCAGCAGGAAGACCGAGATCGCGAGGCGATGGAAAATCTGTACCGCGCAAACGACACACGGAAGTTCTACGAGAAGCTAAATAGTTCGCGCAAAGGCTACGTGCCGCAAGCCGATATGTGCAAGGACTTGGACGGTAACCTTCTTACGAACGAGTGTGAGGTGATTGAGAGGTGAAAGGCAGTACTATGACGAGCACCTCAACGGTGAAGCAGCAGAAAACGAAGGTGGCATGGCAACAGACCTTGGAGCACACGCAGAAGACGACAGGCTACCGGCCTCCGATCTTCAAGAAGTTGTGGAGGAGATCGGTCGGCTGAAGAACAACAAAGCAACTGGTGTAGATAAACTACCAAGTGAGCTATTAAAATACGGTGGTGAAGCACTGGCTAGAGCGCTGCACTGGGTAATTGCCAAGATTTGGGAGGAGGAGATATTACCGGAGGAGTAATTTGTTCATCGATTTCAAATCCGCATACGACACAATCGATCGAGATCAGCTATGGCAGATTATGCACGAGTACGGACTTCCGGATAAACTGACGCGATTGGTCAAGGCGGCGATGGATCGAGTGATGTGCGTTGTTCGAGTATTGGGGACACTCTCGAGTCCCTTTGAATCTCGAAGGAGGCTACGGCAGGGTGATGGGCTTTCGTGTCTGCTGTTCAACATCGCGTTAGAAGGTGTGATCAGAAGAGCTGGGATAGACACGAGTGGCACGATATTCAGGAAGTCCATCCAGCTCCTTGGCTTCGCCGATGACATTGACATTATGGCACGGAACTTTGAGATGATGGTGGAAACGTACATCAGACTGAAGGCTGAAGCTAGACGGATTGGACTTGCCATCAACGCATCAAAGACAAAATACATGAAAGGAAGAGGTTCTAGGGAAGACAATGTTAGCCTCCCACCCCGAGTTCAGATTGACGGTGACAAAATCGAGGTGGTCGATGAGTTCGTGTATTTGGGCTCACTGGTGACTGCCGAAAATGATACCAGCAGAGAAATTCAAAGACGCATTATGGCAGGGAATCGTGCCTACTTTGGACTCCGGAGGACGCTCCGGTCGAATAAAATTCGCCGCCGCACGAAGTTGATTGTCTACAAGACGCTGATTAGACCGGTGGTCCTTTACGGCCACGAGACCTGGACTATGCTCGTGGAGGACCAACGCGCCCTTGGTGTTTTCGAAGGGAAGGTGTTGCGTACCATCTACGGTGGAGTGCAGATGGATGACGGAACGTGGAGGAGGCGAATGAACCACGAATTGCACCAGCTGCTGGGAGAACCATCCATCGTCCACATTGCAAAAATTGGGCGACTATGGTGGGCTGGGCACGTCGTAAGAATGCCGCACGACGACCCAGTGAAAATGGTTCTAGAAAGCGACCCAACAGGAACAAGAAGAAGAGGCGCGCAGCGGGCAAGGTGGATCGACCAAGTAGAAGGTGACCTGCGGACCCTTCGCAGGACTACGAGGCTGGCAAACTGTGGCCATGGATCGAGTAGAGTGGAGACGACTTCTTCGGACAGCAGAGGACAACAAGGCCTTAGCCTGATTGGTAAGGTAAGTACCGTGCACTACTTACCTAAGGGATTTAAAAACAGTTAACTCCTCTCTAAATTGTTTACTAATATTGTCCAAATTACCAAGTTTAAAAATTATGTTAAAAAAAATGGTGGGGTTGTGTACAAGACGCGACCGCATGGTAGAAATTCTCGTGCATTTATCTAAATATTGATTTAAAATACAGTAGAAGTAACCTAGGATTTCGGTCTTATGTACATATTTTGGATTTCTAAAGCTTGGTTAAATTCAGGACCTCATAAAAATGCTAATACATATTCTATTACATTTGTTTCCTAAATTACAATTAGATATGAGCAAGGCTTTCTTCAGGTGATTCATTGAAGCGTCCAACAATGACCATCATGATAGCTGATATTCCCTATCACTTCAAGATTTCTTTAGGATGAAATTGAAACTCCTTGTGTACTGTACTGCAGCAAGCGTGTAGTTCCAGTTTCTTTGTTATAAGTTTTGTACTCTTGAAATTTGTATGTGGCAATGAGATTGATCAGAAATAAGGTTTCCACAGCGATTCAACTTCAAAACGCTAGCAAAAAATGCACGCACAAAAACGAAGTGCACAATTTTGCACCAATGTTATGCAACATTTCGTAGTCGATCGGGAATATTTCAATTACCTATAAATCCCTCCAATAAGTTCTAGGTACATCTTTTATCTACCGATTGAGCTAAAAAAATTACTAAATATTGCTGTTTTTTAAGATTGCGCTTACGTTTTGTAGGCGCACATGCATCATTTGGCATAAGAACACGGGGTGTTTTGTAGTGGGAAAAAGTGACGTCCATATCTATCACAGATTACAAATTTGACAGTGAGCATGCATAAGGTCGTAACCGCGATGATCGATTATCTCTTTTGTTAATAACTCACTTGGATTAATACATCTCGGTGTGTTTGCTGTTGCCTTTGATAGCCAATACAACCTGTTACAGGTTACAGCACTTTGTCGTCCGTTAATAACTTGAGCACATAACCGTTCTTGTTGTGTTTGTCGTATTAGATGCTAGATAAAAACTTCTTTTATCGATCTATGTGTTGAAAATACCTTCTTCTTCTTCTTATTCGCATTTCAAGCTTATTGCTTAGTTGGGTGCATATTAGCTTACTGCGTGCTCTCAACTTAGTATTCTAAATGCACTTCCACAGTTATTAATTTTGAGCTTTCGCTGCCAATACCAATGCATGAAATTGTTTATTGTGTGGCAAGCACACAGGGAAGTCGAGAAAAATTCCAACCCGACAGATTCCCTCGACCGGACCCAGAATCGAACCCGCCGCCTCCAGCTTGGTAATACCGTGCCTTTACTGAGACCTGAGGCTGTGAGGCCCCCTGGCTGAAAATACCTGGGAATGTATGTACATGGCCGAGGGGATAAGAGGAGAACGTCGACGAAGAGAATTGGTCAATGTTACTTAGGACATAAGCAATGTTCAGCTTGAATTGTTTCGCTTAGCTGTACCAATGTAAAGAGAAAATTGATTAGGAGAATCGATCATTGCAAGTAGGCCCTTTTCAACGCTCACTGTCAAATTTCAGTACCTACCCAAGTAACCATCAAGCCCGCTAATCACCCTTTTTGCAATATACAGCTGATATACGGCTGATAAAAGTATATTAACCTCATATTGCACAAAGGGCGATTATCGGGCTATTAGCGTGCTTGGTGGTTACTTTGGTAGCATTGTAAGTCCCTCCTACGCGAGATATTCACGATCAATAACGAAATTTCGCATAAATGGCAAACCCGTTTTTGTGTGCTTTTTTATAGCATTCTGAGAAAGCCCTACCTGAATATTAAAATAGGAACATTGTTGAGACATGGCACTGATTTCACTGTTGCCCAATGCTTTCATAAATAACGTAGTAGTTAAGGGGGGAAAGGGGTTTCAGAAATTGTGACCGACCATGTATCAAGTATATCAACACACGCTACGAGGGGGAAGGGGGGTTGATAGGACAAACAAAATCTACCTCATTTATGGTGCCTTATTTTGGTTATTTCTGACCGACTATAAGTTAAATTTTGGCAACCGTGGCTGAAAACCGATCAATTTTCGGGATTTTCGAACCTTAAAAATAGCTTACGAAATGTCACATTTAACAACGAGTTAAATTTAACTCGGCAATTGGGACACAGCCCAAGAAGTATTTTTCGATTACTTTTTCGGAGGGACGTATCAGCTTTTGTAAATGCATTTGATCTTCGATTTGGCGTAACTGGCAGCTCAGCCACGAATACTAACACTACCATCACATAGGAGAGATTTTTCCCTACCTGGTATAGTGGTGTTAGTATGCGTGGGCGGGCTATCAGTTACGCCAAACCGTCGATAAAATGCGTTGTTTAAAAACTGATATGTCCTTTCGAAAAAGTAATCGAGATTTGTAGAACGCGGGATCGTTATCACTCAGACAAGGAGATTGATTCACATCGGAGCGCGCCATCAAGGCAACGGCGCTGCTAGCAGCCAGTGATCTCGATAGGAACGAAGCGCAAGGATCGAGGTGGAAAACTCGAACGCTGCGCGTTTGACAGGAACCTCTGCTTTCCTACTGCTTTTGCTACTGCTGCTACTGCTGCTGCTGCTGCTGCTAGCTGGCCGCCGTCCGAAGCGAAAATGAGTTGAGGCACAAAAACAGCGCTGTTTTATAACTATTCAGATTCAAGCAGCACGATGTGCAGCCAAATGGTACTCGATTATGACGACTGGGTTCGGGGAGAACGTTTTTTTTTATGAAAAATTGAAAAACCGTTTATTGTAGCAGATTACGAGAGTTATTTCATATCTATTGGTGTATTTGTATTTTAATTTCATCTATAAATGACAAAGTTATAATCGTTCAAAACCTTACATTTTCGTGACTGTCACAATTTTAAATTTTCGATTTACCCCCAGTACTTTCCCGTAAGACGTAGTCTACGTCAAAAATATATTGGTTTCAATATTTAGTTGCTACCAGTGTGTTATAGAAAAATAAAACAAACAAGTTTTGTGAGACGAGGTACAATAGTATACAGCTACTATTAAAATAGCTTGGTGCATGAAAAATCTAGAAACCCATCACGTACAACGGTTAATAATGAAATGAGTTCAGTACAATCAAATATAGAAATATAAAATGAAATAATTGCACATTTGAATGTGAGAATAAATTTCAGAAAATAATTTTCATCAACTGTTTTAATATGGTCAGGAAATAATCTTAATCGTTATCCACGTTGTAACCGTCGTAGAACGTCCTGTATAAGAACTCCTGTACACGAAGTGGCTTATGCGCCACTCTCGAAAACGCGGGAGAGAGAGAGAGAGAGAGAGAGTCTGTATCCTACTCGAAGTGAGAGCCTGGTAGGAAAATGAAAGTGCAACGTGTGGTTGCTGGATACATTATCAAAGAGCTTTGAGGGTGGCTCGCAGCAAGGCGAGCGAACGTTCAATGAAAATTAACCTTTAAACAACAATAATTTGTGGAGGTCCTGAAAAGAATCGCTAATGCTGAGCTATTAGAGTATGTTTTTTTAAATGAGGGTGACGCCCCGAAAAAAGTTAGTAATAAAACAACGAAATTAAAATAATTTTTACTGTTGAATTTCGAGTACATTAAAATTTATTGTTCAATTGTTGTACGGGAGAAAAAAGAACATTTATTTTCTTAGCGAATCATGCTTCAACATGAAAAAAACATAATGCATTAACCGTAAAAACCGAGAAACATGCCTCACGCGATCGACGTCATCTCTCTGGCAAATAGGAAACGATGAAAATAAATCTCGATTACTCCCACGAAGGGACGCATTCGCTCCCGTAAACAATGCTTCCAACCCCAATCCAGCGCAACCGGCATCCCGCCCACGCATGCCAACACCACCACCAAATAGGGGAAATTTTCCTCTACTTGATAGGGGATCATCATCATCATCAGCCACTCCAAACCGACCACCAAACGCGCTGCCCACGAATACACCATTAGTCTATAAAAAAAAGGTTGTGAACCATGAATTTTGTTGTGATTTTCTGGTAGTTGACAAAAATGTCCAATGTTTTGACTATAAATATCATGGTTGCAATGACAATGAAATCATTGTATTGTTATTGGTTTTTTTCACGTGGCGCTCGGCATGATGGCCCACAGCGGCTCACGACAAGCAAGCGGGCAAGAATCCAAGGAATAGCGGTGCATCTTCCTCCTTCTTCGGTAAATCGAGGGCTCTTGAGGGTAGCCTTGTTAGATAGCTGCTTGCGGGGAGCCTTTTGTTATGTACTAGAGGAACATGTACAACGCCACGCACCGAAAGTACTGCTGCTTCTACTGCTGATGATGATGATGATGATGATGACGGCCGGACACCACAATTCACCACACAGAGATAAAATAAGCACCGTTCGGCGAGACCGGATGGAATTCGATTTTGAAATCTGTGTTAGGGAAAGTGCTTTTGGCAGGCAATCGGTGATTTGAAATTTGTGTAATTTTCAATAGTGACGTGTTGAAAATGGATAAAGCGTTCATTTTAGCAGATTTGTAGAAAAATTTCCAATTGATTTACTTGTTTAGAATTCAAATCCATCTGCTATTGACAGAGTTGATCAATGATAAGCATACATCTTACACAGGGAAGATTAAATACAGTCCATACTAACTTGTGGAGTACATTCAATAGAAGCTGCTTTTGAACGGACTCTATTCTTTCTTCATGTGTGATTGAAAAAGAAGACCAAACTATGCTGTAATATTCTAACATCGATCTTACATATTTAAGCAATGTACAATGTTCGTGAAAGTTATTGCAGAAACGTAATTGTGTTATAACGATCGGTGAAAATACGAGTCTAAGATAACAGCTAGATCCCTGCGCTATCACAGTTTTCTACGTTCTGGTTTCCTAAGGTAATGGTTTTATTGGGTATGTTTCATTTTCTACTAATGATAATTGAGTTACATTTTAATATGTAACTTTTTTTTTTAGACTTTATTTAAGAGACTTTTAGCCTTAGGCTAGTTCATCTCTTATTTATATGTAACTGTTGCAGGCTTTTGTGACACCAAGTATGGAATATCTGTATTTCCTAATGCCATCAGCATAGATTTAAATTTCAATAATAAAAGAGATGTCATTGACGAATAGAATAAATAAAAGGGGTCCTAAATGGAAGCCTTGAGTAACTACCGAAGTGAAATCAACGGGATTGGATGTCTTTTTTTGTATTTTACTATTTGATGGCGATTAGCTTAATATGATTCAAGCCATTTAAGGAATTTTGAATGAATTCCCTTTTTTAAGTTTAAAGAGAAGCATGGGTATGTCAATTATATCAAACGCTTTGCTGAAATCTGTATATAAAACTTCGACATGGTTTCTCTTATCCATTGCATTCAGGGAGCAATTAATGAATTCGTGGAAAATCATAGTTGTGGAACGGCCTTTAAAACAGCCGTGTAGTTATTCTGTTTGTAACTTGAAGAAATAGTTTTTCATTTACAACGGCCTCCAAAAGGATCAATCCCAGTCGGCGCCGCCGGGATGTTCTGAGGCATAACATCTCTGATCACGCCTGATCACGAAGGGAAGTAAAGCTGTTGGTCCCCGGTTCATGAGTTGATGGGTCGATAGGTAGGGTCCAGGTGTGGTAGCTGCCTCCCTGGCGTCGCACAGTGGGGCAGGGAAGCCATTCGCATGGCCAAAACCTCTAGCGCCGTTGGTTTACTTTCTAAAGCGATACAATGTTCTACAAAGTTGCTCAATATTAAAACCGCCATCTTTTGAAAGTTTCATATTAGTTCATTTTTACGCCACATTGGTGGCGCTCGAGTCTATCTTTTGAACGGAGCATCCTAGCCGAATGGTTTTTCGAGCAAAGGTGTGTAGTTTTAAGAAATATTGTCGAAAACATCGAAACTCTATGACTCACATTAGGCGAGATATCAGGCAATTAGGAAAACTAACCTCTAAAATTGCGTTTTTCCTTTTTTTCACCCATACACGTCAAATGTATGAGTTTTATGCTCTGCTTATTATCAAAATGGTTTGACTCATCCAATAAATACCCATTATTTTATATATCATGCTTTATTATAAAGTTAATAACATAAATGTATCAAAAAAGTGATGCAAAAATTTTTTTACTCAAAATATAGCAAAAAGTAGCAGTCAATTTTTTTACAGTGGTTAGTGTAGACTTTGTTGGGCAAAATAACGAGCACAGTTCAACAGACAACTGCAGGCATTTTCATATAACATCATTTGAATATTGCATATGGTAAATTCTTTCCAATTTGATGAAATGTTGCTTTGTGTGTAAAACATGATAATATGTTATTGATTTTAATAGATTAGACACAATCAGAAACACAAGCATAGAAACACGCAGATTCTTCACTAACGCAGCCCAAACAAGTGCAATAACTGGTATTAATGAAGAATTAATCGACCGATGCGATACAACTTCGTACGTTATCTTCCGGATTTTCGATCAACATAGCAGCATTTCGAAATTTTGCTGAAGAAACTGCTGGTCTTTATGTTAGTGTTTATAAATGGTATTCAATGCCAGCCTCTGTCCATAATATTTCAATCCACGGATCGCAAGCAATCAAAATAGCATTGCTTCCAATTGGTATGTTAAGCGTGTATGCTCAGGAAGCCAGAAATAAAGACTTCAGAAAAATTCGGGAACCATACAGTCGCAAAACAAGTCGAAAGGACACTATGGAGGACGTTTTCCATAATATGCTGCTTTCATCACGTCCACTTCTATCCACAATGAGATCCATTCCAACGAGAAAAGATGGACATTTTAAACCAGCAGTTTTATGTCTCCTAGAGTCACCAATGAGATCGAAGTAGGTTCTGCTCGCGAATGGTTGACTTTCTTGTGCTCCTTTCACGATTTTTACTAGCTTGTCTGTGTAATACTTGAAAAATTAAGATTTTTAGTTGTGGTCTCATTAAATTGATAAAGTTTGCGAATAGTTCTGGTGTCGTGTTTTCCCTCCGGTGTTTTAGACAACATCGATCAGTGGTAGAAGTTCGAGAGAATCTGGCAGACCAGAAATGTGGAGGATCTGAATCTGATTATTGTCGTTTTAACAGCGTGAAAACGAGCAAAAAGTGCTATAATCAGGACATACTAAAGAAAAGTTCAAAACTGACCAAGGACGATCTACACAGCAAAAAAATAATTTTGATATCACGTCAAAGTGGATGCACTACAATCATGTCGAAAATATGGTGTAATATTACTTGCTAAAAAGGACAAAATTATCATTAATACAATGCATGAACCGACATTACGCTGCTTTTACTGCATTTGTTTATTTATGTGGTCATAAAAATTACATGAAATTTTCGACATGATTGTAGTGCATCCACTTTGATGTGATATCAAAATTATTTTTTTGCTGTGTACGGAAGGAAATTGCCGCGTGAAGCACGGAATCACAGAACAGAAGGTAAAGTGCAAACAAATCGGTGAATCAAAAAGTGGTTCGTTTTTCTGCTCAACAAGCAATGTGTTGTGGTACATAGGTAAAAATTCGGTAAGATCCTTCCACTGCATTATTTTATGATTCTTCAATATTGTACAAATATTTACACATTACACACAACTACACATAGTCCCTCGGTACGGTATGTCCACGCATCTTTCCACCCCTGTAGATTCAAGAAATGTTCCCATTCATTTCCATGAATCATCTTTGCGGCAAATTCAACGCAGTAGGCCTGGCCGTATTGATGCTTATATCATATCTCAGATATGCTGAAAACATCAATTAGACAAGAAAAATGATTAGACCTCATCTAACCTAATCATTTTCCAGGATGCTTTCTCGTACTGGCTGCGTTTGAATTAGATTAGATTAGATTAGATTAGATCCTAGAGTCACCAGTACCACCAACATTGCTGTCGGATGAAGAAGATTGAAGGTAAATAGGTATAAAAGATTAAGTAACGAAAATAAGTTTCATTTCATTTTCAGTGTTAATTTTCGTGCTCCTTTCAAACTCCAGCCCTGCTTGCATTACTTAGCTACAATAATCATGAATAGTGCAGTTTACAGTCCACAATTTAGATCAATAACATCTTATCATGTTTTACACACAAAGCAAAATTTCAACAAAATTTAAAGAATTTACCATATGCAATATTCAAATAATGTTATATGAAAATGTCTGCAGTTGCCTATTGATTTGTGGTCGTTATTTTACCCAACAAGGCCTACACTAATCACTGTAAAAAAATTGGCTGCTACTTTTTGCTATATTTGAGTAATTGATATTTTTATTCATCACTTTTTTGATACATTTATGTTAATAACTTTATAATAAAGCATGATGCATAAAATAATGGGTGTTTATTGGACGAATCAAACCATTTCGATAATAAGCAGAGTATAAAACTCATACATTTGACGTGTATAGGTGAAAAAAAGGAAAAAAAAGCCTCCAAAAGTTTCGGGATGCAAGAGATAATGGCTATATCACGGTAAATGCATATGTGAGATTTCTTGCCCGATTTAAAGATAGACACTAAAAACGAGTTTTTTTATATGTTGAGGAAGTTTGTGGATTCCAGTTATATATTATAATTCCACAATAATGGAACAGTAAGCTCAGTTGCAAAAGTTATCATACAAACAGAAGGAACTCTATCAGGCCGTGACCTTTAGATGCGTTGATTTGACTTACGCTGATGTGACTTGAAAATTCTGGATAAGATCCAAAATATTCACGGTCACGGTCCTCTTCTGAAAATGTAGTATAGATTTCTTAGAATAAATTGTTGATGGGGAGGGGGGAGGTTGTTGTGAAGGAGGGGAGAGGGTTTACTTCTTCTTCTTCTTATTCGCATTTCAAGCTTATTGCTTAGCGCATATTAGCTTATTGCGTGCTCTCAACTTAGTGTTCTTAGTGTTGCACTTCCACAGTTATTAATTGAGAGCTTTCGATGCCAATACCAATGCATGAATTTGTATATTGTGTGGCAAGCACAATGATACTCTATGCCCAGGGAAGTCGAGAAAATTTCCAACCCGAAAGATTCCCTCGACCGGACCGGGAATCGAACCCGCCGCCTCCGGCTTGGTAATACCGTACCTTTACTGACTAGGCTATGAGGCCCCTATGAGAGGGTTTACATACATTGCTTTTCCTCATTCCTCATTGTATCGCATTCCTCATTGTGGTCACGCCGTGATCCACCTTTAGCCGCTGACTTGGTCGTGCGTTGCTGCAGGACCAAGTGCCACGCCGTCCGAGGCGACAATGAGCAAAAGCACGACAGCAGCGCTGTTTTATATCTTTTCAGGTTCAAGCAAAACGATGTGGAACCGAACCTGATAGGATTTCCCGCCGTTTTTTTATGAATGGGGCGGAGCAAAAAGTTTCTTTTGTGCAGAATATGTAAAAAAGGAAGGACTTAGGGTGTTAGTATAATTGGATATATAGAGGTACCAGATATGTGTATGTCTCCTGTTCAGCATTATTTTTTTTTTTTTGAAAGTGTTGGCTTTACATGTAAAAAATTTATTATTTACGCATAATTGTGGTTTGCTTAAAATTTATTTCCCGGAAAAAGTGGTCGTCAAAGTCTATGTATTTTTCGGGTTATATTAAGGGGGAGGGGGAGACGTTTTTAAGGGGGAGGGGATTTTACATGCACGTTTTTTCAAGTCTCATTCCTCATTGTGGTGGACACGCCGTGATCCACCTTTGGCTGCTGACTTGGTCCTGCTTGCTGCAGGACATAGTGCCACGCCGTCCGAAGCGGTAACGAGCAGAGGCATGAGAGCAGCGCTGATTTATATCTTTTCATGTTGAAGCAGAATGATGTGCAACCAAGTGGTATTCGTTTATGATGACTGAGTTTGGGAAAAAGGCTTATTTCATGAAAACAGTGATAAAATTATCATTTGTACATTTTCAAAAGTTTAATTACAGAAAAATTTGAAAACATATTTATTTCAGCAGGTTTGTAATGTAATATCCTATCGATTGGCGTATTTGTATTTAAATTTCATCTATAAATGACACAGTTACAAGCGTTCAAAACCTAACACTCCTTCACCACACATATTGTTTGATTTGCACCCCAGTATAGTCGACAAAGACGTTACGTCAAAAATTTCTGAGTGATATGTTATCATAATTTGAGTTCTGATTGCTTGCTTTTACTTGACTGCTCTACTATATAAAAGGTTGCTGACTTTGGAAGAAGCTGTTCAGATGAATAAAACAAATTCCGAATTTTATTGATACGTTCCAACTGGACTTATGCGCCTGACATCAATTTACATTTTATTTTCCGTTACTTGGGAAATGGTGACTACACAAACACAAATAATGTTTTTTTTTTCAATATGTTACGATACAGTAAAGAGATAAGAATAATTAAAGTTATGAAAACTATAACTATAACTAGAACCATATGTTGAATACAGGGAGATTGATCCATTCGATTGTGAGTTAAATATGCTACAACAATCAAATTGGCATACCATTGATTCAATTACATGTTTGCTATTTTATAGATTTTCAATTGATCACAGGTAAACTGAATTTTAGTTAATTTAATAAGTTCTGTTGAAAGCCACTTGTCTGTCATAGTTCTGCAACATAAAGATGTGTAATTCCAGGTCACTTTAATTTCTAAAGCTGTTTCGCCATGACTTAGATTGGTGTGTATTCAAAAGTTGGGTGAACATGGTTTGAAAGTAATTATGAATAATGAAGGAACTAATTTTCTAATTTCACAAATTTGAACTTAATTTTAAGATTTATTCAATAACCACCCTATTAAAAAAAATGATCGGCTCATGTTGAAAATAAATTTCTTAACCATTTATTTTGTTATTAATATAGGGGAAATGACGGCTTCGGCATGACAGACTATTTTCGGCAACCCAAATTGAAACACTATTTTCACTGGATTTTCTTAGGAAAACACTTCGCTGAATGCATGCAAACGATTCTTTATGCTTTCAGCTTCAATTTGACTATATTTTTACTACTGAGAAAAAGCAATCTAGCAGGGTTTTCTTGAAATGAAACACACGCACTACAAATTGTAGCTGATTTCGAGTTGCCGATAATAGAACAGCAGATTTACATGCAGTTCAAATGGAACGGTTGCCGAAGAAAAACTGGTTGCCGACAATACTCGCTCTCACTAGAGAAGATTGGAGCTTTGTAAAAGCGTTTCAAAACAGTTTTTGACAATTCTTTCGACTGAAATTGTTAGAGCAGCTGGCAGCAAAAGATTGTAAACAAACCAATACTGCATATGTGTGCGTTCCATAGAGAAAAAGGCTATAGAAAAAAGGTCGCTGCTTAGGTTGCCGAGAATACGTAAATTCCCCTATTATTGAATGGAGCGGCAAAAATAATCTCGTAGCCCTATGTAAACAATGCGGTCGTGCTTTGGACACAACCCTTAACTGGTTTTTCCATGTTCTGGTTCTGGTACATGATTTTTTTTTCACAGATTTCATTCTGAACTAACTTCTTTGAAATGAATACAGGCATAACATTTGATAACGGCACAAAAGCATTTGTAAACAAACCTTCTAAGGCCCTTTACACGCGAACCAAAGAACGCCCACGCAAACCAACAACATCATCGCATAGGGGCAACTATCACCTTTCCGAAAGTAGTATTGGTTTGCGTGGGCGTACTTTAGTTCACGTGTAAAGGGCCTTAGAATGTTTGTTTACAAATGCTTTTGTGCCGTTATCAAATGTTATACCTGAATAAATACTTTTTCACTTCGCAAAGACGCCAATTCAATCTTTCCTAATGGCCTGTTTACATATGAACCAGTGCGATCGAAAGTGGTAAAGGATGTCCCACATCTGCAATACACAAAAAAAAAACGCTGTAGAAAATTACCCATTGGGTATATTCTCTTGAGAATTTGGATAGCAGTAGTTGAGAGTTTATTGTTTACACTGTATTTTTATTGCTGTCAGTCTAACACGGATTCTAAACTCGGCCTAACGCATTGAAACGCCATTGAATTCACTTCGGCCTATCGGATGAAGATAAAAATTGATTCGGTCGGAGCGCTTTTGTTTTTGGGAATAATGGGAACCTTCATATCACGCTTTCTCATTGACTTTGTTCTGTAGCTATTAATTAAAGTATCGTACCAAACGCATAATTGACTTGTTAACTCTGAAATCATGGATTTATTTGAAGTTTTTTGCTCGATGGGCCCAAAATGGGCGATTAGGTCGAAGTAGTTCTCTACCCACTTCTGTTTTCGCCACTTTCTCCCTATCCCCACTTGTTCTCTAGGAAATCCCTCCTCACACCAAAGACATGTTTTTATTCTTCCTCTTTGTCTACCCTAACCTTCCACCATTCAATTAGTAGCGCTCCGCCACCCGACCAGCTGCGCGAGTCCTAATCGGAAACGATGTATATTTTCGCGAAATCCCAATAAATCACACTATGACTCAAACGACCAACTAGTCTACTCCAAAATCATCAACAATAACATAACGACAAATTCTCATCACGCTTTATGGAAAAGGAATTTTAAAAATTATAAAAAAATAACGTGAGAAAAAATCACGTCCGTTTACAAGCACAGCACACTTAGTTCTTGTCATATATTTTTAAGTTACACTTTACACAAAACTAGAAAAATTAAATTTCATTTTTGGTGGTAATCTCCAACCTCCAACTGGATAAAATTTCGATCAAAAATGTACGGCTGGTTTCGAAAGTTGGAAAAAATGGCGTCACCCGAAAAGCAACGTCGCGAATTCATTTTGCGCAAGCACATGGAAAATCCTCTCTCATCGGAACATCGGAAAACAACTCGGAATCGTGCAGTCAACGATGAGTCTGGTGATTAAACGTTACTAAGAAACTCTGAGCACCGAACGTAAGGATGAAATGCGGTCAGAATGGATGTTCTATTAGTGATCAGGAAAATTTCGAAGATCGGTCAACTAGGTAATTTTCTACAGCGTTTTTTCAACTTGTGCAGGCTGCGCAGCGAAATTTTTGAGTGCTGTTTTAAATTGAGATGCAAAGATTTCACACTTGTAACATAATATGTAACATGACTCATGACTCGAAGTTGACATACGACAATCACTGCAAAAGAGCAAACACCAAACACAAGTACCTTCCGTACCTCACCGTCAAAAATACAACCACTCAAATTATTGCAACCATATGTTTTGTTCCGTATGACCCCGAATGCGTTTACAAAATAAACCTATGGACTATGACTCTGACCCGGAAAACAACAGACCTAAATTCTTTCGCTACACACTAATCGAGTCAGTACGGTTTTACTGAGTTTTTGAATTGCGGAACCGTTCGGTAAAAGTTTAAAAATCTAAGGAGAATTTATTAATGAGAAAATTTGCTCTGAACTTGTACATACTTAGTTGTTAACTCTATTTAATGATAGAAAATATAATTGGTCAATTTCATTGATTCCTTACGGATAACGTTCATTTGAATTTTTACCGACTTTTTCAGCAATTCAAAAACCCAGTAAAAAAATCTTAGTCTTATTCTAGCTCGGTAAAATCTCCAACAGCTGATTACCTCGGCATTTACTTTTGCTGATACATCTGCAAAATATCTGTTTGTTGGCTGATATATCAGCCAAATGATATTTGTTAGCTAAGTCTTGGCAATTGTTTTACTGAATGTCAGCAAAATAAATTGCAGAACAAAATCTGAAATCTGCAATCTGGCTGTTGAAATCCCGGCGAAAAATTTTAAGTGTGTAAGGTTGCCTTCTCCAGATATCACAAACCAAACGTTTAACCCTACACACTTGTCAGCACCTTAGTCAGCAGAGCATTCTCCGAGCTACATCGACGAAGAAAGTCCACCTTCGTTACGTTGAGATTTGACAAACGACCAAAATTGCTTCAGATTTGTTAGAAGGTTACGCTGCATGCAAATTTGGTAAGAAGCGTATAGAAAACGGTTATGGTTTCTGTATGCTCGATTGATCTGTAACTTGAAGTGCAACCAACGACTATCGCAGTACTTTCGAAGAACTGCAGAGCGGTGGTGTTTAAGCATTTGTAACCAACTGGTTGACTAGGCTGGTTTCTCGTCTGGTCTTTCAAGAGGCGCATGTTCAATGATAATATTGCTAACCGCATCCATGAAAAAATCAATAGCATGATCCACGTTCTGGAACGAACTAAGGTAACTCCAGTTGACAGCAAGTAGAGCTTGAATAATCGCTGCAAAATTAGCCTTTCTGAAATCGAAACTAATGCTATCATGCACTGCCCCGTATGAAATCGTCGTTAGATGGGAAAGTGTAACCTCTATAGCCGGATGATTTATATCAATAGAAGTTAGTGGCTGAGTGGCTTCCGAAATCGTACAGTTAGGTAAAGTGGTGTCATTTACGTGTACGAGGTCAATAGTGCGGTTTCTTGAATTTGAAATTTAGTTGATCTGTGATAGTTCATGTAAGTTAAACTCGTCCACTATCAGTTTTTCGGATGGTAGACATAAATATTCGGAATTTTCTCACTACGCGGTGCTAGTTTACATGTGACTGGAATGGAGACGACTGCCTCCAAGATGGTAGTTCTCGGTTTTAGACAAATTATCAAATACCCAACAGAATAAGTTGATATATGTTAATATTGAAAAATTGGATTCAAATACAGTCTACCTCGAGTACTTTGCACACGGCCAATGAGATTAACTAAAATTTGAGTTTAGTTCATTCGAAATCGCCAAAACGTCGTTAACTCAAAAGCGGAGTTAAATTTTCTGAGCATTTGTTTCATAATTTGACATCAAACTATTAAAATTGAATAGATCAGTCCAAGTAGTGTAATATTTGTAGCAAATTGATCTGGAGTTCTTTTTGAACAGGTCCTATATCCATATGTGGATAGCAAAATGGTGTAAATATTTGATTTCTGGCCTCTGCACGTCATTTTCATTCCAAATGTACCCATATTGTACATTATTAGACAGTTTTTCACAAATCGGAAGTCACCATTTTAAATTTTAGAAAACCGGAAGTCACCATTTTGGATACACATCGTCTCCGATCTAAAAAATGGTGGGGTTATGTACAACACACGACCGCATGGTTGACGTAGACTACGTTAAGCTGTGTAGTGAAATTCTCGTCCATTTATCTAGATATTGATTTAAAATACAGTCGAAGTAATCTTTTTTTTTTTTTTTTATTCTTTATTTAAGAGATTTTTAGCCTTAGGCTAGTTCATCTCTAGGTCGAAGTAATCTATGATTTCGGTCCTATGTACATATTTTGGATTTCCTACTTAGTAAAACTTGTTTAAATTCAGGACCTCATAAAAATGCGAACACATATTCTATTACATTTGGTTCCTAAATTATAATTAGATATGAGTAAGATTTTTTTATGTGGTAATGAGATTGATCAGCAATAAGGTTTCCACAGCGATTCAACTTCAAAACGTTAACAAAAAATGCACGCACAAAAACGAAGTGCACAATTTTGCACCAATCTTATGCAACATTTCGTAGTTGATCGGGAATATTTCAATTAGCTATAATTCTCTCCAATAAGTTCTCGGTACATCTTTTATCTAACGATTGTGCTAAAAAAAAAATACTAAATATTGCTGTTTTTAAGATTTAGTTTGCGTTTTGTAGACGCACATGCATCATTTGGCATAAAAATACGGGGCTTTTCTGTAGTGGGAAAAAAGTGACTTCCATATCTATCACAGATTACAAATTTGACAGTGAGCATGCATAAGGTCG
Organism: Ochlerotatus camptorhynchus; assembly: GCF_037179485.1. Taxonomy (NCBI): domain Eukaryota; kingdom Metazoa; phylum Arthropoda; class Insecta; order Diptera; family Culicidae; genus Ochlerotatus; species Ochlerotatus camptorhynchus. The sequence goes on from NW_027040656.1 coordinate 308,722, forward strand.
TAACCGCAATGATTGATTCTCTCTTTTGTTAATAACTCACTTGGATTAACATATCTCGTTCGTTTGCTGTTACCTTTGATAGCTAATACAATCTGTTTCAGGTTACAGCACTACGTTGAACAAATTTCAGATAATATTCAAGCTGAACATTGCATTAGGTCCTAAGTATAGTATTGATCGATTATCTTCGTCGACTTTCTCTTTCGTTAATAACTTGAGCACATAACTGTTTCTTGTTGTGTTTGTCGTATTAGATGCTAGATAAAAGCTTTTTTTTTATCGAAAACCTTCTTATTCTTCTTCTTATTCGCATTTCAAGCTTATTGCTTAGTGCATATTAGTTTAGCGCGTGCTCTTAGCTTAGTGTTCTAAATACATTTCCACAGTGAGCTTTCGATGCCAATACCAATGCATGAATTTGTTTATTTTGTGGCAAGCACAATGATACTCTATGCCCAGGGAAGTCGAGAAAAATTCCAACCCGAAAGATTTCCTCGACCGGACCCGGAATCGAACCCGCCGCCTCCGGCTTGGTAATACCGTGCCTTTACTGAGGCCTGAGGCTATGAGGCCCCCTGGCTGAAAATACCTGGGAATGTCTGTACATGGCCGAGGGGATAAGAGGAGAAAGTCGACGAAGAGAATCGGTCAATGTTACTTAGGACATAATGCAATGTTCAGCTTGAATTGTTTCGCTTAGCTGTACCAATGTAAGGGAGCATCCATAAATAACGTAGCATATTTTTGACCAATTTTAGACCCCTCCTTCCCTCTCGTAGCGTATTTTGCTATATCCAATACATGGCCGGTCACAAATTTTTAGAACCGGGGAGGGGGTTCCCCCCTCGAATGCTACGTCATTTATGTATGTTCCCTAAAGAGAAAATCGATTAAGAGAATCAATCATTGCAAGTAGGCCCTTTTCAACGCTCACTGTCGAATTTCAATACCTAGCACTGTAAAAACTCGACGGTACCTCTATTTATGCTAAGAGAAAAGCATTGTAAGTCCCCCCTACGCGAGTTATTCACGAGTGCCTTTTTTATAGCATTCTGAGGAAGCCCTACCTGAATATTAAAATAGGAACATTGTTGAGACATGGCACTGATTTCACTGTTGCCCAATGCTCGGGGAACTTTCATGAATAACGAAGTAGTTAAGGGGGGAGAGGGATTTCAGAAGTGTGACCGGCCATGTATTAAGTTTATCAACACACGCTACGAGGGGGAATGGGGGTTAATTGGACAAACAAAATCTACGTCATTTATAGTGCCTTAAGTTAAATTTTGGCAACCGTGGCTGAGTTCTGTTTGAAAACCGATCAATTTTCGGGATTTTCGAACATTGAAAATAGCTTACGAAATGTCACGTTTAACCACGAGTTAAATTTAAATCGGCATTTGGGACACAGCCCAAGAAGTATTTTTCGATTACTTTTTCGAAGGGACGTGTTATAAAACTTTTCCGGAGTTCGGTTTTCCGCAAGTCGACTGTTATTATATTTAGCTTTAGTTTTACATTCTGGCATAACAATTATTAGACTTACAAATTAGTTTTCTAACAGTAACAATTCGGTTCGTGAGACATCCAAGCCAATTATTTAGTTTTGAGGTTAGGTTATCTAATGATGATATGGGTCGAATTATTTATCAAGTATTTTAATAGTTGCAGTTAAGTACTCACGTTCGCGTACGATTCACTAAGTTTAAACTAATTCTATTGATGCTTCCATAGAAATATTTTATTCTGTTTACATCGGTTCGCTATAAAAAAGCATTCGACGTAGCGAGTCGACATTCACCTGAGCTCAAAAGGGCCTATCGTCCAAATTCCGCAACACCCCGACCCGTAATGCCTTACCCTTGATTGGCTTTACTGCTATCTAGGACGTCCAGAAGGGCTACTTTGATCGCTGGCCTTTGTAGAACTCCCGACGAAATTTGAACATCGACCTTTCTCACCTGACCGTCCGTTCCCGGGTATGTCTTAACGACCCGACCTCGCAACCATCCGTTGCGAACCGTTTCGTCCACAATGACGACTGGATCTCCATCCTGTAGTGGACGAACGTCGTTGAATCACTTGGTCCTCCTGGCTATTGTGGGTAGATACGCCTGAATCCACCGTTTCCAAAATTGATTTAGTAGATTCTCCATCAATTTCCAGTTTGTTCTTAAAGAAACCTCGTCATCGACGGGAATTCTTGCTGGGGTATTCACGCCACTTGAGCTCATGAGGAGAAAGTTGTTCGGAGTAATCGCTTCTTCCGTCGAATCCTCCAACGGAACGAATGTAAGAGGATGAGAGTTCACTATCATCTCTGCTTCCGCTAAGAAGGTCACCAACTCTTCATCGTTTAGTCGACTATTGTGGCAAAGAGACTTCAAGACTTCCTTAATGGAACGTACTTTCCGCTCCCATACCCCACCCGTATGTGGGGCGGAAGGAGGATTGAAAATCCACTCAGTTTCTCCATTGGTAAACGCTACTGCAATGTCATGATTGATGACCTTGATTTCATTCGCTAACTCACGGGCAGCTCCTCGAAAATTGGTGCCATTATCACTGTAAATTTTCTGTGGAGCGCCTTTTTGTGCCACAAACCGACGAATAGCCATCTTACATGAAGCTGTTGACATAGACTGCACCACCTCAACATGTACCGCGCGAACGGTTAAGCAGGTAAATAGCGCCACCCACCGTTTTTCGTTGCTCCGTCCTCGCTTGTCGATCATTGGTCCAATTTTCCAATTGGTCCAATAGTCCAGACCCGTGAATGTAAACAGCCGAACATAGGGCTTAACTCTCGCATGTGGAAGGGCAGCCATCCTCGGCTCCTCCGGCTTCGCGTGGTAAACTTTACACCACATACATTGTTTAACCACCTTCCTAACGACGAAGCGTATTTTGGGTATGTAATACCGTTGTCGTAGCTCATTAACAACAGTGCCCGCGTTGGCATGACCATAACGTTGATGATACTTGTGGATCAGTAGCTTGGTAACGTGGTTATTCTTTGGAACGATCACCGGGTTCCGAAAATCGAATGAATAACAAGCCGTAGCTGCGTTAATCCGACTTTGCATCCGCAGCACACCTTCTTCATCTATGAATAGCGATAGCTTGGCAAGTGGATTGGATTTGTTCAGGAACTTCTGCTGATCCCCCTGCAATTCTGAGTTCTTCTTCTGTATAATGGCGAGTTCTTCCGGATACTCTTGGCTTTGAACCATAGCTCTAACGATGTAACTCTACCATGTGTCAGCTTTCTTTCCTTCACTCTGCAGCGGTTAACAAAATGGTACACGTAACCTATGTTTCTCTGTAGATCTTCCCAACGGGAGAATTCCATGAAGTCAAACGGTACTTGAAGTGCCGCTCCATGGTGGTGAACAGCTCTGACTTCCTCTTGAGGTTCCGACAACGTGATATACTGGTTTGGCCATTCGCTTTCCGGACTTTCAGAATCGAAACATGGACCTCTTCCCCATTTGGTGCCTTTGTCTGCAATGTTCAATCCCGAGGGGACATAATTCCACTCATCGATACTAGTCTCCGGTAGGATCTCTGCTACCCTGATGGTTTGTATTTTCGTGGATCCGCTTTCAACCAAGACCGAACAGTAGTTGAATCGGTCCAGATGTACCGTTTTCTAATTGGTATTGAATGATTCTCCTCGACGCTCTTCAGAAGTCTTACTCCGATCACCCCGGCATTCAGTTCGTTGCGTGGAATTGACTGAGGTTTCAGCGGAGTCACTTTCGTTTTTGCTGCCACGAGTGCACAACGTGGCATCCCACCGTCGACAATTCTAAAGTACGCTACTGCACAATACGCCATCAAGCTCGCGTCAACGAAAATATGAACTTCGAGGGACTTGTGACTTTCCACACTATAGTTTGGAAAGTAGCACCTCGGTACTTGAACCTCCGATAGTTTCAGCACCAATTTTACGCAGCGCTTCCAGTTTGCGAAATCCTCATCCGTAATCGGGTCGTCCCATTTCACACCTGATCTCCACACGTCCTGGTTAAAAATTTTGCCATGTACTGTGTAGGTTGCCACTATACCAAGCGGATCAAAGTGGCTCATGACCACTCGGAGAACTTGCCTTTTTGTTGGCACAATTTCCGCCGATAGTAGAGAAAGCAGGTCGTCATGGAACTGTGCAGTATTTTTTTTTAATCTTTATTTTAGAGATTTTTAGCCTTAGGCTAGTTCATCTCTTAACAACTGTGCAGTAAACACATACATGTCATCTACAGGATTCCACGTAATTCCCAGAACTCGTATCGCTATCGTTAACTTTTCCACAGAAAAACGTTTCGCTGCGTCGTTGGCGTCTACCCCGACCCGTCGCAGAATTTCTTCGGAGCTAGAATGCCAATTCCTGATTTCAAATCCAGCTGACGGAATCCACACATGACTTTCAGCTGTGGAGTTAGTAAATCCGGTCCTGCTAGAAGCATGGAGTTGAGCGATACGTCGCCAACGCATGCTGCCGCGTCCCAGGCAATGCGGACTGTGCCAGGTTTACGTGGATTTTGTACTACGCCTAATGGAAGATACCACACACGATGAGGATCCGAATTTCACAGTTCATCGTCTGTAATCTTGTGAGCGTAACCGCGCTCGAGATATTCTTCAATCTGTTCCGCCACTTTCCTGTTTAAATCGGCATCTCTTTTAAGTTTTCTCTCTAAGCAATCGCCGTTCAGCCATCGCGTAGCTGTTGGGAAACTCAAATTTGTCACTCTTTCACAATAATCCGCACTCGAACCAACCAGTTTCAGTACGCTTGGTGGTTTGCTGCAGGATCAGCCTAGCACGTTGATCTTCTGATGACTCCAGAGTTAGAGTAGGATTTACACCCAAGCTGTCAACAGCAAAATAATCTTTGACAAGATCATGAAACGTCGCATCTAAAGAACAGTCACAGGCTTGAACCATGACCCGCTGTGTTTCTTGCGTTCGCTTTTGTCCTCCACCGAAAATGGTCCATCCGAGTCGAGTCTTTGTCGCTACTGGTTCTCCACTGCGTCACTCCCGTTTGTCCAACGTCATGTTCAGCTTGGCATTATCCAATCCAATTAATACACGAGGCACTGCACCGCTGAAACTCTGCACAGGAATTCCTTGCAAATGCGGGTACTTTTCGGATAATTCATCGTAATCAAGAGTTTGCTGTGGCAAATCCAGACTTGATACCGTTCGGATGTCGGAGATTGTGTACTTTGGGCCACCGTTCACACTTCTGATGCTCAGTCGCACCCGTTGCGATGCCGGTTCCTTTCTTGTTACATTTGCAGTCCACTGTAAGCATAGCGAACTTGCTTCTCCTGCCAATTCAAGTTCGTCTGCGATATCCTGTTCCAGCAACGTGAGGCTAGACCCATCATCCAGAAAAGCAAAAGTTGTGACGGTTTTCCCATTGTTGGAGAGGACGACGGGAATTACTTTGAATAACGTACTGGCATGGTGATTACAGTGGGCAGAAATCAAACCTGACGCACTCACACCTTCAGTGGCATTCGATGTCTGAGGATTGACGGAATGCAGCAGCCTATGGTGTGACTCCTCACACCAATCGACTCCACAGAATTGTTTTACCCTGCACGGCCATTTTCCGTGGCTTCCAAGGCAACGTTGACACAAATTAAGCTGCTCTACCAAACGCTTCCTTTGATCCATGTTGAAACTAGTGAACGTATGACAGTTTCGAAGCCTGTGGTCAATCTTGCTGCACGAATGCCATGGCTTGGGGTCACTTTTCGTTTCCTGTTTGGACTTGTAATCCATCTTCCCATCCGTATCGTGATGCTGCTCTTCTTCTACGGTATGAGCGTTCAGAAATTCCTTCTTCTTACCCTTGCGGTAGCTGTCGTCCGAGTGACTCCATTCTGCTGGCAACGATATATGACAAGCAGCGGTCTTTATGTTGGAGACGTACTTTCAGCGAAACTTGAGGAAAACGCTTTCAGCGAAACTTGAGGAATTCGTGTCCAGTTTGTTGACATTCGGTGCAGCAGCGTTTCGAATTTTACTTAGCAAGCAATAAACTATCTGTTCTGGCCGTCCGCATTCGTCTCTCAGGGTCTCGATGATTTCGGGAATCGCTGCTGGTAATGTAAGAATGCTCTGCACTTTCTTTCTGGCACTTCCTATCAAACTTTTTTGAAGCCTAGCCAAGTTCCCATCCGGTTGAATTCCACACATATATGATGTTGTGTCGAATGCGTTGATGAACATTGGCCACTCAAGGGGATCACCCGAGAATTTCGGTAGTTCACGGAACACGACTTGTCGAGCTGCAAGTTGCTGTGCACTTAAAACTATGCCATCCGTGTTAGATACGGGCCACTGCTGATAAGAAGCTGGCAGCGGAACTGTTTGTCGAGAATTCCAACCAAATTCCATATGTGCTGGCGGTGTATGCACGTATGGCAATCCCCAGGCCTTTTAGGGTGAGAGGCAATCATAATTACCACTACACCATTGGCGCCGCTGGTGAGAAAATTCGGCACTAATCTGTATAACATCCGGAACACCTTGAACAACTTTTCTGAAGACGGTAACAGTCCATACACGCTAAGATTACCTAAAATTAGGTTTTTATTTTACCTAAAATTTGGTATTGATACTAAATCTCAGAGTATATGTTAAATTTACCGATAAATAACGTCACTTTTTGCTATAATATGACTAAAGCGCGTTTTCAAATATTTACTTTATTTTTTTTATACGTAAAATTGGGTGAAAATTGTGTTTTGCGCATTAAAATGAACTGCTTGTTCCTGCTCCTGCAGCTGCTGCAATCCTTCCGGAAAGTAACTCGAGCAGTCGACTGTGTGTAAAATGAATTAAGATTAAAGATTGAAAAGACCTTATCAGCTTTTGTAATCAAAACATCTTGCGGCTTTTTCTCGTGGATCGGAGCTCACCTGTCAAAGCTTCTCTTATCTGATAGCGTTTTGGTATGCGTAGGTGAGCTCCGATTCACGAAAAAAGGCAACAAGAAATTTTGTTTACAAAAGCTGATAAGGCCAATTCAACTGTTGATTTTGAATTACAAACTGGATCAATCTAGCAGTCATCTTCTCTGCTTCATCCCGCTGCTGCTGAGTTGTGGAAAGGTACTCTAGCTATCGACGGTTTGCGGAAACCAGCCAAATTCCGAAAGCAGAGTAGTCCTCGGAGTGGTCGATTAGAGACAGCCACCAGCCAGCTTCACATTTATGCAATTTAGTTGAGAAAAAATGATGGATAGATTATTTTGAATAAGAGCGTCTCCTGAACAATCTACTAAATTCGATAATTAAAAATGCTGATTAACCAAAATTGGTGTAATCCTATCAAGATTGAATTGATTTTATCTTGCTAATGCGTTTTCGCACGACAGGTTCACCAGAACGTGAAACAGCACAATTAGAAACACCCCATATGCTGGTTCTGCCAACTAGCTCAACCAGTTCAACTAACTAGAACGAATTTCAGTTGATCCTGAAATCTCATGCTGGTAGATTCTGACGCCCTGTTTACATTATACTGACTTCGTTTTAGTACAGTTTTAGTACACTAGCACAAGCACAGATGTAAAAACCCTATAATTGGGTATTTACACTTGTGCTGATTCACGTGCTGGTGAACATGTCGTTCGCAAACCCATGGTTATAAGCATGATGTAAACAGTTTTTAGGTGCTGATTAACATTGGCACATCCATTTCTGGCCCAAACCTAATCGGATTACACCAGTTTTGGTTAATCAGCGTTATCAACTAGCCATTATGTAAATAGGCCATAATGCCCAGTTTACATACGTGCTGGTGTGCTGGAGCTAATGTACTAACATCGAGGTGGTCAACGAGTTCATGCATTTGGGCTCACTGGTGACCGCCGAAAATGATATCAATTCAAAGACGCATTATGGCAGTAAATCGTGCCTATTTTGGATTCCGGAGGACGTTCCGGTCGAATAAAATACGCCGCCGCATGAAGTTGACTATCTACAAAACGGCGACGAGACCTGCATTATGCTCGTGAAGGAGTTTGGTGTTTTCGAACGGATGGTGTTGCGTACCATTTACGGTGGAGTACAGATCACTTTTTCCTGGTTGATTACATTTCTTTTCTTTACATCTGCCTTCGATGCAGCATTAATACATGAATCAAAATAGGAATTTAGATTAAAAATTCGATGTAGTATAGGGGGAATGTCAGCTTCCGCAATATCTTAACCTTTTATCGTCAGGGGGTAAACAAAGTTCTAGAGTACTCAAATTTGGCCAATACATGCTGTGAAACACAATGTATCCACATGCCAAAATTGAGCTCTCAAGGACGTTGTTTACCCCCTGACGGTAATAGAATAAGGTATTGCCGAAGCCGTCATTTACCCTACTAGTTTCCTGGGAAATAGTTCTCTTAATGGTTTTTCAAATTAAATTTGTGCGGGTCTTAAGAAAATAACATTTCAATAGTTGAAGATGCTAATTTCAAATAACAATTTCAACGGGGGGGAGGGGGCGGGGTGAACACCCCTCACCATCCCTCTCCAAAAGGGGAGTTTGGTAAAGAGAGATGATAAAACCGATTTGTACCTTCCTAAAAAGTTGTCCTAGCTCGCTGTCTACTCTCTATATATATGCAATTTGCACACTGCCGTACTCTAAACGGAACTATCAATTCTATACTTGCATCTCCTCCTCATATATCATATAAAAAATTACCACTTTAGTCTGTTATTTGAAATTAGCATCTTCAACTATGTAAATCGTTGACTTCACGCAGAAGTAATACTAAACATGTAGTCAAAGCACATTTCAATGCTGAACTTCATGTATTGTCTGTTAAATTGGACACCGGAAATCCCCACACACGACATTCAATTTTACTCTCGTTCTGTACGTTAAACATAATGGCAAACATAGTGCGTATTATAGCGCATCATTGTGCAAATACAGCGCACTATGTCCGACACTATGTTTAGCGTACAGAACAAGCGTAAAACCGATTGTCGCGTGAGGTTTTCTGATTTTCAACTGTACCGATAAGATTTCTTCGCACATTTTCACAATCATCATTTTTCAGTCGCATTAGGCAGCAGTTTTTGCGGCAATTCATCAATCAAGCAGCTGGTACCTATTCTTAGAGTCGGTGTATAATGAGTCACAGGTCCACGAAACGTATTGCAAATCAATATAAAATATAATCGAAGAAATGGTCATATACACGCAGTGAGCATTACATTTGTCATGCGATACGTTTTGTAATGATCAGTAATGACAATTTCTACTATTTTTATTTAAGATAATTCGACAAAATCACTGATATAATGATTTACTACAGCCGTTAATTTTTCTCCTCGCTAAAAGTCATTTGAAGTTGATGCAGAAGTCCTCTTTTGCCAAGTTAAAAGAAAGGGAATCTTTCGAAAACCGTGATGCGAGTTCAACTGTTTTTCTCTTGGCGTGACTCATTATACACCGACTCTACCTATTCTCTAAAAGAAAAACAAATCCACATAGGAATTTGTTTTCAAATATCCACGAGCAGATGAAAGTTGCTGGCTCCCTAAAATGTCTATAATAAAAGAAAAATAACTGAGCCATTCACTTATTACGTAAAAATCGCATTCATCTAAGATGCTCTCGAACGGCAAAGGTCATTGAGAGACGCCGCTAAACACCATGAACAAAAAAACTGAATGTTGTGTTGAGCATCAAAAGCGTGATCGCTAATTTCGAACAAGCCAACAGACCACGCAGACTTGCTACTTACGTTGAGAACAACGTCGCACGGAAACATAGTGAAAGTGAAGAAGACATTGAGCCCCACTACCAGTTGATTAATCATTTATGCAACTCAGAGCCGATTTGTTCACCTCCACTTTTAGATCTTAAACCAGGTTTAACAAAAAATTTAAACCGGTTTAATTTATTATTCGATTGGTGCTAAACCAAGTTTAAAATTAACCGGTCGTATATGTGTCGATTAATTGGGTTCATAATTTTTTTTTAAATTTATCGGTACATTATATCATCTGAAAAAGCTTTGTTTTCTGAGCACAACTAAAAATCAATCTCCCCACTATGTAACAAAACGTAACGCGAAAAGTAATCCCTTACTTGTACAAACGTTTCGTTCCTAATATGTGATGAAATAGATCGCAAACTATGGCTCTTGAACTGTTGTTATAGGTAACTCGTGAGCAGCCATTGAAGTTTGTTTTATGAGCAACGTAAAACAAGGGTTACAGAAAGTAAAAACCTTATAAATGTGTACTAAATGCAAACTAAATGTATACTTCCACCAATTATAAAGCACGGGTAGCTCCTACATGTATGCAACCTTAATATCATCATGCATAAAGAAAAACACCTAATCTAGAAAAAGAAAACATCAGCAGAGTGGCAGAAATTAAGCGAGGTTATTTCATTCTACTTCGCGACGAAACATAACATAGGAGACGAGAACCTCAGCTTGCGTTTCTCGATGTTTTGTGAAATAGGTTGAGAGAGCGAAATCGGAATGCTCTTTCGGAATCATTAGCTAAATTGTTTCGCACATTTCGTTCGAGAACTTTTATTATCATTTCGTTCGCGATTTTCCCATAGCCAGTTCTTCAACGAAATGATTCGCTGATGAACTGCCAAAGAACTTTTTTTGAAAATGAACTTTTCAACACTTATGACAGGTATAGGCGATGACCTGAAATGTTTGAATGACGATATGAAACAAATAAAAGGTTTAACTTTAGACATCGCGTCACCCATGCATAACAACCCAACTCTAAGGGGATGTTAGACGAGCTGAAATCTTTATCAGCGAATATAAATGCAATTGATTATAAAATCAAAAATTGCACTCCAGAATCAGTTGACTCGTTGCAATAAGAGTTAAACGACATTAACAATATACAGGTGATCGATCACTCAGGTTGGCGCCTTCTGTGAGGAAGTACCGTGATTTGCATTCGTCTGAAAAGAAGTCAGGAGGTGGAGTTCATATAGCTATTTTTCCAAAATGTAATGCTGAAATCATTGCAGCTACAAAATTTAGACAATTTGAACATGTATAGGTGAAAGTGCATATGGCTGGTGAAACAAACAAATTTGCCTTTGTGTATTTCTCTGCCCGCATAGAAACATATGAAAAGTTTTTTAATTCTTGCTGAAAAAATACAGCTAGTCTTCCGCCTTCAACCTTCGTACCCCTTCGTACGAGTATTCAGGAAGATTTCTGTGTAACCGATTCACTTGTATTTCCCCCCTTAATCCATTATGGAAAAACGGAGCGTTTCGCACAGCAATCGAATTTTCTTTACTTGTGCATGAATATAAAATACCCTACTAAGGGCGTAGCCAGGTTTCAAGCTAGGGAGGAGCAGAAAAAAAAATGCTATGGAAAATTTAGCAGAATGCCATTTCACCGAATGCCATTTCATCGAAAGCCTTTGTGTCGCGGCCAAAAGCTACTTTCATCTCCGGTTAGGGAGAGTCTTTCGCTTACTAGGTCAGACACTGTTTTTTGATTCTAGGAGCTACTTTTTTCTCCGGTTAAGGAGAGAAGTTTTCACTTCTAGGTCAAAAGTTCTTCTAGAAACTACTTTTTTTCTCCTGTTAAGGAGAAAAGTTTTCGCTTCTAGGCCGAAGTTCTTTCGGATTCAAAAAATGAAGAATCTGGAGTAACCTACGAACTTAGTTTTTATTTTCCATTCTGTACAAAGTGATCTTAAATCTATGTGTTACATTAGCGATCTATAATTATGTAAAATAATTTCCTGTCACTATGGAATTTTGCATGTCCCTATCAATACCGAACTTTAAGCTAATTCCTGCTAGTTATAATCGAATTTCTACGCGGACTTAAAAAGGGTTAATCTTTTTTTTCGATTCCTTATATACTATGTCCTTTTCGGAACCGGGATTTCTCAATATGATCATGAATTTATTACTTTTTGTAACTCAGATCCAATATGGCTCTACAAATAAGAATTCGAACATTTGTAACGTTTAAACATTAGATTACTATCCTTCGTGAAAGGTGAACAAAGAGGGACAACTAATCTTAATCTACATACGCAAATATGTCACGTGTGGGCGTGTTTATCCTACTCGAGCGCATATTCATCCTTAGTAAATAGTGCAGTCAGATTATGTAATCAGACTGTCGTTGTTTTGCTCTACTTTTCATTTCTCTGGTATCGACATCAGCTAAGACTTATGCAACTATGCGGGTTGGCTTTGATCCTAAATTAATTTTGTGTTGTTGCTGAGTTTTCATTCTACACTGGAGTCGCTTTTTACGCGGTTTTTTTTTACACGGTTTTTTTTTACGCGGTTTTTTTTTACGTGGATTTCGGAATTTACGCGGTTTTTTTTTACGCGGATTCCGGAATTTACGCGGTTTTTTTTTACGCGGATTTTGGTTTTTTTTTACGCGGATTTCAGAATTTACGCGGTATATCGCTTTTTACGCGTTTTTTTCTTACACGGTTTTTTTTTTACTCGGTTTTTTTTACGCGGATTTCGGAATTTACGCGGTTTTTTTTACGCGGATTCCGGAATTTACGCGGTTTTTTTTTACGCGGTTTTTTTTACGCGAGACGTATCACCCGCGTAAAAAGCGACTCCAGTGTACATTCATTCACATCCCAGAATGTACTAGTGACATAAAATTTAATCAGGTTAATGTGGAGGATATTATGGAAACTTTGAAAAATTTGAATACTTCCAAAAGCTCTGGACCAGACGGTATTCCACCAGTATTTATGAAGAACTTGGCACTGGAACATACATTATTCTGGCTTTTCAATGTCACTAGAATCTAGAATCTTCACAAAAACATTGAAAAGCTCTTTTCTAGTGCCTATCGAGGAATTGTTATTATTTCCAGTATCCAAAAGCTTTTCGAAGCGATCGTCAATGAAAAAATATTCTATCGAATCAAAAACAGAACCACTAGCATGCAACATGGTTTCTTCAAAGGACGATCAACTAATACCAATTTACTTGAACTCGCAAAATATTCTAAAACCATGTAGAAGCACTCTATACCGATGTTAGCAAAGCATTTGATCACATTGATATACCCATGCTTCTTTTCAAATTACAAAAAAATAGGAATTGAAACTGGACTTCTCAAATTGCTTGAGACATATCCCAGTAGCACGCTTGTCACAAATCAATTGTAGAACCTTATATACGACTTATTTCAGTCATAAACAAGTTGCTGTAACTTATTGTGATGAAAGTGTGCTACTCGGGTATTTAACTAATCGCCAACAAATAATTAGATTAAAAGGTGAAAAATCAAACCCTATTACTGTTATTTCTGGAGTCTCACAAGGCTCGCATCTAGGCCCTCTTTTGTTTATTTTTTTTGTAAACGACGTCTCCTTTATTCTTAAAAACTTAAAATTTTTAATCTATGCGGATGAAATAAAGCTCTTTCTAGAAATAGGAAACAAAGAAGATATACAGACATACCAGAATGAAATAAGCTTATTCTTTGTTTCGTGTATCAAAAGCCTTCTAACTGCAACTAAACGTTCAAAAATGTAAAGTATCCCAAGTCCCGGTAAGGTGACAGATAACCTTAGTTTCACGTACCCACTTGCAAATAGTAGATGTCGCCACACAACATAAACAAAGGGATTGTCCTTCACCGCCGCAATGGCATTTCTCTATGGAAATCCAACTTTTGTTTCTCCATGTGTGGATGTCAAACAACAAGCAAGAATGCTATATGATAAGAGCGAATTTATTATTGGTGAAATGAAATAATCCAAACAAATTGAAACCGGTTGAAGAGTAGGGAAGGAACTGGGCGTACTCGCTTTACAACTACTCTTATGAGATTGAGCAAATGTTTTTGAATAATTCAACCTGAACATACCAAATCGATAAGATAAGAAACTCCGAAGTTTTTTCAGTTTGAAACTATTGATATGAGTGAGGGGGCGGGGTATATTAATTCCACCCCCCCCCCCTCTCCAACTACACATATGAGTTAGAGCTATTGTTTTTGAATAATTCATCTGAACATACCAAATCAGTAAGATAAGAAACTCCGAACTCCGACTCCCATTGGTACACCCTCAGCAGTGTTGGCAGAAAAAGGGATTTTTGGTGATTAATTCAAACCATAAATATTTGAATTTTTATAAGTTTTTTTAGATACATTCTAGCACCGTACTTCCTTTGGGAAAGTTGTTAGGCACTTCCTCGACTATTGTTCTCGATTAATGAGGTAAAGTTTGCGTTTTTCCATATAACGATAACCCACTCTACTGTAAACAGACATACCAGAATGAAATAAGCTTATTATATGTTTGGTGTAACAAAAGCCTGCTGCAACTAAACGTTCAAAAATGTAAATCAATAGCCATTAGTAGAAAAAGAAACAAACCAGACAATAAAATTGTATTGGGAAACCAGGCGGTAGAAAAGTGTGAACGTGTTAGGGATTTATCATAACATTTGTTTACAAATTCATGACAAAAAGCAAATAATAGACCAGCACTAATATATTTTCCAAATTGAGCCACACCATAGTGAGCATAGGCGTAGTCAGGGGTAGCAGGGGAGGGGGCATCTGCTTCTCTCCTAATCGATGACATCTGCCCCCTAATCGGTGGCACTTTATAGTATAAATGTGTTTTCCTTTTATTTTTTTAGAGATTACCCTTGATCTCTGCCTTTATGAAACATCTAAAGGACACTCATAAATGTGTTTATGTTACGATACCAATTTAATAAAGATTGAACATTTTCATATATATTTTTTAAATAGTTTAATGGTCAGCCTGAATTGGAACAATCAACTCTTTTCTTACATCCTTATTCTCTAAAGATTGAAATCAGCTCTTTATAGATTAAATCTTTTAATCTATAAATTAACTATTTTTGCTCAAAAACAAAGCTACAGAGCAATTATTTTTTGTATTTTGAACTATTTGAAATTGTAATGGAATTTCTTGAGTCCTGAATTTATATGGATCTTATTCAATTGTTTTTAGTGTAGCGATTGACATATTGCATGTTTTCTTAGATGCTAAAGAAAATTTACATGCAATACATCCTTTTCATGTAACCAAGATGTATTCAACCATGACACTATTTACAAACGTTAAAATACTTCCTCTGCCGAGATTAAGAAATTTCCTCCAGCTGTAATTTTAATCCAGTTTCGTTGAAGGTTGCAAACATTTTGTAGTCTCCTAATATTATAAATTTTTGTTTATCTTCTGAATGGTTTTTAGCATCCTGAAACTTTGATTCCTTACTCGAAATCATAATGTTGTTTGGAAAATTCATTTATTTTCGGTTTTTCTATGAATTTGTAAACCATGTCCGTAATAATGGATGTTTTTTTCCAAATCCGGGATTTTTTTTATAATTTATCGCTAATAAAGTCTGAAATCAAAATGATAACGAAATGGTATGAAATATTGTTCTACATTGACACATATGACAAAAATTGATATCATTATGATATTTTCATGATGAATTCAAGGTTTGATGTACTTTAGTAGTAATCCAAACAAAATATTCAATATATTCAAAAATTATCAATGAGTTTTCACTGATATCAAGTTAAAATTTAGTAAATCTTCCATAAACATCATCCGCATCCAATCTGGTCTTGACAAGGTGTTGCATTGAAAGACTGTATGTATTGGTGCAGTTAGTTTTCCACTCGGCTTTCATTTGGCTTCGCACGATTCACTTCTTTCGAAAGTTCAAACACGCTCATCGTGACGTCATAACGTTTGTTTCGAGCAGCGTTTTAATTGGAAATTTAAAATGGATATAAGAAATTCTTTTTGAAACCAATATTTATGAATGTTTCCAACTGAATGTTGAGATAATTCATTGACTATTGTATTATCACGCTGTATTGTATACCATGAAACAGTAGCCTGCCAGTGAGTTGTTGTCCTTTTTCAAGTAAGGAGTTATCATAAAAAAAGCAAAACACCAGCTGATATTTCCCGAAGACTTTACAAAAAATACAATCAAGCGATTGTGCTGTAAAATAAATCCACGGAGGACCAACACCAAGACTTATGTCCTTTAAACAAATTCGTTTGAAATATAACGAAAGATCTTCACTTCAAATTTAATCCTTAAATTAAATTGCAATGTAATAAAACCAGTGTATCTGGCTACATTTATTCATACCAATTAAAAAATTACGATTATTCATTGCAATAACCACTTCAACTTATATATCAAAATAAACGGGTCTGAGGGACAGTGATTGGCACTAGATTGCAGAACAGAGACTGACGTTCAATAAAGGAATGAAGAAAGACAGAAAAGTTAATTCGACCGTTTGACATTATATTGATCAGTTTCTTACTTGATACCCATTTTAAAGCTTATTTACAAAATATTGGCACAATTAAGCAATAGTAAATAAATAACGAGAAACTCACAAACGAGTTCTCAATTTTACTCTGGAAAAAAGACGCGAATTTGTCAGCGATTTTGATAAGATTTAAACATAGGCAAGAAAATTAATATCCTTCAAGCAAAATAACTTGAAAATTCGAAGCGATCAACTCCGCACGACTCAGATCCGGATACCTGCAGTTTATACTATCCATCATTATAATAAGCTCATACTCTCTTTACATATGGGTCATTCCATCTCAAGTGACCGAGTCAGTTGCATCGACCCTCTCCGATTTGAACCAAACTTGGTGGAACGACTTATTTTAGGCCAACAATCAAAAATCCAACGTTTTGTACCCATCGACTAACCCCCCGGTTCTGGAGACTGCCTCCACTTTTTTTCCGATCTTCAAGAAACAGCATTTTTCTTTTGAACATATCTCTGGACCAAATTATGATACAGACAGGATTGGGCACTCATTTTACAGGATTTTTAACGTACAATCAAATGGTGTATGCAGTGTTGTCAACTTGTTGATTTTTGAAATTTAAAACTTAAAATGCAAATATCTCAAAATGCCCCCACTTTTTTCTAATTTTGATAGCACCAAAATATTTGGCAGACATTTTTACATAAGAATTACCAAACCACCAAAAACTAATTTTTTTCGTTTGGGAGATATGGATTTTTAAAGATTTAATGTTTTTAAGAAGTTCCATTACTGTACAACCCTTCAATATAAAACATTGGACAATCCTGAAACTTGATAGAAACGATGAAACCTGTAAGTTAGACGTGGATCAAATCCTTCTTTCATTTTATACAATCAAATGCTCAGGTAATATTAAACCAGATTTGTTTCGACAGTGTTGCCATCTAGAAAATAGCACAGTATAGTATCACTTTAATCAAATGTATTGATGTTGATCCTGGATATTGGTTGCTGTAAAGTTGTTATCTGGTTTTAATATTTAAAAATTTATTAGTTAACATTGCATTTTGTGTTTTAAAATTTAGTGAAATTGTTACAATCAAATAAGAACTGGTTTCGGCTGCATATATTAATTTGTTGATCCAAAACATAAATCTTCATAAGAATTTAAATAACTTTCTGCAATCTTGGCAACACGAAACGACACCGTCAATCTTCATGAAAAATTTGCAATGAGGTATGCATAACAAATAACAATAACAACAATATTCTCGATTGTCGTGTCCCGTCCCAGTTTACGGATAGTGTCTGAGAAGTGTCAGTTGGAATTGTGGTTCACTTGCAGTCGTTACTATCTGGTTAAAAATGGCGTGTTCGATTGGATTGTACTTAAAAAAAATGTACTATCGCAGCATTGGTCCTCCCATCAGTTCTCATCTCGGGAATGGAATCTTTTCAAACTTCGATCCGGTGTTCTCAGTTTGAAAATTGTGTGTGAAAGCCACGCGAATCAGTTCAAACGGTTTTATGCAGCTAAGCAGAAGCAATGCTGTAACCCGTTAAAAGTGCATTCAAATATTCGCCGAAGAAATTTGAAAACAATTTCACGACGATTTTAATCATCACGTAAAGGATGTGATTCAGGGTCGCAAAATCTGCGTTCTATGCGATAAGGCAGTAAGGGAAAAGGCTTTGCAAGGGGAATCGTATAAGGGACCTCATGCTGAAAATGGTAAGTTTGCGAATGGTAGTGAATTAATACGTTTCCTGTGCAAAAAATTACATTAAATTACAAAACACTATTTTTCGGCAGATGGAGCTGGGATTACTTGTCCAGCCGATGCGTGGGAGGATGTAGACATACCTGGTATGAAAAATGCCGTTTGGGGGGTTGTGGGTCTTAAATTCTATATTTTGTTTTTTACACTGTTACTTATTTAACACAGAGGTTGAAGATGACAGCGATGATGTCGAAGTTCCCGCTAGAAATGAATTGACATTTTCAAGTTTGAACACCACGCTGGAATCGCTTGGTCAATCACCGATTCGTAGACATAAGGTGAACCAATCGATGAAATATCCCACAGAAAAGTACTCCAATGCTTCAAAGGCGTTGGAAACTGCATTTGCCGCAGCTCTCGGCGAAGATTGCTTTATGGAAGAAAAAAATCACAGACTGGACAATATGAGGCAGATGGAGAGGAGATAATCAAGCAGCAGAAAGAAAAATTTCGGATTTGTACGAAAGATAGCGATAAAATCCAAGTCTACATTCCGTCTCGCACGCTGAGCAGGTCAAGACGTACTGGTCTCGTTGTACGACACTATAGTCCGATATTTTTTGAGTTTTTCCCCACGCGAGGGTTTTTTTTTCTCACCAAAGTTATTTGGCATAGTGTTATAGACAACAAGTGTGCGAGTGAGGAAGCCGTTAACCGTACGCCGAGCACTTTGGTTACGGTCCAGCTTTAATCATCATCATCGCAACACCAACATCAGCAATATCATCACCATTGGGTCAAACAATTTCATCTCTCCAGTCTGCTGCTGCCTCAGTGTAGAAGGTATAAATCGTTTCGCTGTTGTTTTGTTCTCGTCAGTATCGCATCTCCCTTGTTCCTCTGGTCAAATATAAGGTTGGTGCATAATTAGGGTGATCCAAAAACTTTGTAAATAGTATTTTTTTTATTTATTTATTTTTTATTTTTTTTATTTTTTTTTCTTGTTTTACTCTTTAGTAGAGTGAAACTATATATATTATTTTTTTTTTGACCTTTTTTTAACTATTTTTTCTTTCATTTTTGATATTATTTGAAATTAGTGTAATTATTTGTAAAAAAAATTACCTACAACACCATTGCGGTGCTTTCCATCTCAGATGACGAAACTCTTAATTCCACCTCACACGAAAGTCTCAAGGAAGTTGTGGAAATGGAAACCCTTGACGTTCCAGTTGACTCGCTCTCTAGCAAAAATACTGGAGCATATCCCAAGAAAAGGTATCACCCACAACCCTAAAACTGCGCGTTACCGTTGATGACCCGAAGCAGGCTAACCAAATTGTTGCGTGCGAGCTTTTTTCATTGGAATACTGAGTCTACATACCCAGTAGTGAGGTAGAAATTGAAGGAGTGGTCACCGAAGCGAGATTGACTAGTGATGATTTCTTGGGTCCCAATTCCTTCGGAATCTTTAAAAACCGTGCTCTGCCGAAAGTGAAGATATTGGACTTCCTTCAAATGCAGTCAGTATCCATCGTAGGCTCAAAAAAATCGTATTCCTTGTCGAACTCGTTTCGTGTGACCTTTTCGGGTTCAGCGTTACCTCACTACGTCGCTATAGGCAAAGTTCGACTACCTGTACGCCTGTTTGTACCTCGGGTAATGAACTGCTCGAAATGTAAACAACTTGGTCACACATCGGACTACTGCTCGAACAAACCACGCTGCGATCAGTGTGGCGAGCGAGGGCCCTTGTGGTGCTCCTCCAAAATGCGTGTACTGCAAGGAGAGCCTGCATACCCTGACTGACTGCTCGAGGTATAAACAGCAGGGAGACAAAAATTAAGCGGTCTATGCAAGCTCGTTCCAAGAGAACAATAGCAGAACTCTTGAAGAATACCGCTTCTCCTTCTCAGCCCACACCAAAACACAGTAACACGTTCTCCATTTTGCCAGTTGATGATCTAGACTCTTACTCAGAGGGCGGTGAGGGTAGTCCGTTTGTTTTTAAAGGCAATACGAGAAAACAAGCAAAAAAACACACCACCGAAAAGCCTCGTAAGGCCACTCGTACGGATAACCCTTCCACCTTGGAAAAATCAAGAGGTAACGGAAATCCACCGGGTTTTAAACCTTGTAATTATGACAAGAACTTTCCGTCACTTCCAGGATCATCTAAAACCCCAGATGTTCCAGTTTTTCGGCCAGAAAATCAGCTGAATAATCAGCAAGAACATGCTCCCATGTTCACGTTTTCTGGTATTGTGGATAGCTTCTTCAGTATATTCAATATCTCTGACTCAACGAGGAGCATTATTAATTTAGTGCTGCCAATGGTGAAAACTCTTGTTAAGCAACAGCTTCTAGGTGGTCCTTCCTTGCATCGATCATATCCTTTGATGGATAATTCTCCGAATGAGGTCGGGGATATGATCTCTGTTCTTCAGTGGAACTGTAGAAGTCTTATGCCAAAACTTGACACATTTAAATTTTTAGTATACAACTCACTTTATGATGCATTTGCCCTTTGTGAAACATGGCTCTCTTCAGACAACGATCTTGCTTTCCACGATTTCAACATTATTCGCCTTGACCGCGCAGATTTGTATGGAGGGGTGCTTCTCGGGATCAGCAAGCTTCATTCCTTCTACAGAATCGATCTGCCTTCAGTGACAGGCATTGAAGTAGTTGCATGTCAGGTTAATATTCGAGGTAAATGCCTCAGTATATCTTCCACCGAGAACCGCGATCTCTCATCAAAGTTTCGTGGATATCTGCACGGCTATGCCGGAGCCACGGTTGATCTTGAGAGATTTTAACTCTCACGGTACAGGCTGGGGGGAACTGTACGACGACAACCGCTCAATCTTGATATACGACATGTGCGACTTCTTCAAAATGACAATTCTGAACACCGGGGAAGCAACATGAGTAGCCAAACCTCCAGCAAAAGTAAGCAGATTAGACCTCTCACTTTGTTCGAGTTCACTATCGTTGGATTGCTCGTGGAAAGTAATTCAAGATCCCTACGGTAGTGACCATTTGCCAATCAAAATTTCTATTACCAATGGTTCATCTTCCACTCGCTCGGTCGACATCGCGTACGATCTTACGAAAAACATAGACTGGCGAAAATTCGCGACCGCGGCTCTTGATGCCAGTCAATCGGTTGAAATACTTCCTCCACTGGACGAGTACTCCTTTCTCGCGCGTCTTATCTTAATTCCTTGCATCGATCATATCCTTTGATGGATAATTCTCCGAATGAGGTCGGGGATATGATCTCTGTTTTTCAGTGGAACTGTAGAAGTCTTATGCCAAAACTTGACACATTTAAATTTTTAGTTAACAACTCACTTTATGATGCATTTGCCCTTTGTGAAACATGGCTCTCTTCAGACAACGATCTTGCTTTCCACGATTTCTCGATGAACATTTCAAATGGTCCTATCTGCTTTGATCGATTCTCTTCATCGACTTTCTCTTTCGTTAATAACTCAGCTGCAAAACCTTTCCCTGTTGTATTTGACGTTTTGGACGCTAGATAAGAACCTCCTTTATCAAACTATGTGGTAGAATTAGCGCGAAATCTGTTTGCATAGCAGTGGTTATGAAAAGAGAAAGTCGATGAAGAGAATCGATCAAAGCAGATAGGACCATTTGAAATGTTCATCGAGATTTCAACATTATTCGCCTTGACCGCGCAGATTTGTATGGAGGGGTGCTTCTCGGGATCAGCAAGCTTCATTCCTTCTACAGAATCGATCTGCCTTCGGTGACAGGCATTGAAGTAGTTGCATGTCAGGTTAATATTCGAGGTAAATGCCTCAGTATATCTTCCACCGAGAACCGCGATCTCTCATCAAAGTTTCGTGGATATCTGCACGGCTATGCCGGAGCCACGGTTGATCTTGAGAGATTTTAACTCTCACGGTACAGGCTGGGGGGAACTGTACGACGACAACCGCTCAATCTTGATATACGACATGTGCGACTTCTTCAAAATGACAATTCTGAACACCGGGGAAGCAACATGAGTAGCCAAACCTCCAGCAAAAGTAAGCAGATTAGACCTCTCACTTTGTTCGAGTTCACTATCGTTGGATTGCTCGTGGAAAGTAATTCAAGATCCCTACGGTAGTGACCATTTGCCAATCAAAATTTCTATTACCAATGGTTCATCTTCCACTCGCTCGGTCGACATCGCGTACGATCTTACGAAAAACATAGACTGGCGAAAATTCGCGACCGCGGCTCTTGATGCCAGTCAATCGGTTGAAATACTTCCTCCACTGGACGAGTACTCCTTTCTCGCGCGTCTTATCATCGATTGTGCGCTGCGAGCACAGACGAAACGTGTTCCGGGTGTTTCCGTCCGCAAGCGACCTCCCACCCCGTGGTGGGATAAGGATTGCACCAACGCGAACAGCGAGAAGTCCGCCGCGTTTAAACGCTTCCGCAAACACGGTAAGGTCGGGGATTTCGAGCGGTACACCGACCTCGAGAAAACTTTTAAGGACTTAATTAAAGCAAAAAAACGCGGTTATTGGCGTCGGCTCGTCGATGGTTTGTCGCAAGAGACTTCCATGAGAACACTCTGGAATGTCGACAGGAGAATGCGAAACGCGTCATAACCGATTAATGAAGACAAGGAGTACTCGGACAGATGGATTTTCAGCTTCGCACGGAAAGTTTGCCCGGATTCGGTACCGGTTCAAATCAACGTTCGTGATCGTCCGTCGGGTAATAACGAAATAGATTCCCCGTTTTCGATGGTGGAATTCTCACTTGCTCTCCTCTCATGTAACAACTCAGCTCCAGGAATGGATAGAATCAAGTTCAACTTGCTCAAAAATCTCCCAGACGTCACGAAGAGACGCTTGTTGAACTTATTCAATCAATTTCTTGAGCACAACATTGTTCCGGATGACTGGAGGCAAGTAAGAGTTATCGCCATTCGAAAACCTGGTAAACCCGCGTCGGATTATAACTCGTACCGTCCCATCGTGATGCTGTCCTGTATACGGAAATTGTTGGAGAAAATGATTCTTTTTCGTGTAGACAAATGGGTCGAGTCGAATGGTTTACTTTCAGATACGCAATTTGGATTTCGGAGAGGCAAAGGAACGAGCGACTGTCTTGCGTTGCTTTCAACTGAAATTCAACTGGCCTATGCGCAAAACAGCAAATGGGTTCAGTTTTCTTGGACATTAAGGGGGCTTTTGATTCTGTTTGTATCGATGTCCTTTCGGATAAACTCCACGATAGTGGGCTTTCACCAATTATAAACAACTATTTGAGCAACTTGTTGTCTGAGAAATATATGAGCTTTTCTCATGGAAACTCGACAAATTCACGAATTAGTTACATGGGTCTCTCCCAGGGTTCATGTTTAAGCCCCCTTCTTTATGTAAAAGACATTGATGGTTGTCTTGATGAAAATTGCTCGCTAAGGCAGCTTGCAGATGACGGGGTTGTGTCCGTTATAGGGCCAAGTGCACCGGATCATTGCAAGATACCTTAGACAATTTGTCTACTTGGTTCATAGGGTATCGAATTCTCTCCGGAGAAAACTGAGTTGGTTGTTTTTTCTAGGAAGCATCATCCTGCACAGTTACAGCTTCAACTAAAGGGTAGAACAATCACTCAAAGTATTTCTTTCAAGTATTTAGGTGTCTGGTTCGATTCCAAAAGCACGTGGGGAAAACATATTGCGTATGTGAAACAAAAATGCCAACAAAGAATCAATTTTCTTCGTACAATTACTGGAACTTGGTGGGGAGCACACCCGGAAGATCTGATCAGGTTGTATCGAACAACCATCTTGTCGTTTCTAGAGTACGGTAGCTTCTGCTTTCAATCCGCGGCGAAAACACATATCTTGAAGCTGCAACGGGTTCAACACCGTTGCCTCCGAATCGCGCTTGGCTGTATGCACTCGACGCATACGATGAGCCTCGAAGTACTCGCGGGTGTTCTCCCACTGACAGATCGTTTCGCGGAACTGTCCTTTCGGTTTCTTATCCGTTGTGAAGTAATGAACCCATTGGTAATAGAAAACTTTGAGAAGCTGCTCGACAGAAATCCTCAAACAAGATTCATGAGTCTCTATTACGATTACATGACGCTGGAGATTGGCCCTTCTTCATTCAATTCCTCTCGTGTTTGCCTCCAAGACTTTTATAGTTCCTCTGTAAATTTTGATCTGACCATGTTGCAAGAAATCCGTGGAATACCAGATCACCATCGGTCGATGGTTGTTCCCTTAATTTTTGCAAACAAGTACCACCATGTTAGTAACAATAAGAGTTTTTTCACAGATGGGTCAACTATAAACGCTTCCACTGGATTTGGAGTATTCAACGAATTTCATAGCGCCTCATATCAACTGCAAAAACCTTGTTCCGTATACGTTGCGGAACTAGCAGCCATATTTTACGCAGTAGAGCAAATTGCCTCACTACCATCTGATCACTATTTTATTTTTACTGATAGCCTTAGCTCGTTGGAGGCTATTCGATCAATGAGGCCGATGAAGCACTCCTCGTATTTCCTGACCGAAGTCCGAGCTAAATTGAGTACTTTATCTAACTGCTCCTATATTATCACCTTAGTTTGGGTCCCATCTCATTGCTCAATTCCGGGTAATTAGAAAGCGGAGCCATTTCGATGTTGCGTGTCTTTCGGTTCTACGTTGTGAAACGTAAGTACTTTACTTTTAGCTAGATTTCGGGCAATTTATGCCGAAAATATAATTAGTATTATTTCTAGGCCAATTTGTTCCAGACGTCATCGACGTTAGGCAGGTCCTCATCTATCGAAAAAACTGTTTTTTAGCCGAGATTTTAGCACGGTTTGCTACTGAATCGATCGAGTCCGGGTTATTTAATGATTTTTTTTTTCAATTTTCTGTATGAACGAAAGATGAAAATGCCTCTTTAAAAATATATAATTAAAAGGAATGAATATTTTGGTTTGGTGAAAAAAAAACGGTTAATTAATCAATAAAAATTAAAATGTTTATGATTTATTTTGAAAATCAAGTACAGTCGATTCGGTAAAAAATATACTGAACGCTATGGTAAACTTTACTGATCTTTCAGTAAAATTTACAGTTCAGGTTAGTAAATTTTGACAGCCCACAAGCGAAGAAAATTTACAGAATTTTGTAAATAAAAAAATTACCGGATATATTACCGAATGTTCAGCTGTTCCATATTCGGTAAAAAATTACAGTATACTGTAAAAAATCTTAGTGTGTAGACTCGGATTTCTTCCGAATCGGGCTCGCAGGCAGCAATTTGAGCGCTTGTGGTAGTGGCTATCACAATATCGACCACGTGCTTTGGTCATACACCCTCCATTGTGTTGCTAGATCCGAGTTATCCGCATCCCTCAGGGCCCGAGGAAAACAACCTATGTGGCCCGTTAGAGACATCTTGGCGAGCCAAGATCTCGACTATTGCAATTTAATTTATGTGTTTAAAAACGGATAGATCTGAGGATTTAGTAGTTAGTATCATCTTGTGTTCTCCCAAGTTGTTAGCTGCCCATCGGTGTACCCCCATGTTTGTCTTTTTCATTAGAGTGCACACTAAAAAAATCTGAATTTTACTGGTGATGTAAACATCCATGCATGCAAACATTCATGCATGTAAACTTCCTTTTCATGTAAACTAGCAGCTTGCAAGAAATGTTGCAAACAAAGGTGGAAAGTTGCATACAATATATGGAATATTACATGACATGTCTCATAAATTTACACGATTTATAATGTAAATTTGTATGATTTATGACGCTCCATCTATGTGCATCATAGTAGCGGAAATTTACACTGCTTTTTTTAGCTGTGTACGGCAAATGAGCCTGGAAAAATATACGCTTTATAAAAAAAAATCCAAGTCTTGTCAGTTTTGCCCAAATCCTGGACTGTGCGCAAAATTCAGAGTAAGCTTAATTAATTTAGAACAAACACAGATAAAAGTCCTGAATTTTAATTGTGATGTAAACATTCATTCACGTAGACTTGTATTTCATTTCACGCAACCGAGCAACTTGCAAACAATGTTGTTTACAAAGATGGGCTTTTGTATACAATATTTGCTACATTGCATGAAATGTGTCAGAACTTTACATGATATATAATGTAAACGTATATGATATGTGACGCTCCATTTATGTGCATCATATTGAACAGAAATTTACACTACTTTTTCGAACTGTGGAGTTTAGAATTAATTGATTGCATTTGGTGATCTACAGGCGAGTTCGAGTGTTCCGAAAGATTAGTTCGAAATATGAAGAAGTGTGTTGAACAGAAAGCTGTTCTCTGTTCACCTAATCCAATAAAAGGTCACCCTATTTCAGAAGATGTCGTGCATACGGTTTTATCATTTTACCGTGAAGCTGATGTAAGCAAAGAGTTAGCCGGAAAGAAGGAATTCAAGAGTGTTCGAGAAGGAAAATCTCGTGTTCTACAAAAGCAAAAGCGGTTGGTGCTGGCAAATCTCAGGGAAACTTTCTCTTTCTTTAAAGAGAAGTTTCCCCAAATACGACATTGGGTTTTCAAAATTTGCTGAGCTACGGCCACCTGAGTGTGTGCTGGCTGGAGCTGCAGGAACACACACAGTTTGCGTATGCGTGGTTCACGAAAATTTTAAACTCAAATTTTTGAGTGCTAAGTTCAACGAAATTAAAGGGCAAGTAAAAGGTACGAAAGCATTCTCTTCGTACAGAGACGTACTGAAGCAGAACCTCTGTGATCCACCATCGGAGCCATGGTTTTTGAATAAGTGTGCCAATACAGTTTGTGGCGATTTGGATTCGATTAGAAAAACGATTTGGTCATATTTGGACGTTTTTTTTTATTTTTAGCCGTAGGCTAGTTCATCACATTTGATAGTAGAAGGTCAGGCTTAGGGCCTGCCTCTAAGGAAACGTTTCAGTCTAACATTAACGTAACGTAAAACTGGCTCTGAGACAACATTTAAAAAACTTAATGTAAAATGGGAGTTACATCGGGACTGTGGTGAGGAATGGATGCGCGAACAAGGTAGAGCTCCACCGTAAGAGACAGTGCCCCAGTCCGGCAGAGATACCCCGACCGCAGGAAAATAGGAAGGTGGAAGAACACGGACAGCGCAGCCAACGACGAGAGTGCTAGATTTGGTTGTACAGGTGGGCGTCCTTCAAGAAAGCAATCAATGCAGCCAGCGTCGAGGGGTCGTTGCCAAGTAGCTCCCTGATGTTCTCTGGGAGTCGGTGTTGTTCGCGTAGCCTCTGAAACTCTGGGCAGACACACAGCACGTGTTCCACCGAGGCCGAGTGGACGATACCTCTATCGAAGAAATAACGTGCAAGCAATGGACTCAGCAAGATCGTTGCAGTTTGGAAACGAAAGTCAGTGATGCAGAAGCTTTCATTGATACATTTCTTGAAGCTATCCCAGAGGTCCGAAAACATGATTATATTGCTGCAAAACAGGCAGACTTCTATAAAAATACTAGGGACAATCTGCAGGAAGGAAAAGTTCTTGTTGTTGCGGACTTTTCCGAAAATTATACGTTTGTGTTCCAAGACAGCGTACAAGGGGTTCACTATAATAACCTGCAAGCCACCGTCCATCCATTCGCAAGAAAAGGTTGTTCCATTAAACTGTATCATAATCTCCGACGTTCTTGAGCATTCCACAGCTATCTTCCACAATTTCCAGAGGCAGTTTATGGCATTCTTGAAATTTCGGCTCTCACATTTGACTAAAATTATATACTTTTCTGATGGTGCTGGTTCGCAATATAAAAACCGATTCAACGTCATCAACTTGCTCTACCATCGAGAAGACTTCGGAGTTCCGGCTGAGTGGCTTTATTTTGCCACGGCACACGGCAAAGGCCCTAGTGACGGTTGAGGAAGTTTCTTGAAAATATTGGCAACGAGAGCCAGTCTACAGGGTACAACGATACAAACGGCAAAAGAGTTATACGAATGGGCACTGTCAAATTGCAATTTGAATGTACAATTTGTGACATCGGAGCAATGCAATACGAATAAGCAGGATTTAGAAGCCCGATTCGCTCTAGCACGACCCATTCCTGGAATTCGCGGAATGCAGTGTGCCACCCCTACCGGCGAAGATACTGTTCTCATCAAAAGGATTTCTTGTTCAGAAACGGGTTCATGTTTCAAAGTAATTTAAAAAAAGCGATCAAATTCACTACCCAAATCTAAGGCAAAACGGAAGAAGTAATAATTCATGCTACTATTGGTATTAGATGATATTTGTTCAATAAATGATAGCAATAAGTAGGATAGAAACACTGCTGCTTTAATTTAGAATCAAATTAGTTTTTGAATATTTCAAAAGCTTATTTAGAATAATCAGTAAATAAAGAAACACAAAACGAATGGATCTGCCTAAAATACCATTTAATACGAAATACATTTTCGAACGCAAAAAAATAAAGTGTTGGAAATTAGAAAAATTATCAATCTAAATTTAAGTTTGCAACGCTGGCAACACTGTCGAAACAAATCTGGTTTAATATTACCTGAGCATTTGATTGTATAAAATGAAAGAAGGATTAGATCCTCATCTACCTTACAGGTTTCATCGTTTCTATCAACTTTCAGGATTGTCCAACGTTTCATATTGAAGGGTTTTACAGTAATGGAACTTTTTAAAAACATTAAATCTTTTAAAATCCATATCTCCCAAACGAAAAAAAATACATAGTTTAAGATGCTAATTTCAAATAACAGACTGTAGTGGTAATTTTTATACGATAGATGGAGTAGATGAAAGCATAGAGTTGATAGTTCCGTTAGAGTACGGCAGTGTGAAGATTGTATATAGATATTAGAATAGCGAACTAGGACAACTTTTTAGGAAGGTACAAATCGGTTTTTTCATCTCTCTTTACCAAACTCCCCCTTTGGAGAGGGATGGTGAGGGGTGTCCCCCCCCCCGCCACCACTGGCAAAAAGAGATGAAAACCGACCCGTTCAAGTACCAACTGTGTGTTTGAAACAGTTCTACCGATTTTTACCGCACTTCAATTGTTATTTGAAGGAAGGCATCCAGTCGTAGGTTTGGAAATTGCAACTATTGTTTACCCCTACCACGATATGTGCTCCTGTCATCGTCGACTTGACGATCTCGAGGGGACACGGGTGGGGTAGGTGTTGCTACTGTACCTTTCGACCATTGACAGTAATTGATGGTATGCTCCCATCCAGAGTTATGTACTTTGACTATATGTTTTTAGTATTACTTATACGTGAAGTCAACGATTTACATAGTTGAAGATGCTAATTTCAAATAACAGACTGTAGTGGTAATTTTTATACGATAGATGGAGTAGATGAAAGCATAGAGTTGATAGTTCCGTTAGAGTACGGCAGTGTGAAGATTGTATATAGATATTAGAATAGCGAACTAGGACAACTTTTTAGGAAGGTACAAATCGGTTTTTTCATCTCTCTTTACCAAACTCCCCCTTTGGAGAGGGATGGTGAGGGGTCCCCCCCCCCGCTACCACTGGCAAAAAGAGATGAAAACCGACCCGTTCAAGTACCAACTGTGTGTTTGAAACAGTTCTACCGATTTTTACCGCACTTCAATTGTTATTTGAAGGAAGGCATCCAGTCGGCATCCTACGTTAAAAATCCTGTAAAATGAGTGCCCAATCCTGTCTGTAGCATAATTTGGTCCAGAGATATGTTCAAAAGAAAAATGGTATTTCTTGAAGATCGGAAAAAAGTGGGGGCAGTCTCCAGAACCGGGGGGAGAGTCGATGGGTACACAACGTTGGATTTTTGATTGTTGGCCTAAAATAAGTCGTTCCACCAAGTTTGGTTCAAATCGGAGAGGGTCGATACAATTCTTCAGTTTTTGGCGGTCACTTGAGATGGAATGACCCATATGCCGTCGGAGAGGTGCAATTTAGCGTAGCTTTTTTACTACATATTTGGATTTGAATATATTTTGAGTACAAAAGCTGGATAGGTACTTTCGATGTTGGCTGATACAATCTATTTTTACTAGTTATGCCCTCTAATGCACTTTGAGTAAGCTGGAAGCTTCAATGAGTTTGATTTTAATATTGATAACGAAAAACAACATTTAAATCGGAACAATGCTTGGAATTATTTTCTTGATCACTTTTTTAAATAAGTGGAATAAGTTTGGACAATACCAGTTAGTTTTTTTTATTAACACAAATAATACACAATAATATCTCTTTAAAGTTATAAATAACTAATTAACAAGCAAAGGTACACGTTCCTTTTCCAGCAAAGTTTTTCATCATAAGGCATCTTTGTGAAAGTCATAATTTTATTGTATCCGTTTATTTAGGATATGTATACATTATGATCCAAACAAAAATATTCATTACGTTAATTAATGATAATCAAACGTATAACTTCAAAATGAATCATCAAAGCAAGTATTCTCAAAAATTGCAGTCACAAAATACAAAAAAAATCATTTTTTCCATATTTTTGTTTCTTGCGTAAACAACCAAGGTTTTTTTTCTCAATTATTTCTGTAGGATCCCCTTTAAGAAAAATGTTTACCGCAACGAAAAAAAAAAAAAAAAAATCGGCACGTTTTTATTTTTCAAAATATGGGGAAAAATTATCAAAAATCCAAGAAAGATTCTTGACAAAAAATACCTGCTGAAATATTTTTTTTCTCATCATGAAAAACAAAAATTGACTCTCAGTAAAACCGAAAAGTCGATGTTTTGTGGTTTTTTGAGTCCAACTTTATGCCATGATGACTTAAAAAAATATGACAAAATGTGATATTTTTTAGATTTTTTATATCTTTTTCCATAATTTTTAGAAAAATCGAAAAATATTATTTTTTTTTTTCGGAACGGTAAGCTTCCCCTTAAACACTTTAGTAGAAGCCGTAGAAGGATAAAACATCTCATCCTTTACATTCGTCAGATCATTTCATTAAAACAAAATGTGATGAAAAGTGTGGTGACATAGTTAAGATTCAGATCGCAATTTATGTTATGTAGGGGAAATACAGGTAATGTCGGCCTAAGTGTCCCTAATTTGGGCCCATACATAAATTCAGCAATCGCCTAAATTTTCAATAGCAACCAAAAATATCCATTAATAACGTCCCAATAACGCGTTCATCTAGATAAAATTGATAAATAGCAGATTTTTAGCGATGGGCCCAATCTTAGATCCATAGGCCAACATTAGAGACCTTTCCCCTATTTCAAATGTGTATATTCAATTCAAATTTAATTCTTACTGTCACTGAATAGCTTAAACTTACGATGTTACGAAGCATCAGACTTTTTGAGATATTATTGTCAATTTTGCAAAGTTGCAAACGTGGCACGAAAAATGACACCGAAAATTATGCAAAATCGTACAAACACTTTGTTCTACGAAATTCATATTTATTTTAGTTGGCGTGTACCATCATTTAGAAGAGCTGAAATAAAAAAAAATATCTGGCTTGATAAAATTTTAAAGTGTATCCTGGTGTGACATGAGTATAAAAAATGCATTTTAAAGTACATGTGATTTAAAATTTAATACAAAATACTTGCTGCTTGAAATATATTTATATTTTTATTTATCTTTTATATTGCTTATAAGCAGAGCATAACATTTTCTGAAGCTACACAGATAAAAATCCTGAATTTTAATTGTGATGTAAACATTTGCACTATTTTTTAGTCTTGCGACCGAATAACGTTATTTGGATTTAGGATTACTTTTATAACACTCGATGAATGTAAAAAACAAGCGTGAAACTCAAACATTTCAGTTCAAGAAATATGAAACTTTGAATGAATAACAAAAAACATCATAACCAATAATAAACAACATTCAATTTGTGATGGCTATTTCGGAAATATATTTCATAAGTGATTGTTTGAGTGCCTTTTCAAACAGGTGAAAAACAAGAAAATTGCTGCCTAATATGTTTGGAAAATATGGGCCATTGATGTGACAGTCAAGTCAAACGCACACTCTTTGCCTAACCCCGTACGATGTACGCGGAGATTTGAAGTATGCCTTCTAATCTACAGGCAAAAAGTGTTCGTCTGACTTTGGTCAAATAATACCTGCGGCTGTGCAATAGTTTTATCGACGTTTCATCACTGACTGGCACTGTCGCATGAAAGGCCATTCGCTCATTCTCAACTTCTATTCAATTTTCATACTGCCGTACTCTAACGGATCCATTTACCTACCCTCTTCTAAGATCATTCTCTATCTAATAAATTATCACTAAAGCTTCATGTTGGATACCATTTCCAACCAACTCTGAAAATCGCAATTTTCGCGTATGAATGTAGAAGTGTAATTTTTGTTTATGTATTTTATCCAAATTCCCCATACAAAATTCAAACTAAAAGTGTCAGTTCATCTTACAACCAAATGACCTAAGACTTTCCGAGAATGGCTAGTCTAATAGATTATGAATCCAGAAGTCCCACACCACAATCCTATGAAGTACAATGAACCCAAACATTCACTTTTTAATCATCGTAAAAAAAACTACCTGAAACAAAGCGTCAGCGGTGATGTACTAAATTATATATTATTTTTATTATTTATATTATAATCACCGCAGATTTAATAAACATGCTACAGCTTCAATTAATTCTCATCAATTCTATTCAATTTCTGACCTACATATATTAGGTAAAAAATTTGAGTATGAATGATCACATTGAAACTAAATCTTTATAAATATATACTCAAGTCTATGCGATAAACGTGACTAGATGCTGCTTAACGATGGGAACTATTCTTCGTTTCTTAATGCAATCAAATGGAAATTGCTGTTAAATTATATTTTCACTCGCCTCGAATCTTGATTGCAAAAAGATCCAAGCAGTCCGTTAGCGGTCTGATGTATATTGACTGCATGTTCTAACCATTTGCTTTGCACATCTTTGGCCATGGTCAGTTGAATTCATTATATACTGACGGTAACTGTTTGAGCAATGTTGGTAGATATTTTTATTGGTAATTATTCGTTTCACTCAATGCCGTACAGAAGCCCTGTTACCACCAGACATTGAGCCACATTAACATTCACATGGGTATTACTGGAAACGCGGTCAAGACAAGGCTATAATCCAACATGGTGATTTATAACAGAATTTTGACACTTTGGGGCTATGCATTATGTCATTAAATCAAAGAAATACGTACCCTCTTTGTCAATTTTTTTCTATACCTTATATTGTCGTGCTTATGTTAAAAACTCATTTGGTGACGGTTGATGCGCCCCGCTCATTATCGCACTACCTATAAGGATTCTACACAGGTAGGAATTTCCTAGTAGAAGTATACCGATTCGATCTGTCAAAACCATAAGATTTTTCCATCTAGATAAAAATAATAAATCTTGAATAGATCAGACACGAATCATCCGTAAATTTAAATTAATTTAATTGGTGAATCAAAGTTAGCTCCCGTGGATAATAGACGAACTATAAAAGTGATTTCACAATTTTTCCAGATTTTTCAGTGTTCACCATTAGCCTGCGCCGATGGTGTACTGATAAGCGTGACTGCTTCTCACCCCAATGGGATTGAACCCACCTCAGCTAAGGTCAGTGGGATTTTGCTGAGGCATAAAAATCTTTGGTTATGTCTGTCTTCCTTCGGAAGGGAAGTAAAGCCATTGGTCCCATGTGTTTTGATTGGTGCGATATCCTACGCAGATGTGGAAGCTACCTCCTTGCACATTCGATTGTCGTCAATGGATGATTGGTGATTGGATCTAGTTTGCCGAACAGAGACCGTCGTTAAATAAAGGAATTAAGAAGAAGATGAATACGAAGAAGTGTTCACCGTAATCGGTTTTCAAAGGTTTCCACCGTTTCCACGGGACCCGGCAAATTTAGGCCGATGATTCTTAACTTCAATCCGCGTAGTTGTAATGCTATTACAAAATCGTAACGTCGCTGTAAAACTCGGCCGTTTTCGAGAACTGCAGTCTGCCCCTACTGGAGGATCTCCTGTCGACACAGGTATTTTTCCTAATGTTCAACGAAGCCGTGAAGGTTTATTTGACAGCATTCCAGAAGACTCATAAGACACTAGAGCGTTTGGTGACCTGGTCAGTGGATTGACTTTATTTATTTATTTATTTATTTATTTATTTATTTATTTATTTATTTATTTATTTATTTATTTATTTATTTATTTATTTTTTTATTTATTTATTTATTTATTTATTTATTTATTTATTTATTTATTTATTTATTTATTTATTTATTTATTTATTTATTTATTTATTTATTTATTTATTTATTTATTTATTTATTTATTTATTTATTTATTTATTTATTTATTTATTTATTTATTTATTTATTTATTTATTTATTTATTTATTTATTTATTTATTTATTTATTTATTTATTTATTTATTTATTTATTTATTTATTTATTTATTTATTTATTTATTTATTTATTTATTTATTTATTTATTTATTTATTTATTTATTTATTTATTTATTTATTTATTTATTTATTTATTTATTTATTTATTTATTTATTTATTTATTTATTTATTTATTTATTTATTTATTTATTTATTTATTTATTTATTTATTTATTTATTTATTTATTTATTTATTTATTTATTTATTTATTTATTTATTTATTTATTTATTTATTTATTTATTTATTTATTTATTTATTTATTTATTTATTTATTTATTTATTTATTTATTTATTTGAGAGGGAAAAGCCCACTTCAGAACGACCAAACTTGTCCCTTCTTAAGTGGGCAGGAAACCTCTTCTTTTCGTATCAACAGATAACATAAAATCCTACAGATACATATATACTTAAACTTAATCAGGAAACATTTATCTTTACTTAAAGAGGATGATAAAACATTATAAAATAAATACTCAAGGCTAGCACGGGAAGCATTGAAGTCAAAAAGTTATAACATTTATTGAAAATTTTACACGCTAGTAATAGGTTCGTTTGCACCATAGTTTGTGCGAGAAGTCGAGATCGTAATGAAAGTTGAGTGGGTTCGCAAATTGTCTAGTCTTATATTAATGTTACGCTGTTGCAAAAGTGGACTACAGTCAATGTCCGAACGCAGGAGATCGCCGATGAAGACAGCCTTAGCGACGCCACGGCGAGCACTGAGAAGTTGTAGGCTCAGCAAGTTACAACGACTTTCATAATTAGGGAGGTTTACAGGGTCTCTCCAGGGTAGCCAACGAAGAGCATAGCGAAAAAATCTCCTCTGAATAGACTCAAGTCGATTCGTGGCATTGTTGTAAAACGGCGCCCAAACTACTGAACAGTATTCCAGTGTCGAACGGACTAGTGAACAATAAAGCGTTTTCAAGCACGAAGTGTCTCTGAAATCTTTAGCAAAGCGAAAAATAAAGCCAAGCTGAGAAGATGCTTTACTGGCGACATATGACACATGCTCCTTGAAGGTTAGTTGACAATCTAACATGACTCCTAAGTCTTTGACTGTAGTCTCCCGATTCAGTGTCTGACCATGAAAGTTGTACGTAAAGCAGGTGGGTGATTTTTTTCTGCAGAAATTGATGATGGAACATTTGGAAGCATTCAATACCATCCTATTCTTGTGACACCAAGTAGCAAAAACGCAATACTGTGGTGCTCTCGCCCAAAAGAAACACTTCAAGTGCCGGAATTGATGGTAAGTAAGGGAAATTTGCAATGAATTTCTGTATGTTCTAATTAGTGTTTCATGCTGCTTCTGCCAATACTCACCACCAGAGGACGAGCAGCCTTCAATCGTATGAGATCAGCTGCGCCGATGGTGTACTGGTAAGTGTGATTACCGCTCACCCAAGCAGGCCTGATTTCAATCCCAGTCGGCGCCGCCGGGATTTTCTGAGGCATAATAGCTCTGATCACGCCTTCCTTCGGAAGGGAAGTAAAGTTGTTGGTCCCCGGTTCATGAGTTGATGGGTCGATAGGTAGAGTCCAGGTGTGGGAGCTGCCTCCCTGGCGTCGGTAGAATTGGTGCTCAGCACGGAAAACAAGATCGACGGAAAACAAATCCAGGAAAAAAATCGTATGGGATGGAGGAAAATCGACTTGAGAATGTATGGCGAAATATTAATAGTATTATACAGCCATTCCATAGAAAAACGATATAGTGGTTCTCAGAATTTCGTAACAATTGGCAGTTTTGTTCCTTATCGAAAAGTATTAGACTTTTTATTTATTTTCTCATTAGGGTGACCATTTTCCTTTTAGGGTGGTCCAAAAAATCGATTTTTTTCTTTTTTTTCCAGAAATGGCATTTTTTATTAATTTTAACTTTTGAACGATTGAACCGATTTGAATGATCAAAATATCAAATAAAAGGTTATTAAAAATACTTTCCAGAAAAAAAAAAAAATTTTTTTTTGAAAATTGGAGTTTTGTATAGAAGAATTGATTGTATTTGTTTTTTATGGTTTTCATGGTTTGTAGACAATGGGCGTAACACGTTTTTATATATATTTTTTTTAAATTTTGGCTTTTCTACACAACATATCACAAAATAAGCGATGTATTTTTCTTCGTTTTTGAGTTACGATTTTTTGAAATTATCATGTTTAGAAATTTCGCTCATTACTCCAATACGACTAGATTACCCTGCGTCTCCATTGGTGGTACATAGCTGACATAGTCACATAATCCATATCAATCCATATGCTTCTGCTTTTATAGGCTTGTTTATTCAAAGTGAATGCTTCACCAAGTAAATAGCTACCAGCACATGCTAAAATCATACGGAAAACTTGGTAGGTAAGGTGTTCGTTCGTAGGTACAATGCATGGTGGTATATTTAAGGATGAACTTAGAAGTGAAATAATCAGTAAGGAAACAAAAGCTCTGTTAATCCAAAGATATTCTGTACAGCCATTGTTTTATAAACGATGAATTTTAAGTGTTCTTGTTGTTGTTTGTGGGTTTCAAATGCTTTAAAGAGGAATCTTACCCAAGCTCTTCAAGTTCATGCGGTGAAGAAAAAAGTGAAATTAGATGGCAGTTCCTTTATATGCAGAAATTGCTACCGCAAACTGTATAAACCCGCACCCAAAGAGCCCACCGCTGGACCATCCGGAGTTCCTGCTGTCAACAGCCAAGGTGAATATTGTATTTAAAAAATGTATTTACATTGGTAGCCATGAGTCCAACGAGCATGACGTCACATTATAGCATTCTTAAAACTTTGTAACGTCAGGCTCGAATGTAGTGTAGTGTTTACAGTAATGTCAAATATGTTTTTTTTTTAACTTCATTTTCAGAGTCACTAGAAGCACCCAGTTTACAATCGATCAGAAGAACTGACAGTGTGCCTACTACAAACGATGATGGAATCATTCAGCAACTCAATATATGGCGGATCAGACCAAAACACTTCAGGAGGACAAGGGGATAATGACGATACCAGGAAGAAAGCTGAGCAGGGCGTCTTTAGCAGAAGAAACTTTATCACTCGTGCGTGATTTCTATACCAGTGACGAAATAAGCCGAGCCTGTCCAGGAAAACGCGACTATGTTATTACAAAAAAAGTTGATGGTAAGGTTTACATACAACGAAGATTAGTATTGTGTAATTTGCAAGAAGTTTATGCCATTTGCAAGGATCAATATCCCGCAACTAAAATAGGGTTTTCAATGTTTGCAAGTAGCCGCCCTAAGCATTGCATTCAGGCAGGAATGAGTGACACACATACTGTTTGTGTGTGTTTACCACCAAAATGTTAAATTATTTTTTTAAACTCTTCAAGATAGAAAGTCACTTTCAACAGATGTGAAATCATACCATGACTTGTTTTTTAAAATTATTTGCACCAACCCCACATAACAGTGTTGGTTAAAAATGTGTGAACATTGCCCAGGTATAGAAAATTTGACTTCAGAAATGGTTACTATCCTGACCGATGGAAATGTGGAATCCTTAAAATTTAAACAATGGCGTCAAGCTGACCGTTGTATCATGGATTTAGTGGAGTTGGAAACTCAAAAGTTTATAGGCATGTTTTTGGAAAAGTTATCCGATTTATCACCACATAATTTCATAGCTGAACAACAAGGTAAAAACTTGAAATATGTCAAAAGTAACTTGAAAGTAACGGAATGTATAGTAATATGTGATTTTTCTGAAAACTTTTCATTTGTTGTACAAAACGCTGTACAAGGATTTCATTGGGCAAACGCACATCCATTCGCTATTTATTATTAAGATGATCATACCAAAGATTTAATGTTTACTAGATTCACTGCAATCGCGGAGTTTACCAAGCACAACCATGTTTCAGTTCGTAGTTAATTGTATAAATTTCATCAAGAGTAACATACCCAGCCTTTAGAAAATTCACTTTTTCACAGATGGATCAGGCAGTCAGCACAAAAATAAGATGACAGCTTTTAATTTGTGCCATTTGAAAAAGGATTTTGGTATAGATGTGGAGTGGAACTTTTTCGCCACATGGCACGGTAAAGGTCCATGTGATGCTTTGGGAGGAGTCTTAAAACGAAATGCTGCTAAAGCACTACTCCATCCTTCCCTGGATAGACAGCTTTGATCCGTCCAAGTTTCCAAGCTTGTGATGGTTGATTATCTTCGGCTAACAGAACTACAGTTCCAATTTCGATGTTAGGCTGCTTTTTGGTCCACTTTGCTCTTGACTGTAATGTTGAAAGATATTCGCGAGACCACTTGTTCCAAAAATGATTCCGGAGTTGGTTGAGGTACTGCCATCTCGATAAACGATTTGCAGGAACATTCAAATACGATGGTTTAGCAACCGGATCAAGTCCTCGACCGAGCATCAAATGAGACGGAGATATTGGTTGTGGGTCGTTTGGATCACTGGGTGTAGCATAAAGTGGACGAGAGTTCACAATAGCTTCGATGTGTGTTAGCACGGTGCTGAACTCCTCGAATGTTAGGGTGGCGTTTCCCAGAGTCCGCGTGAGATGTGACTTGACAATCTTCACTCCGGCTTCCCATAGACCACCGAAGTTCGGCGATCTCGGCGGAATAAACTCCCATTCCACTTCACAGCTGATCAGGAAATCGTCGATTTTACTCCTTTCCATTTGGTCGTTGAACATTTTAAGTAATTGTCGAAGTTCCTTGGAGGCGCCAAAAAAATTTGTTGTGTTATCTGACAAGATCTTGCGAACCATACCTCGACGGTTAATGAAGCGATCGAGTACGGCAAGGAACGCCTCCGACGTTAAGTCTGACACAAGCTCAAGATGGATTGCTTTTGATGTTAGGCAAACAAACAAAGCAATGTACGCCTTCACTACCTTCGGTTTGTGCCTACCTTCCTTTACGAATATGGGTCCGGCATAATCGATACCAGTTAGCTCAAATGGTGCACTCATGGTAACTCGTGATTCCGGTAAAACGCCCATTGATGGCTGGATGATCAGTGGTTTTGCCCGGAAACACTTAATGCAATTGTGGATAACCTTACAAATGATAGATCTCGCATTTGTTATCCAGACTGACCTTCATGGAGTCGGTCCTCGTGGAGCTTTTTGATAAGCATTTCGGTAACTGGATGTTTCTGGGGAAGCAACAGTTGATGTTTGGCTTTGTAAGGCAACTTCGAGTTATGCAGGCGCCCACCGACGCGCAACAGTCCATCTTCGTCGATGAATGGATGCAACGTAGCAAGCTGCTTTGGTAGTTCACCACGCTGGATATTCTGGATCTCTTTCTGTAGTTGACTCTGTTGCAGCATACGGATTATGAAATTCTCGGCCTTACGCATATCCTGAACAGTTAAGGTATTGAATGGTTTCCTATTCTCCCGAGGAGTTCGGACTTAACGCAGGAATCGTACCACTGTGGCCAAAACACGTTGGAGCTTGTTTAATGAACTGAACCGTTCGAGCACAGGATCACAGGATTTCTGAACAACTGGGTTGGCGACAGCTGCCTCTTTCAGCTCAGGAATCTCATGTTCTGAAAGTTCTTCGATCTGCTCCGTCACATAATCAGCTACAGTAAGGAAGGGTGATCCATTCCACCACAGGTCGCACTTCTTCAATTGGACTGGTTTCATTCCTCGAGATACAATATCTGCCGGGTTCTGATTGGTACTCACATAATTCCATTGATAATCTTCAGTCAAGCGGTTGATTTCGGCTACACGATTGCGAATGTACACTTGCAACCGATCCAAGGGTTTGTTGATCCAAGCCAGTACTATTTGGTTGTCACTCCACAGCTTCACTTGTCGACTCGAAACCTTCATCATCGGAACCACCTTTCTACCAACCTGGCAAGCAATAAGCCGGCACTCTACTCCAATCTTGGAATGGTCATCGCACGGAGTGGGACTACTTTGGATTTGCTGCACAGGAGGTGAGAAACAGAACACAACGGAGGTACAGACAAGCTCCATATGCTGCCTGGGAAGCATCGGCGAATCCATGAACCTCTATGGCTTCTGGTTCTGGAATCACGACACACCTCGGAATCTCTATGTTGCTCAGTTCATCTAAGGATGTCTGGAACTCTTCCCATCGGTGAAGAATCTCACCATCGAGCGGATCATCCCATCCTACACTGCAGGCCCACAAACACTGCATTATCATTTTCGCTTCGACGATCACGGGAGCTAACAGTCCCAAGGGGTCGAAAAATTTTGCTATCTGGGATAGGACCGACCGCATCGTCACTTGTTTACTATCTTCTACAGGATAAACTGCTACACGGAACAGGAACTGGTCTTTCTTCGGATCCCACAGGAGACCTAGAGCCTTGATGACTTGGTTGGCACTGGAATCCTGGATCGATACTAGGGTTTCACGGTCTTCCTCAGGAATTCCATTTAGTACTTCCTCCGAATTGGAGCACCACTTTTTCACCAGAAATCCACCCTTCAGCATTAATTTTTCGATGTCCTGACGTAGCTTCTTGGCTAGTTCAACTGTTTCTGCGCCAGACATAATGTCATCCATATACGAGTCGTACAAGATTACCTCGGCCGCTTCTGGATGATTAGCTATCTCATCACGAGTTAACTGGATTAGTGACCTCATCGCAAGGAAGGAAGCTGCCGAAGTCCGATAAGTAACGGTCAGCAACTCCAGAACTTGTAGCGCTTCTGATGGACTACCACGCCAGAAGATTCGTTGGTACCGCGTTTGGGACGGATCTATAAGAATTTGCCTGTACATTTTCGAACCATCCACAGAGAAAACTACAATGTGGGTTCGAAAACGTAACACGATGGAAAACAAGTCACTTTGACTGTTCGAACCAGTCATCAGCACATCGTTCAGGGATAGACCACTTGCTTTCGCTGTCGCATCAAATACTACGCGCAATTTGGTGCTGCTACTCGATGGCTTCAGGACGCAATGGCGAGGCAAATAATATGTTTGGATACCTGCTCGATCTTCGTCCTCTTTTATCTCGCGACGATGACCAAGGGTTTTATGTTCTTCGATGAAGGCTGCGTATTGAGTCTTCAGATCAGGATTTCTCGCCAATTTCTTCTCCAATAGCAGGAAACGTTTCAAGGCTAACGACCTGGAATTTCCTAGTTGGTTCACAGAGTCACGAAAGGGTAGCTGGACCACAAATCATCCATTTTCATCGCGACGGTAAGTTTGCTGATAATGTTCTTCGAAGCGCTGCTCCTCGCTGGTCTAAATAGCGGCTTCGGTAATTTCCTCCTGGTCGAAAAATCGTTGCATACACGCCCCCAAACTATCGGTCATAGCAATGTTGGCACACACTGGATTATCTTCCTCTGGCTCCTCGTATGAACCGGCTACAACCCATCCGAACAGAGTCTGGTACAATGTCGGCAATCGATTGGACATCTTTATCTGGCCTTGCATTAGGATGTGGAAAAATAATTCAGCTCCAATCAGCATGTCTATTTCACCTGGACTGCAGCATGAAGCATCAGCCAGTAGAATACCGGGAGGGATGTTTCAAGAATCAATGTTCACACGTTCCGACGGAATGGTGCCTGTCACCTTCGGAGTAACGAGACATTCGACGTTGGTGGTAAAATCACTACAGCTGGATGTCATTCGTACCACCACCTTGTGACGGATATGGGATCTGCTACCTCCAACACCGATAACAGGTACATTGGTCGAATACTTTGGAAGTTTCAGCAAGTAGATTTATCTGCGATCCGGAATCCATTAATGCTCGTACTTGTTGAGTTTGTCCGTTATTCGATGTCAAACACACCATCGCTGTCATCAAGAACACTTGCTTGTGTGGATAACCGCTGCTAGAACAGGTTGCATGCACAGGTTGCTCAACCGTTGGCGCTTTGTTCTCCTCGGGTACCTTCGATGTTTCACTCGGGTACCTTCGATGTTTCACTGGAAATCACTTCCGGCTTCTCACGCTGCTCAAAATGAACC
This sequence comes from Ochlerotatus camptorhynchus, assembly GCF_037179485.1. Lineage (NCBI taxonomy): Eukaryota > Metazoa > Arthropoda > Insecta > Diptera > Culicidae > Ochlerotatus > Ochlerotatus camptorhynchus. The sequence goes on from NW_027040656.1 coordinate 351,188, forward strand.
AATGTGTGATGTTTCCTGGAGCACTTCGTACATGATTTGTTACTGGAACACACTGCACTGCGATGGCTTTTTCGTAGGAAGTTAAAACACAGGTTTACTTCCTTCACCTTAGCCACTCTTTGTTCTGTGGTCATCTTCTGGAATGTTGGACATTTATAGTTTTGATGTTGCTCTGAACAGAAGTCGCATGAATATAGTGATGTCACTGACGCTGAATGTGAAGCCTTGGATGGCATAACCTTAGGGAACGATGTCTTCTGGGTCATCATCTTAATACTTGACGACTCTGGAGTACTCTTCTCGCACCGTTCCAGGATAACGCAACGCTGCTTCAGAAAAACGATCATTGGCTCGTATTCAGGGAGCTGTGTTTGATCGATGGAAGCTTCGCACAATTCACGGGTCTGGTCATTCAACGCTCGAGTCAACACAGTCACTACGAATAGCTCGGACATCCCAGTAAGCTGTTGGTTGAGCTTAACTAGATTCTCAACATGGCGGGAACACTCATCGACGAGGTTCCGGAGGTCCTTCGAAGACTTTTTCGTCATCTTTTTCTGATTCAGGAGGCCTAGAATATGCGATTCTAAGATCAGGCGTTGGTTGCCAAATCTTTCTTTGGAAAAAATAGAAAAAAATCGATTTTTGGACCACCCTAATGAGAAAATAAAAAAATACGGGTCTAATACTTTTCGATAAGGAACAAAACTGCCAATCGTTAAGAAATTCTGAGAACCACTATATCGTTTTGCTATGGAATGGCTGTATATATATTGTCACAACTACTAAACAGATCAAAACGTAGATCTCACTGCTAAAAGCAAGGTTTGAAGAGAAATCGACGATTTTTCGAAAATTTTCGATATACCGAAAATCTGGTTTATCCACTACTGGTGGGGCGACATCTGTCGGATTTTATGGTGGAAACTAGTACTTATTTGATGTGTTTTCATTTCCAGCAGCCTCTACAGTGTTGCCAGAAATGAAGGTTACGCCCACCTCATGTCACTTTCATTCAAGTACTCCCACGTGGAGTCCGTTAAGAGCAAATGATTCCAGCTTTGACCAACAATATATAAAATGATACGATACAGTACGATACGATACTATGCTGATACAGTTTGACTGTAAAAACATCGGGAGCGTCACTTACGGTGCTTTGAAATGGAAAATATGATTATTATAAAACATATTCTTATTTATGAGTTATTTGTTTGAAAAAAATAACAGTAATTTATTTAGAAACAATGCGATGAAAATGCCTTTCATTTGCATTAACAGTTTGACAGTTCTACAAATCAACTGAAAGTTTAAACTTTTAAAAGTATAGAGAGGTCAACGTTTGAATTGACTGTTAGGTGACTTTAGTTTAGCTAATTACTGACTTTAGTTTTGAATGTTTTTTTTTTTTATTTGATTAACGATTATTTTGTGTGTGTAAAACCGAAAATCTAACGATTGTCTCATCGTCGAGCTGGAACGGACACCCTAGGAGAACAACGATGACATAGGCAGAATGCAAAGCGGTAAGGGTACCTAAATCGTATCCTGAACGAAGCTCGTTATAAAACTGGTCATGAAGTCTGATTGATTATAACGGTCTAACATTTAACATCTCAGTAAAAGCTTACTCGTTGTTCTTTTCTCTCTATGTTATTGCTTGTGAATGTCAACAGAATCGAGTGGTTTCGGGAAAATTCTCACCTTGCTGAACAGACGCTAACCGAGTTTTACTTCTATAGGAGGTCATGAAATTTGGATCGCAAAGACCAAAAGCGGTCACTATTTGATTTTGATTGATTTTGATCGTAAACACAGCCGAAAGCGGATCATCCAGCTCCTGATAAAGTTCACATCCAACTACATCAGAACAGCTGATTATGTTGTGTTACGACGAGAACGGACTATGCTGATAAATGGTCGAGTTCCAGAATCTCCCTACCATCGGGTTGTCGAAAAAGGTATTCGAGAAGCGGTACCATTTAGATCCGACCAACGTGCGAAACCTGAGAAGAGTCTTCAAGAAGAACGGTATCAAATAGCTGATGCAGTCTCCGGTGCTAGGATATCTGAGAAAATTACGAGCAATTGTTGAAGCATCTGAAGCGCTAGTGGCGTTTTTTCTGACGATTGAAGGTAAATACACTTTTACGGATTGTGGTACTCAACCATCTGTATTAAATCCAATTTGCTGGTGAGAAGTCCTCATGCTTTGATGACCATTAACAGGCCTCACAATCCATTACCTAGTCACAGTGGTTGCTCCATTTACCTTGTTTTTTAAGTACTATTACTATTTAAAAATAGTGCAAGAATACTACATATATACCGGACATGAACAATAGAGTTCGTGTCAAATATAAATGTAGTGTTTCAAATGAATTGTGTTTTTTTCGATCGCTGTTTTTTCGTTGACTTCTGTCACTTTTTTCAAATATGTTTGCATTTTTTTTATAAATATCTAAAGCTATACAGTAGGAAATAAGTGCCTGTTTGTACAAAACGTGTGCAACTACCCTACCCAAATACTCATATCAATACACAAGTGCCGCAAGCGTAGTGTTATCATGCCTACCGTTCTATTGTAAAGATTGCAAATAAATTCAATAGTTCGCATGCCTCTGCCATGGCAGGATGGCCCGATAAACGACCGTGTTTTATTTTCACCATCTATTCACACAACGTAGGGAAGTTCTGCCCGTGCGCGATCATAATTATGTTTGTACAAAACGTGTGCAACTACCCTACCCAAATACTCATATCAATACACAAGTGCCGCAAGCGTAGTGTTATCATGCCTACCGTTCTATTGTAAAGATTGCAAATAAATTCAATAGTTCGCATGCCTCTGCCATGGCAGGATGGCCCGATAAACGACCGTGTTGCCATGGCGGAGGCATACGAACTATATGCATTTATTCGTACGGCTAACACAGTGACAATTATACATGGACAAGTGGGGACATCTATGGACAGGTAGTATTATTATTTTATGCTAAGGGTAAAGGCGGTAAACGTCGCTTGCACGAACAGTGCCTTTGAATAAAACTTTTGATGTGTGCTGTTGCGGAAAAAGCAAGAGGAGGAGGACGATGGCGACAATAATGTCTTAAGACAGGATCTATATACACTTAGTTTGGTGAGACCTTTTCATATTATTTTACTGACAATGGATATTCCCAATCGTGTTTTACATCATGCTTTATTAAATACGCGCTGGATTCAAAGCATTGATCTGAATCTGAAGGTGTGCTTGCTGTTCCATTAGCCATGTGATATCGGAACTGTAGACATGTGGAACTTATGGCTTCTGAAAGTGACTTCAGAATTGGTATGAATTATCAAACATTTTAAAATGGGTTTCTGGATCAACAGTAGAGCTAGCACCTTCTAATTCCCGGACTAAAGGTGCTTTCAGTTATCTCTAATATGATAATTTCAAGTATATTTCTTCCATAATACCACTTGCAAGAAATGTTGCAAACAATATTTTGAATGTTAACTTGTATGATACATTACGCTCCTTTTACATAGTGATAGAAATTCACATTACTTTTTTCAACTGTGTAGGCTAAGAACCATTTTCAACCAACTTGGCCAAATTCGAGAACGAAATGATCAAATCAAGGAAATGATCAAAATGTGTTTTGAAATAAGATTCAGCATAAGACATTTTTATTGTATTACACTCAATTCTGTAACGCGATTTTTTTTCGTCTCTATATATCGTGCTACCAAGTGTAATGCAACATGTTTCAAAACATAAAAAACAAAGAATAATATGATGGAATTAAAAAATGTGTACCCATCCTGCATAAGGGCAAAATAAAAAATAAAATAGCCTAAAAACATAATTGAGTGTTATTTGATTACAATTTAATTACCGATGGTCATAGCCTAGTTCGATGCCACGCTTGTATTTGCGTCGAATCATTTTTTTTTTTCATTAGACTTGATATCAAAAAACATAATTTTGCACCAACTTTCGAAAGTTTCCGAAACATAGGGATGTGATTTTTGAAAAGCTGATAAAGATTCCTTTAGACAATGCCAAATTGGAATAAAAAATTATATGTTTTAATACATCATCTGAAAGAGCTTTGTTTTCTGAGCACAACGATATTTTTTTCGATCCCACAGACTTTTATCTCGAGTTTTAAATCAAGATTTAATGCAAGATAATAACTTCACTGTTTGTCACTCAACTATCAAATTGACAGCTGGCTCCCATACAAAGTCCCACCGAGAGGCGCTAAGATGGTGATTTTTGCGAGTAATCGCTCTATTTAAAATTGTTAGAAGACACGGTATCAACAAGGCATAGAAAGTAACAAGGACTAAAAATAGATAATTAGAAACTTTAAGAAGTCAACAACGTGGAGCCCTTGAATTTTTTAACGAATTGATCACTTCTACGCATGGTTCGGACCTCCCGAAAGACCAGTTCGTGGTCAACAGAGTGCGCATGCTAGTCCCAGATCCAAATTCATTAATGTAGCATCAAAATAAGTGATTTAAAAAAATACGGAGCTCTATGATCTTTCTACGAATTGGTCACCTTTACGGATGTTCCAGATCTTTCGAAGGACCGTTCCATGGCCACCACAGTGCAAATACTGGTTTCTTTTTATTGGGTGTCAAGCTGGAGCTGCATGACAGCTTAGTTTTCAAGACTTGACCCATTTGAATAAATGTTGCTTCTATCCTTGACAATACAGCAGAAGGACTAGCCTATGTTGGCCGCTTGAACACTGGATTCCGTATGTATTGTTTCAAGATAGTTATAGAAAAAATGCTGTGACGTGTGCACGTAAATACATCCCCGTAGTAAACCGATTGAATAAGTAAATCCGTTTCGAATGAAATATATAAAATATATAAGTTACGAAAACCGCGCGAATTCCGAAAGCCGTGCGAGACAACCGAAGCGAGAAAAAAGGCTTATTATCACTTAAAGAGTGGCACTAAAATAAATGTTATAGCCTATGTTGGCAAATTGATTAATTTTGGTTTCCTCCCTAGATATTCTACTTATTTACTACTGAGCTTTGTATCAAATTAGTTAATTTAAAGAACGTATCGATCATTTCAAGAGACCGCATCGAACAAATTCTATACTACATAAGCTCAAAAGCGTTTGACAAGCTCTACCGAATTGCGTATCACTTCTGCGTAAGCTCGTAGACGTAGGCGCGTTGAATCCGACAGTCGGCAAAGGTTTAACCTGTACCAACTACGCTTAAGGTGATACGGCACGTTATGCAACAATGGCTGTCCCTACAATCATTAAATAAACGTGTTTTGGTATGCGTGCGAAACACATCTTCCTACAAAACAGTAAATTACTAAGTACATACCTTAAAAAATGGGCCTGAATTGTATGAATAAGTTCTGGATACATATTTCAATACTTTTCCATCAAAATATTGCCAATTCATTCACGCATTGGTAATATTTGCGTTAAAAAGTACGATCAGCCAATTTTGTTCTGCTCAGGGCATGAAATTTCAATAACTGTTTTCACTAGCTTTCACTTCTCAAAACCACACTAAAAACAATTACGACGCGTGCTTCTATAAGCACTTTCAAGTTAATTCACTTTTAAAGACGACATTTACTTAAATAATATCATTTGCATCGTTAAAAACGCGAGCCGCGAATAATTTTGCAAGCTGGAACTGTTTTGTTTACCTTTTTTCTACACACCGCATTACGAAGGTGTGCGTACGAATCATTTATCATCCTATCCAGTATTGTCGATTTAATTGTAACAAAGTGTTTAAAAACAATGGTTTTATTGCTTTTTAAGGTGCTTAAACTGTGTTCAATTTAGAAACCATTACTAATAAATGTTTAAAACAATTTCTTATTTTGTTTCTCAAGGCAAGAAAAGCAAGTAAATGAACCTAGAAATCTTCTATAGAAAACATATATGTTGTTTTGGTTGCACTGCTCGAAGCCATCAGCTGATATGCAAAAGGCGGCAAAAGGATGATTCGAAAACAAAAATTTACACGATAAGAAAAAATATCCAGCGGCCAGTTCATTTTTGCCTACTTTTAACTTTGAGTATAATCACGTGGAGTATAATCATATTCACCTACTTTTGGGTACAACTAACTATTTTTGGGTAGAAGTGAATTGTCAATTCCACACAAATTGAACACATTAAAATGAAAACTCTTCGACTCACATTACCTACTTTTTGCTTCCTCCAATATAGTGCCGAGATTTGTCAAAATGAGTCACTTTGGGATATTTTTTCTTACCGTGTACCTAGAGTTTTGAGCTCTGGAATCACTTTTGGACAGGTCGTATGTAACCAAAGTGTACAAAGTGTGATGTTGAATCAATTAACTACTATGATGACTTGACCTGTTGGTCTTGGTGGCTAGGTGCATAATTATTTTCTGTATAGGTAGGGGTGTCCTGGGAGGTGGTAGGTCGATAATATTGGCAAATTGAATAGAAATGTAGTGATAGTCTCAATATTGGATGATAAAGAGATATCTTTGTCTTTTTAAAAATGACGAAGGTTGAAATTTACAGTAAAATGGAAATAACTTATTCTTTGCCTTTCTAATTTTTTTTTTCAACTGTTCCACATTCGACCTAATAATAACGAACTCTAGCAGCTATGTTTACGGTAGTTGCGGTAGTGCATGATGTACACTCACACCACTACAGCATCAATGATAATCAATTCACTGACACATAGAAAGGAGAGAAAAAAAAGCAAAAAAAGCGTTACGTATCGTATCACCTTAAGGAACGGCCTTGAGTCAGTAAAACCGTTTGGAGCTAAACATCTAAATTACGTAAGAAACGAAAATCGCGCAAATTGTGAACACCACGCGAAACAACCGTAGAGAAAAAAACAGCTTATTATCACTTAAAGAGTGCCACCAAAATAAATGTGATAGTCTATGTTGGCAAGTTGATTAATTTTGGTTTCCTCCCTAAATATTCTACTTATTTTACTGTTGAGCTTTGTTTCAATTTAGTTTAGAGGTAACCTCACGTATCAAAAAAACTTTTGGTGAGCTCTACCGCATTGCGAATCACTTCTGCGTAAGCTCCGTAGACGTAGGCGCGTTGATTCCGACAGTCGCGAAAAGTTAAACATGCATCAATACCACATAAGGAAAGATCGATTTTACGTATGGTTTAGTTCATAGATTAACATTGACTGCTGTTTAAAAATGTAAGTACTTGAACACTAAGAAATAAGTTGACTCAAATGCTTTAACCGCATTTATAGATTTCGCGTATTGAGAGAATAATATAGTAATCGAGTATAACAAACTCAGGTACTTGTTTCAAGTACTTTTGATTTAAGCCTCTACCTATTTATTATATCTTAGTTCGACCCAGGTAACACCTTCATGTGACTAAAATCGAAGACAACAAATCGAGAAGACTGGCAACTCTTCCATTTTCTCATACGAACGCTATGAGACAGGTACAATCGCGTCATCTGCCGCTCAAAGGTAAATTCTTCAAACGAATTTGATAGCAAATCCTCAGAAGAAGGGTTTGTGTATTCACTCATTTTTCTATGCGTTGCTTCCACCTTCACTCAAGCGCAGCGCCATTGTATCTGTCGCTTAAATTCTAGCAAAGTGTCCAGTCTTCTTGATTTGCACATATAAGATTAGTTACAATGCCATGCACAAAAATGATGTTTAACATTGTTTCCTGAGTAATACTTCAATGAAAACAACAATGAAAGCTTGTCACGCAAATAGAAGGAATACCCAACCAAACCCAAATAAATCTATCTGCGTAAAAATAAATAAAATAAGAGTGATTTGCGGCAAAACCCGCCAGTATCACACCCAACGTCAGTGCCTATACGTAAGCGTACTACGATGCGGCTCTCAATTAAAGGAGTAACAAGTGTGATACTATCACTGCTAGACTAGATCTTTGGTTCTCTCATGCAGTAGTTTATCAGAGTAGTAATCCCCATTGCCTGCCCATGACGCCATTCTATCGCGGCATGAGCCAGCAACGCCGACCATAAACCTACCGTCTCCAACACTCCACTATAAAGCATGAAATTAAGCCAGCCCACCAACAGCAAGGTGCAAAAACTTTTGCAGCAAGGTGCAAAAACTAGCCAAGGGGAGGGCAGAGTGCAAATACTGGTTTCAAATCCAAATTCATTCATGCAGCATAACAACAAGTTGATTTAAAAAATCTAGATCCTTTTTTACTAATTTTCACATTTACGGATGTTTCGGATCTTCCAGAGGAATGCTTTGCTGTCCCTTGGGTCTACATTTTTGTCCCAGATCCAAATTGATTCATATATCACAAAACAAATATTTCGTAGATAGCAACGCTTGGGTCGGTTGCTATCGCGCTGCTATATTTGTCAACCTGCTGTTCACCGAGAGGCAGATTGTAATTTCCCGTTATTATTAACCATTTAAATGATTTATAAATGGTCACTGACCTCCTACTTTGTGAAAACAAGACGCTATTGCTATCTATGGTGTTGTAAAGCTTTTCCAGGCTCTTTTGCATTAGAAGACTATTTATTAAAACAATTAGAGGAAAATACATCGATCAGCTACCACAGGGTTACCACTTATAGATGTGATTTAGAAACTATTGTAAGGCCGGCAGATGTCCCGTAACGTGGGTAGATCACCTTTTCGTGGTACGTTACGTGATGTAAGATCTACCACCGATTCCTAGTCCTGACTACTACAAACTATGGGAACAGGATTTTTCAGTAATCCAAGGAACACATCTTAGTCCTTGTTACTTTTTATACCTTGTTGATAGTGACAAGATTCGGCTTTGTCCACCGAAGATGATCATGAAACAAGGAAAAAATAAGTTCGTTAGTCTACATCTATGTGATTCCTAATCTTCTATTCGTTATTCCCTACTTTGAAGTGGTTAAGACTACGGTTCTGATGCATGGTCATTATGGGTGTCATTGTTTAATTTTGTTGCTAAGGAATCCAATTTTGAATGACAAAGGGGCACGGCTTTGGAGGGTGTTTCAACACCCCGAAGGGTCTGAATAGCGAAGCCTTTCAATTAGAGTCAGATCTTTGTAATAAATGCAACAATAACAACTGTAACAAAAAATTGAATACTTCATCATTTCTAAAGTAATACGACATACACTAAACTAAGGACACGGAATAAACTACAATTGATCAAATTACTGGTCGCAGTGGTGATAGGTCCCGAACAGAGGCAAACAAAAAAAGCCGGCAAATGAGTTTGAATCATTTTTCTGCTTGAAGTTTGATACCGCACTTTTATAAAAACAGATCAATCTAAATTTTTGAAAACTACTTGAAATAATTTACAAGAAGGTGAATTTTTAGCCATTTTTATGAAAACTACAGCTTTGTGTTACAGGATGAAGTACAATATCATCACTGAAATGTGCAACAAGCTACCATTCATCCATTTGTTATTTATTTTAAAGAAAATATGCTAGTTTAATTTTATAATAATTTCTGAAGAGTTAAGGCATGACTTGGTGGCTGTAAACTTGTTTATTTCCAAAATGATTAGTTTTTTACGTATACACCAACATAAAAAACAATAAGATTTATTTCATGTTCGGAGCTGCGTCACAGTACAAGAATCGGAAATAGTTCTAGCCTTTGTAAATTGATTTCAAAATATGGAATTGAAGCCAAATGGCATTTCTTTGCAACATCACATGGGAAATTTCCTTGTGACGCTATTGGAGGTACAATAAAACGCGTGGCTACTAGAGCAAGTTTAGGCAAAGAACGTGAACAATAGACTGATGCAAAATTTGAAATGTTCGCTCCACAGTGCTCAAACGGTTCCAAATTGGGCCCTGATTAGCCTCCCAAACCTTGAACTAATTTAATGAGAAACTGACTTGGCACAAACCATTTGAAGTTTATATGGAAATTACTATGGGAAAACAAAACTTTTTGTTCATTGTCTTCTAGCTTTTTTACATATTGTACTGTTAACAAATTCTATTGCTATTCTTATGGAAATTTTTATCAGCAACCAACATAAAATGCAAGAGTGCTTTATAATAATTGTGAGATGAATCAACAAAATTCATTCCAATGTGTTCAAGCAAGAAGTACGATCGGCTTGTTTCGCGCTTCCTTATTTTGGAGGTTTTCTCGCTGTTTTTTTTTAAATACATTTATTTAATCATCTTCCAATTTCGCAGGTTTACAGCTTCTTGTTCGTTTTTTCATGTTTTTTTTTAAGCTAACTTATTACTAACGTTTATTGGGGGAAGCCGATCACCCGCGGCGGACTCGGGGTTAGTGAACACATCCATCTACGCTCAGTCTTCATCATTCATAACGAAACATTCCTACAGATTTTTCTCATTCATACGCAATAGCACGCATACTTTCTGACAGATGAAGGGATCCTTAAACTAACTTAACCTACTTAACCTATTGAATGTGACCAATTATCAGTTTTTTTTTTATATAAATAAACTTGCTTACTTCTTTTACAATACTAAGAACTTTTAACAAATACTTATGAATTGTTGAAAGTGTACAGTAAAGCATTTTCTATGATTCCATCTTTCTTCACGAATTAAATTTTTAAACTTATCTAGACCATCTATGCTATTTCTCCCATAACTCTTCATATTGTACATTATAGCTTCTACTGTTAGCCATAAGGCCGCTTTGTGTTTATAATCTCTATTCCCTATTTGTATTGATAAAATTTCATCCGAGTTTTCAATCTCTATTTTCATTCTGGTTCGAATAATCATTGTCACCCATTTCCAAACATCATTAGCTAATCCGTAAATCTCAATACGATGCTGCATTGTGTCATTAGCACCGCAAGCATCACAATTAAGATTATTTATGCCAGCAATACCATCATTTTGCTTTTGGTTGGTACCAAATCATTAAGTACAATAAACAACATTGATTTAGCAGATGATGAGAGAAAATTTTTATCTAGATTTTCTAGTATCGTTACCCAATCCATATTTGGGAGTTCATTTTGCATTCTTGGCGTTATATTTAACTTTTCAATCAAATGCCAGTATATCAACTTAGTTGAATTCAAAGTTGATTGCTGTTTAACTTGTTCTGCTGTTTTAATCCATTCTCGCGTGTTTCTGGTTACATTTCGATTACATACTTGGTTAAGCATGAACTCATCAATATTTAAATTAGAATCATTTTCCACGTATAATATGTTTTTATGTTGAGCGATGAAGGTCTTGATGTATCTCAAAAAGTTTTCAGAGTCTGCATCTGGGTCACTTTGCTTTTTAAAACTAGTAGAAAAATGTTCAAATATTGTATCATTAAGAAGCCGTGCATCTGATGTCAGTACTCCATTTATACAAAGAGTCATCCCAAGTAACAATTTTGGTTTTATGAGGGTTCTGAAGACCATGATTTAGACTTGTAAAATGCTATAAAACCGCGATAAAACCTGCAATGTTACTTGGGATAGCATTCGAAGCAGTTGACTTTTTTATTCTATCTGAGATTTGGAATAGACTCAGTTTTTCATCTTCCAGAATATTACTACTATTTAAAGTCCTTTATAAAACGCAAATTTTCTCTGTTCCAATTCAAAAGTTTAGATTTCACTATTTTCATTTCGTTGTCAACCGGATGAATAGTTCGTTCAAGCAGTTGTAATAAAAGTTTTTTTCTCTAATCATTTCGCAATTTCGTGTAAACGACTCATTTTTAAAAAATTACTTACGCCGAACTTAAAATCATTGTTCCACCAAAAGCTTAAATTATTATACGAGTTCCGCGTTTCCAATCTGCCAACCAATTCTTCAAATCGTTGCATAACTTCATCCTCATTCAAAAAATGTGGGTTCAGTTTCCAGTAACCTCGGCCTATGCAAACCGTATCTCGTTGTTGGGGAATTGAGAGCTTTAAAATCATACTTTGATGATCAGAAAAAGATAATGGAATCGTTATTATACTTTAAACGTTGTTAATAAATTCCAAAGATGCATATAAGCGATCCAGCCGACACTTTGAAGTACCTCTTATAAAAGTAAAGTTGGTTTGTTTTTTCAGAATCGTTTTTTCCACATCCTTCAACCCAAGAGAATCAACTAAATTTTTCAGACCACCACAGAAGTTTTTAACTGAACCTATCATATCATCGCCATTAAGGGGAAGCTCACCGCTCCGAAAAAAATAATTACGTTTTGATTTTTCTAAAAATATTGGAAAAAGATATCAAAATTCTAAGAAAATCACATATTTTTTTATTTTTCAAAGAAAATTCACATGCAAAAACATAAAGTTGGACTCAAAAAACCACAAAACATCGACTTTTCGGTTTTGCTGAGAGTCCAATTTTTTTTTCATGATGAGATAGAAAAAAAAAAAATTACATGTAATTTTTGACAAAAATCTAAGGAACAAACTGATTTGCTTTGATTTTTGATATTTTTTTCCAATATTTTTAAAGAAATAAAAATGTACCGAAATTTTTTTTTTATTTTGTGGCCGGTAAGGTTCCCCTTAAGAACGCAATTAAAGTCGCCGACTATGACATTTTCACTACCGTGAACTAAGTGAATGAGAACATCTTCATTGAATAAAACATCTCTTTCTTTCTTATATCCGCTTCCTGAATGGGCATAAATATTAATATAGTTTACAATAACAGACGAAATACGACCGTTAACGTTCAAAATAACATTAGAAAATTTTAGATTACTTCGCAGAAGAATTCCGGTGCGTTTACCATCCTTGCTTATGTTGACTATTGCCGTATGCGTACTTAAGAAAGCAAAATTTTCAAAAGCTAGTTCTTGTACAAAAACAATGTCCAAATCATGGTTCCAGAGAAAATCTTTAAAATGGGATTTTTTGACTGGAGAGTTGATAGCGTTTAAATTGATCGATGCTACATTACGAATGAATTGCATGAATTGATAACCGTTCGATTAGCGCAGTTGAATGTAACGAGTGACAATAGGATGCTCATACGAGCTTATATACACCGTCATTTCGGGTTAGACAAAGAGATCTACACCTTATTTATCTTGCTTTTCCTTACCAACATTCTTAGCCTGACCTCGTGATCTCGATCTTCCGGACAGCTGCGAGAGTATTCTCTCCACCGGTTGGTCTCCGTTCGGATTTTTGGTTCGAGAGCGCCCTCTTCTCGGTGATTGTTTCTTCGTCGCGCCGTTGCTGCCAGTTGATTGTGTCGAAACGTCCATCTTCTCGTCTCGCTCCCCTTTCTTCTCCTCTGTTGGAATTACGCTGGTCTCTGGGCCTGACACTATCTCGGTTGATCTGTTCGAAGGCTGCTGGCTTTGTTTCGAAGCAGTTCCATTGTTTTTCAAGAGCAAGAGCATGTTTGGCTGCAGAGCACTGTTGCTTGAAATTGTGGAATTGTTTGCAACAGCACCAGCAACCACTTTTGGACAATTAGCTTTAAGATGGCCCTCCATCTTGCAGTTGAAACATTTATTCTTCAGGCCCTCGTAAAACAAACGCGCCTTGAAATGACCAATGTACAAATTAGCCGGTATTTCCTTGGAAATTTCCATGTGGACGCCCCGTATCCCACTGAACACGGAGTATCCATATGTCGCCGGATATCGTTCACGAACATGTTGTCTTATCGTTCCGAATTGACCAAGCACCGCCTCGATATCCTTTTCTTCGGTCTCCGGGGGTAAATTGAAAATCCTAACGTACCTAAACAGTTCGACTGCCCACTTCCAGTCCTACAGTCGTGGTTCCTCCATCACCATATGCGAACAAGTACTGTTCATCCATTCCAAGCAACAAGCAGTTGAAATCCGGCTCATCAATAAACTTGATCAAAAAGCAGCGGTCGTTTTCATCCTTGTAGATCGAGTGTACTTCCGGAGCAGGAATCTTCAGAACATTGGCCGTGAACCGAAGAACGTCTAGGTGGGCAGGTGCCTTTACTCCACTCGCGAAAACTTACTTTAACGTATTCTTACAAAACTTGTCCATTTCTCTATTCTGTGAATAGATTCCGTTGCAATAAAAATAGGTTAGGTGCACGTAAAGTGCGATAATAAAGGCCCTCTTATGGACTGTCAACGAAGCATGTGCTATCACTTCAACGTCCGAGCGAATACTGCGCTGTTCGTTGAATAAAATTATCAGTTTTTCTCACTTAGTGATTCCTGGCATAGTTCCCGGCTAATTTATTGTTCGAAAGTGAGTTTTTTTTAGAAGAAAGTGTGGTTTAGTGGAATAAAAGAGTTAGCTTTGCGATTGGCAATTCTCAAACTAAACGCTTCATCGTTGCGTGATCACGCATACCTTCGAGTATGAGCACCCGTTCCTGTATCGACATCGATCATCCATCATCATGTGCCTGTGTACGCTGAGTACCGAGCTCCGATCAAGTGCACCACAGCAAAGATCATCTGTGTGAACGCCTACACACATAACGCTCTGTGGTAGTAGTATAGGATTATCAGATAAGTTTTTGTTTTTTGTTTCATTTCCTCCACCATCAGTTAAATTTTCATTTTGTGTTTCTGTGTCTGTAGTTTTTCTGTGTATTGTGTCTGTGTGATATTGTTTAATTATCATTTCAGTGGTTGTGCTATCGTTTTGCGGTCCCAATACCGGTTTATCATTTTGGAGTCCCAATAGTACGACAAATGAATGTTTTGTCGGAAGACGACATGGATGACGCATCGTCTAATGAATTAAATGATACCATCCCTGGTTCGTCATCTCAGTCTGGCAATGGACAGACTCAGAAAGGCCTCCTGTTTTCGTTGCTATCCTGAAGCAGGCTAACGAGATTGCTGCCTTCCAGCACGCACCAAAATGCGTGTACTGCAAAGAATCTCCTCCTCATGATCTCTCGTCGTGCCCGGTGTACAAACAACGCGAGGAGAAACTACAACGCTCACTTAAGGAACGTTCCCGGCAGTCTTTTGCAGAAATGCTTAAGACAGCCACGCCATCGACCAACGAACAAAAAAAAATCTCTTTTCTCTCTTGTCAGATGACGAGACTGACTCTGACTTGGCTGAGGAGGGAACTTCTTGCAGTTTTCCGGAAGTTTCTGCACGGAAACGAAAGCACATCCTTTCGCGGAAAGTTGCAAATCCAGAACGCCAAATCAGTTTGCCCAAATCAAGGAGTGGTGGAAAAAGGAGACTTCTACTCCTACTGTATTCCGCAGAAATGGCTATACCCAGCATTTTCCACATCTCCCGGGAACATCAAAACCCCCGATGCCCTAATTTTCAGAACAGAAGCCTCATCTTCAACTGGGTTGTTCTGTTCAGTTCTTCCTACTTGATTATGGGAGATTTTATTTCCCACGGTACAGGCTGGGGGGAACTGTATGAAGACAACCGTTCTACTTTGATATATGACCTCTGTGACAACTTTAATATGTCAATTCTTAATAATGGAGAAGTAACACGTTTGGCTGATCTATCCTCCAGTGGAAGTAAATTAGTCCTCACACTTTGCTCTAACTCATTATCATTGGATTGCACGTGGAATGTGATCCAGGATCCCCACGGTAGTGATCACTTGCCGATCAAAATTTCGATTGCCAGTGGGTTCAACCCGTCGGAATCCGTTAACATCGCGTACGACCTCGATGCGTAACCGGTCTTTAAACAACGAGAGCGAGGAGTACCCGGATCGTTGGATTCTCAAGTTCGCGCGAAAAGTATTTCCTAATTCCGTGCCGGCACAGATGGTTCCTCGCGAAGCGTAGACGAGACTCAGTAGACGAGATCATCCAGCCTTTTACAATGCTGGCGCTCTTACTCGCGCTCCTTTCGTGTCGCAATTCGGCTCCGGGATAGGATCAAGTTCGACTTATTGAAGAACCTCCCAGACGTCGCTAAGAGGCACATGTTGAACTTTTTTTTGTCAGTTCCTGGAGCTCAATATTGTTCCAGATGATTAGAGGTGAGTGAGAGTTATAGCCATTAAAAAGCCTGCGAAACCCGCCTCAGATCATAACTCGAATCGTCTCATCGCGATGTTATCGTGCATACGAAAATTGTTGGAGAAAATTATCCTTTTTCGCCTCGACAAATAAGTTGATACAAACCACCTACTCTCAGATACTCAATTTGGTTTCCGTAGGGGTAAAGGAACGAACGACTGTCTCGCGTTGCTTTCCACAGAAATTCAGTTGGCTTTTGCTAAAAAAAAAGCAAATGGCGTCTGTGTTCTTGGATATTAAGGGGGCTTTTGATTCAGTATCGGTTGAAGTTCTTTCAGACAAACTTAACGCTTGTGGCCTTTCCCCATTGATAAATAACTTTTTGTACAATTTGCTGTCAGAGAAACATATGAGCTTTCCTGATGGAAACTCTACTGCTTCTCGATTTAGTTACATGGGTCTCCCCCAGGCCTCATGTTTAAACCCCCTTTTGTATAATTTCTATGTCAGAGAAATTGATAATTGTCTTAGTGACAACTGCATGTTGAGACAACATGCAGATGATGGCGTAGTGTCTATGACAGGGCACAAAGAGGTCGACCTGCAAGGACCATTACAGAATACCTTAGACAACTTGTCTACGTGGGCTGTTCAGCTAGGTATCGAACTCTCCTCTGAGAAAACTAAGATGGTAGTTTTCTAGGAAGTGCAGCAAAACCAAAGCTTTTAGGCAAACCGATCACTCATTCTATATCCTTCAAATATCTTGGGGTCTGGTTCGATTCTAAATGCACCTGGAAATCCCACATTGAGTATCTGAAGCGGAAATTCCAACAAAGGTTCAATTTTCTCCGTGATGGAGAGCCCATCCGCAAGATCTTCTAACATTGTACCGGACAACGATTTTATCAGTTTTAGAGTACGGAAGTTTTTGCTTCCAGTTGGCGGCAAGGACACATATCATCAAACTGGAACGTGTCCAGTATCGTTGTCTCCGTATCGCGTTAGGATGCATGCATTTGACTCATACGATGAGTCTAGAAGTGTTGGCGGGCATGTTGCCACTATCGGATCGGTTTTAGGAATTGTCCCTCAGGCTCATCACCCATTGTGAAGTTATGAACCCACTAGTAATCAAAAACTTTGAGAAGCTTCTTGATATCAAACCCCAAACTCGTTTCATGACTATGTACTACGTGTACATAACACAGGAAGTCAGCCCCTCACAGCATAATCCTCATCGTGAATGCTTCTCCGACTTCGGCCATTCAGTTAGTTTTGATTTATCTATGACGCAAGAGATTCGCGGAATCCAAGAACATTATCGTTCCATGATTGTTCCGTCATGATACACTTCAAAGTTTGGCCAAGTTGATTCCGCAAGGTCGTTCTTCACAGATTGATCACTAATAGAGGCGTCCGCTGGTTTTGGTATTTATAACGAATTTTATAGCGCCTCTCGAATGCTTCAAGCTCCTTGTTCCGTATATGTCGCTGATCTGGCGGCAATACATTATACGCTAGAAACCATCGCCTCATTACCACTGGATCACTATTTTATCTTTACGGATAGTCTCAGTTCTGTCAATGCTATTCGCTCCATGAGGCCGGTAAAGAACTCCTCGTATTTGCTCATGAAAATACGAGGTCTTCAAGCTGCTTTATCTATTTATTTATTTATTTATTTATTTATTTATTTATTTTATTTATTTATTTATTTATTGGCTATATTCGATCATCCCTAAAGCGTCAAAGGGTTGGATGTGGGTCAAGACTTCATTCGTGTGATGTCTCGCCTCATGTCCAATCACTATTCGTTAAACTCTCACTTTTTCCGTGTTGGGTTGGGGGACAGCAATCTCTGTGAATGTGGACAAGGTCCAAGACGCAGATCACATCACATAAGGTTACCAAGACGTAGATCACATCATTTGGTCTTGTATACGATTCCCTTCGGGCTCGAGGTAGACAACCTAATGTTCCAGTTCGGGATGTTTTGGCTAGACGCGATCTGGAGTTTATGAAACTTATATATGTTTTTCTGAAGAATATTAACCTTAGATTGTAAGTTTGATTTACTTTGTGTTTAGTTTGTATTTTGTGTATTTGCTTTTTTTCTTTAATTTTGTTTTTGTATTAAAGGGTGTCCACGAGGAAATTGCCACACACAAAATTGATTCGCAAAATTCGAGTTTTCATCCGATTGCCATCAAATTTTCAGGGATTGAGAAATAACTATTAAACTTCATTTTACCATTTTACTCGTATTTTATTTACAGTCCATACGCAAATGCCCGCACCTTGGCCTTAACCCCGGCCATAAGATTCTGCACAACCTGTGAATCAACCGTTTTTTGCATGTAAACCCATACTTTCTTCAGTTCCTCGACTGTCTTCACTACCTTAGGTCGTTTAAGAAGGTGCTGCTTCATAATCGCCCAGTACTTCTCGATGGGGCGGAGCTCCGGAGTGTTGGGAGGGTTGAACATTTGCGGCACGAAATTGACCTTATTGTCCTTGGAGTAGTGGCATGAGGCCAAATCCGACCAGAAGATTGTTGGGACGTTGTGGGCCTTCAGGAGAGGAAGCAGCCGCTTCTGGAGGCACTCTTTTATGTACACCTGTCCGTTCATCGTGTCCTGGGTCACGAAAGGTGCACTCCGCTTCCCGCACGTGCAGATGGCTTGCCAAACCAGGAATTTCTTCGCAAATTTGGACATCTTCTGAGTGCGGACATGCTCCGGAACGCTGAACTTATCCTTGGCCGTGAAAACAGGTTGCCGGGGATCTGTTTGAAGTCGGCCTTCACATATGTTTCGTCGTCAATGATGCAGCATTCAACTTTCGTCAGCATGTTGAGGTACAACTTTCTGGCACGGGTTTTGGCGGACTTGTTCTGCTTCTCGTCGCGATTAGGGGCCTTTTGTACCTTGAACGTTCGAAGCCCAGCCTTAGTTTTGGCCTTCTGGACAAAACTTCGGCTTAGGTGCAGCTTCTTAGCCACATCCCTAACGGAGGCGTTCGGATTTCGGTTGAAGGCCCCAACTACGCGGTTGTGATTTTTGGTGTTGTACGGAATACTTTTTCCTTCACTTCTGGGCTTCCAATCGGTGGTCAACCGTTCCTCGAACCGCTTAATCACTCGCGACACCGTGGAATTTGCGATTCCCAACGTTTTAGCGATGGAACGATGCGAGAGATCCTTGTTCTCGTGATGAATGCGCAAGATTTTATCACGCACGAGCTGTTCTTTCGACTCCATTTCCGCGAGTTTTGATCACAGGACTTTAAAACTTGCAGGATGTAAATAATGCTCTATGAACTAAATCCACCAAAATTTTCATTAAATTCTACCCAACGGTTAAAAAGTTAGAGCAATTTCATAGTGTGGCAATTTCATCGTGGACACCCTTTAATTGTAAAATTATACAGCTGATAACAAGTTGAATAGAAATAAGTTCATGTTTTAAAAATGATTAAAAATCCTCCTCCCTCTCCCCATCCATAAAATTGTAAATCTTCATTAACCTCGAGACGACCACGAGTATTCGGTTCAATGTCTTTAACTCTAGATTTAAGATTAGGATTAAGTATGTATAACGAAAATGATAACTTGGCTCTGTAAAGTTTATTCGATTGAGCCCGTACAAATAAATCAATTCATAAAAAAATTAATTAACAAAATTATCATAAAACGAAAGTATGGCTTCAGATCTTTTTTTTTTCCTTGATATGTTTTCCCTTGATCTTGTTTTCCGTACTGAGTACCAATTCTCCCGACGCCAGGGAGACAGGTCCCACACCTGGGCTCTACCTATCAACCCATATAATCATGGACTGGGGTCCAACGGCTTTACTTCCCTTGTGAAGAATGGCGTGATCAGAGATTTTATGCCTCAGAACATCCTGACGGCGCCGACTAGGATTGAATCCAAACTACACCACTGGCGCCACTAGCTTCAGATATTAACGAACAATATAGTAATGCAAAAATAATTCATTGAACTCAAAAGCTTTACTCTTTCATTCCTGTTTTAGAAAATAACATTAAAGCCAAATGTTATTCAAACTGTAATGATAATGAAGCCAAAATATTCGATGTATTTTCAAAAGTGGTGTGGATAAAAATAGAAAGAAAGTGTATTTAAAATAAAGTTAAATTATGTATGGGGAAATGGATGTAATGTTGGCCTAAATGTCCCTTACTTGGTCCAATACATAATTTCAGCAATTGACTAAATTTTCAATAGCGACCAAAAATATACATTAGTACCGTTACAATGACGCGTTCATCTAGAAAAAATTGATAAATAGTAGATTTTTAGCGATGTTCCCAATCGTAGATCCATAGGCCAACATTAGAGCAATTTCCCCTATTATCTATCAATAAGGTTTAAAAAACGAAAAGAACGAAAACATGTATTGGTGGATTTTAGTTGAAATTTGAAAACGAGACAGCATTTCCAATATGGAATGTGTAAAAATAGCACTAATAAAAAATTTAATAATAATTTACACAAATGGCTTGTTTGATTGTTATGATGTTTTAAGGAATATTGTGCATAATTATGATGCGATTCTTGGAAAAATATACACACTTGCATACATAAAATATGCAAATATAAAAATTTAGAAAACGCATCATACATTTTTTTTATGATTTAACCATTACAAAATTTAATCAGTAAGCAGCAAACATTATGAACTTCACTAATATTTTTTTTAAATGAGCTTTTTGAAAAATTATTTTTTGTAACTAATCTAATTCTTTTCATAGAAATAAACAAAAAATATCACAGTGTATACTTTTTTACATAATTGCCAAAATAATATCTACAACTTTGTTCAAAACGCCATATCGATCGAATAAACCATTTCAACAATATATACATATTTTAACTCATTAGTACTGTTTTTACCCATGCCCTGTTGGAAAAGTAGTCGTAGCCCAATGTGAAGAATGATAACATAAATTTTTTTTTTTACTTAAAAGGAACAAATGGGCAAAAATTTACCTAAAATGGAAATGATCGTTCAGGATCGATTCTTGAGCCTTCGTGGAATGCCTCATGAATAAAAATTTTCTTCTTTTTTCATTCCAAATATTAAACACCTTGACAAGATCCACATGGCAGTCACTAATCAACGATCAACGATCAACGATCAACAACGATCAAAAGGAAACCTGGCAAAAATATCACGTTGTCGTGAACAGTATTTCATGAAAATAACAAAAGGAGATATACTCATATTAACCTATTACATTATATACATCAATAAGAACCTAACGCTTCTAACGTACCGCAACAATATGAGTGTTTCCTCTAGCTAATTTTGATGTTTTTCCAGCTACTGCAGAGATGTTTAACCGGCTATTTGATTAAAGAACAACTTCGTAACATGGATGATTGGCGTTCAATGGATTTATAAAAGCTCACCAATCTTTTGATATGTTTTGAAAAAAGTGTCGAGTAAATCTGAGAAATTTCTATGTTGTTTTCTGACCTTCTCTGAACTTTTTCAAATTTCTCTGAAGATCTCGAAACCTTTCTAAAATACTCTGAAATACACGTTATTATTTTGAACAACGTACATCTTTACTGCAGTTCTAATCTTCTTTCACACAACTTTAAGCAATAACGGCGCCGGTGGTGTAGTGGTAAGCGTGATTACCTCTCACCCCAGCAGGCCTGGGTTCAATCCCAGTCGGCGCCGCCGAGATGTTCTGAGGCATAACATCTCTGATCATGCCTTCCTTCGGATGGGAAGTAAAGCCGTTGGTCCCCGGTTCATGAGTTGATGGGTCGATATGTAGGGTCCAGGTGTGGGAGCTGCCTTCCTGCAACGTCGGTAGCATTGGTGCTCAGCACGGAAAACAAGATCGACGGAAAAAACAAACCAAAGGAAAAAAAAAACTTTAAGCAATATGCTAGTGATGTTTACATAATTGCTTAGAATTTATCTGTAGAGCACACAGTTTACTGGAAATCCACATGGCATATCTGAAATCCACGGAACCGAGTGATGTTCTGGTGAATTTATTTTAATGGCTGTGAACCATTTGATGGATTTTTTTTTTAACTTTTGGTTAAAATTTGACAGATGAAAAGTTATCGTTTAACTCTGCTATCCAAGCGTGGTTATTTCTGACAAACAAGAAGTTAAATTTTGACAACCGTGGCTAAGTTCTGCTCAAAAAACGATCGATCGATAACACATGGATTTTCGAACATAAGAAATAACTTTCGAAATGTCACTTTTAACCACGAGTTAAATTTAACTCGGCAAATGGTTCACAGCCTAAAGCTTCCATATGATTTTATATGAAATTTAGAACTGAAATTTTTAAATAAACTTCTCTGCAATTATCGTAACTAGTAAAAAGATATAAAACTTCTCAAAAGTTTGAATAATTGTTGTGGCATTTATAGAACTTATCTGACCTTCACCGATCAAGCTCACGGCTGAACGTCTCTTTAATAAAGATAAGCAAACAACAATCACCAAACTTTTGTGCTCTCCCGTTAGTCACTTTTGACACCTTTCCGATGGTGGAAGGGCTAGCTCTGTATACCTGCATGGGAGACCAAAACATTTACCAGTAGTGATCGTATAATACATTCAGTCCTTTTATTGATTTGCCACGTCGTAGTACGTTAATATACCGCCCTTAAATAGCAAAACGATATAGTGGTTCTCAGAATTTCGTAACAATTGGTAGGTTTGTTCCTTATCGAAAAATATTAGACCCGTATTTTTTTTTTTATTTTCTCATTAGAATGACCATTTCCATGTTAGGATGATCAAAAAAATTGATTTTTTCAATTTTTTCCAAAAAATTGCATTTTTTTTAATCATAACTTTTGAACCATTGAACCGATTTGAATGATTAAAATATCAAATGAAAGGTTTTCAAAAATTGGAGTTTTGTATAGAAGAACTTAGATTGTATTTGTTTTTTATGGTTTGTAGACAATGGGTGTAACACGTTTTTATATATATATATATTTTTTTTTTGAAAACTTAGGCTTTTTTTCACAACATATAAAAAAATCAGCTAAGTATTTTTCTTCGTTTTTGAGTTACGATTTTTTTAAATTACATATCATGTTAAGAAATTTTACTCATTACTCCAATACGACTAGATCACCCTGCGTCTCCATTGGTACATAACTGACAGTCTCATAATCCATATCAATTTTCTGCTTTTATAGGCTTGTTTATTCAAAGTGAATACTTCATACGGAATCATACGGAAAACTTGGTAGGTAAGGTGTTCGATCGTAGGTACATGGTGCATGGTGGTATATTTAAGGATGAACTTAGAAGTGAAATAATCAGTAAGGAAACAAAAGCTCTGTTAATCCACAGATATTCTGTGCAGCCAGTGTTTTATAAACGATGAATTTTAAGTGTTCTTGTTGTTGTTTGTGGGTTTCAAAAGCTTTAAAGAGGAATCTTACCAAAGCTCTTCAAGTTCATGCGGTGAAGAAAAAAGTGAAATTAGATGGCAGTTCCTTCATATGCAGAAATTGCTACCGCAAACTGTATAAACCCGCACCCGAAGAGCCCACCGCTGGACCATCCGGAGTTCCTGCTGTCAACAGCCAAGGTTAATATTGTATTTAAAAAATGTATTTACATTGGTAGCCATGAGTCCAACGAGCATGACGTCACATTATAGCATTCTGAAAACTTTGTAACGTCAGACTCGAATGTAGTGTAGTGTTTACCGTAATGTCAAATATGTCTTTTTACCTTCATTTTAAGAGTCACTAGAAGTAACCAGTTTACAATCGATCAGAAAAACTGAAAGTGTGCCTACTAAAAACGATGATGAAATCATTCAACAATTCAAGGAAAAGTTTCTAGAAACTCATGATAATAATGAGAAGTATCGCATTCTCACGAGTTTACCTAGAAGCTGGTCAGCATATAAAATAACGAAGGAATTCGGTGTTTCTCAATATATGGCGGATCGGACCAAAACACTGCAGGAGGACAAGGGGATAATGACGACACCAGGAAGAAAGCTGAGCAGGGCGTCTTTATCAGAAGAAACTTTATCACTCGTGCGTGATTTCTATACCAGTGACGAAATAGGCCGAGCCTGTCCAGGAAAACGCGACTATGTTATTACAAAAAATGTTGTTGGTAAGGTTTACATACATTCCTCGTCGAACGCTCGACAGAGCAAGTTTGCTTACGCTACTCTCCCGCCGCCGCAAAAGTGTTTTTCGGAAAAAAAGTGGATTTTTTTTCTCTCCCCGATCGGAGTTTTTTTTACACCTTCAGGTGTGCAGTGCCACAGGCGGACATAAACGTTCCCCGGAGGAAGCAACCATCTCAGCCGAGTCTGAAGATTGGATTGTCCAACGGTAAAACTATCAACCACCACCTAGACATCGCATCATACGGCATCAAAAGGTCATCACCCGTATACACCGTACAACGAAGCAGCAGAACTGCAGATACGGTCTATACAGACCGGACGGTGCCCTTTGTGCTAAGCCACGTGCTGCAACAATAGAGCGATCATCTCTGCTTCATCGCACAGTGGAGTTTGTAAACGCGCCATCCCGGCATATAGAGATAAGTTAATTTTTATCTCAGCCTAATTAATTTTTTTTTTTTTTTTTGTAAATAATTTTTTTTTTTGTTTGGTTTTTGATTTGCTAATATTAAGTAATCCCCCTGCAGCGTTGAGTTTCCTTTCTTACAAATTATTATTTTTATTATTATTCATTATCTTATTTAGTTTTTTTTGCACATATTTTATTTTATTTTTATTTTTTTAACACTGAGCAATTCACTCACAGTGTTGACTTCCTTTTCTTGTTGTTTCCTTTCCAATTTCAATCCATATATTTGAAATTTGTGGAAAATATAAACATTTAATAACTAAGATTGCAACCAATTCCGTTGCGGTGGTATCTTAAGTCACCGCAATGGATGATACAAATAAAGGCGGGGGTCTGTCGCTTGACATCTCTGATGATGAGTCAATAAAGTCTCCCTCATTTGAAAAGCTTGATAGCTCTGAGGAAATGGATACCCTCGAAGAGCACCTTGATCAAACCACCAGCAAGAACACTGGAGCCTATCCAAAAGTGAAATCTCTACCACAGCCCCCTTCTCCTCCATCGCCGTCTTGTCCACCATCGCCGCCTTGTCCTTATGTGCCCCCTACTCCACTCCTTCCCCCGAAAATATCAGCGACCCCCCGCCACAAGGCTTACCCTGATGACTCGAAAGGTCCGTGGGTTGTTTTCTTCCGGCCCAAACAAAAACCTTTGAATATTTCTCGGATTTCAAAGGATCTGACAAAACATTTTTCGGCCGTAACCGATATCTTTAAGGTGACGCCAAACAAACTGCGCGTTACCGTTGATAACCTGAAACAGGCAAACCGAATTGTTGCCTGTGAGCTTTTTTCGATCGAATATCGAGTCTACGTCCCCAGTTGTGACGTAGAAATTGAAGGAGTGGTCACCGATTCGAGTCTGACTTGTGAGGATTTCCTGCAAGTCGAATCTTTCGGCATTTTCAAAAACCGTGCCCTTCCGAAAGTCAAAATACTGGACTGCATTCAACTGCAGTCAGTGTCGCACATAGGCACAAACAAAAAGTATACCCTCTCAGATTCGTTTCGTGTGACCTTTTCAGGATCGGCATTACCTGACTACGTCACAATTGGGAAGGTTCGACTACCTGTACGCTTGTTTGTACCGAGGGTAATGAATTGCTTGAAATGCAAACAACTAGGTCACACCGCGGACTTTTGTTCCAACAAACCGCGGTGCGATCAATGTGGGGAGGAGCATACGGAGGGTCCTTGTCATGCTACACCAATATGCGTTTACTGTAAGGATGCTCCGCATGCTCTGAGTGATTGCCGGAAGTACAAACAGTAGGGAGAAAAACTAAAGCGGTCCTTGCAAGCTCGCTCTAAGCGCTCGTTAGCAGAAATTTTGAAAACGACCGCTTCATCTTCCCAAACCACCCCAAAAAGCAACAACACATTCCACCTCCTGCCAGATGATGATCAGGGCTCTGACTCAGAGGTTGGTGAGAGTAGTCCTTTTGTCTTTAACGGCAACACGAGGAAGCGGTCCAAAACAAACGTCACCCAAAAACCTCGTAAGGCCTCTCGTACGGACTCTCAACCTACCTTGACAAATTTAAGAGGTAGCGGAAATGTAGCAAAACCCCCACCACCGGGATTTCAAGTTTGTAATTTTAACAAAGACTTTCCGCCACTTCCGGGATCATCTAAAACCCCAGATATCCCAGTTTTTCAGCCAGAAAATCAGCTAAATAACCAGCAAGAACATGATGCCATGTTCACGTTTTCTGGAATTGTGGAGAGCATCTTCAATATATTCAACGTCTCTGACTCAACTAGGAACATTATTAATTTAGTGCTTCCATTTGTGAAAACTCTTTTGAAGCAACTAGCTTCTAGGTGGTCCTTCCTTGCATCGATCATATCTTTTGATGGATAATTTTCCGAATGAGGTCGGAGATATGATCTCTCTTCTTCAGTGGAACTGTAGAAGTCTTATACCGAAACTTGACGCATTCAAATTTTTAGTTCACAACTTACTTTGTGACGCATTTGCTCTTTGTGAAACATGGCTTTCTTCAGACACCGATCTCCCTTTCCAATATTTTAACATTATTCGCCTTGATCGAGCAGATTCGTATGGAGGGGTGCTTCTAGGGATTAATAAGCTCCATTCCTTTTATAGAATCGATCTGCCTTCCGTGACAGGCATTGAAGTTGTCGCGTGTCAGGTAAATATTCGAGGTAAAAGCCTCAGTATTGCCTCAGTATATTTTCCTCCGAGAACTGCGATTTCTCGCCAAGGTCTCTCAGATATCTGCTCAGTTTTATCTGAGCCTCGGTTGATCTTAGGAGATTTTAACTCTCACGGTACAGGCTGGGGGGAACTGTACGACGACAACCGCTCAACCTTGATATACGACATGTGCGACATCTTCAAAATGACAATTCTGAACACCGGGGAAGCAACACGAGTAGCCAAACCTCCAGCAAGAGTAAGCAGATTAGACCTCTCACTTTGTTCGAGTTCACTATCGTTGGATTGCTCGTGGAAAGTAATCCAAGATCCCTACGGTAGTGATCATTTGCCAATCAAAATTTCTATTACCAATGGTTCATCTTCCACTCGCTCGGTTGACATCGCGTACGACCTCACGAAAAACATCGACTGGAAAAAATTTGCGGCCACGGTTCTCGGTGGTATTGAATCGGTTGAGATACTCCCTCCGCTGGATGAGTACTCCTTTTTATCGCAACTTATCGTTGACTCCGCTCTTCAAGCACAGACGAAACGCGTTCCGGGTGTTTCCATTCGCAGACGACCTCTTACTCCGTGGTGGGATAAGGATTGCACCAACGCAAACAGCGAGAAGTCCGCCGCGTTTAAACGCTTCCGCAAACACGGTAAGGTCGGGGATTTCGAGCGGTACACCGACCTCGAGAAAACTTTCAAGGGCTTGATTAAAGCCAAGAAACGCGGTTACTGGCGTCGGTTCGTCGATGGTTTGTCGCGAGAGACTTCCATGAGAACACTCTGGAATGTCGGCAGGAGAATGCGAAACGCGTCATCACCGGTCAACGAAGACAAGGAGTACTCAGACAGTTGGATATTCAGCTTCGCGCGGAAAGTTTGCCCGGATTCGGTGCCGGTTCAAACCAACGTTCGTGATCGTCCGTCGGGTAATAACGAAATAGATTCTCCGTTTTCGATGGTGGAATTCTCACTTGCTCTCCTCTCATGTAACAACTCAGCTCCAGGAATGGATAGAATCAAGTTTAACTTGCTCAAAAATCTCCCAGACGTCGCGAAGAGACGCTTGTTGAACTTATTCAATCAATTTCTGGAGCACAACATTGTTCCGGATGATTGGAGGCAAGTAAGAGTTATCGCCATTCGAAAACCCGGTAAACCCGCGTCGGATTTTAACTCGTACCGTCCCATCGCGATGCTGTCCTGTATACGGAAATTGTTGGAGAAAATGATTCTTTTTCGTCTAGACAAATGGGTCGAGTCGAATGGTTTACTTTCAGATACGCAATTTGGATTTCGGAGAGGCAAAGGAACGAGCGACTGTCTTGCGTTGCTTTCAACTGAAATTCAACTGGCCTATGCGCAAAAACAGCAAATGGGTTCAGTTTTCTTGGACATTAAGGGGGCTTTTGATTCTGTTTGTATCGATGTCCTTTCGGATAAACTCCACGATAGTGGGCTTTCACCAATTATGAACAACTATTTGAGCCACTTGTTGTCTGAGAAATATATGAGCTTTTCTCATGGAAACTCGACAACTTCACGAATTAGTTACATGGGTCTCCCCCAGGGCTCATGTTTAAGCCCCCTTCTTTATAATTTTTATGTCAAAGACATTGATGGTTGTCTTGATGAAAATTGCTCGCTAAGGCAGCTTGCAGATGACGGCGTTGTGTCTGTTATAGGGCCAAGTGCACCGGACCTGCAAGGACCATTGCAAGATACCTTAGACAACTTGTCTACTTGGGCTATGAAGCTGGGTATCGAATTCTCTCCGGAGAAAACTGAGTTGGTTGTTTTTTCTAGGAAGCACCATCCTGCACAGTTACAGCTTCAGCTAATGGGTAAAACAATCACTCAAAGTATTTCTTTTAAGTATTTAGGTGTCTGGTTCGATTCCAAATGCACATGGGGAAAACATATTGCGTATCTGAAACAAAAATGCCAGCAAAGAATTAATTTTCTTCGTACAATTACTGGAACTTGGTGGGGAGCACACCCGGAAGATCTGATCAGGTTGTATCGAACAACCATCTTGTCGGTTCTAGAGTACGGTAGCTTCTGCTTTCAATCCGCGTTAAAAACACATATCTTGAAGCTGCAACGGGTTCAATACCGTTGCCTCCGAATCGCGCTTGGCTGTATGCACTCGACGCATACGATGAGCCTCGAAGTACTCGCGGGTGTTCTCCCACTGACAGATCGTTTCGCGGAACTGTCCTTCCGGTTTCTTATCCGTTGTGAAGTAATGAACCCATTGGTAATAGAAAATTTTGAGAAGCTACTCGACAGAAATCCTCAAACAAGATTCATGAGTTTGTACTATGAGTACATGACGCTGGAGGTTGGTCCTTCTTCATTAATCTCCAATCGTGATTGCTTTCAAGTCTTCTATAGTTCCTCTGTAAATTTTGATCTGACCATGATGCAAGAAATCCATGGAATACCAGATCACCATCGGTCGATGGTTGTTCCCTCAATTTTCGCAAATATGGTGGTACTTGACCATGTAAGTAACGATAAAAGATTTTTCACAGATGGGTCAACCATAAATGCTTCCACTGGATTTGGTGTATTTAATCAATTTCATAGCGCCTCTTATAAGCTGCAGAAACCATGCTCAGTATACGTTGCGGAACTCGCAGCTATATTTTACGCAGTAGAGCGAATTGCCTCACTACCGTCTGACCATTATTTTATTTTTACGGATAGTCTTAGCTCATTGGAGGCTATTCGTTCAATGAGGCCGATGAAGCACTCCTCGTATTTCCTGCCTGAAATACGATCTAAACTGAGTGCTTTATCTAACTGCTCCTATACTATCACCTTAGCTTGGGCCCCATCTCATTGCTCAATTCCGGGTAATGAGAAAGCGGACTCATTGGCTAAGGTGGGCGCTATGGAAGGCGATATTTTTGAGCGACAAATCGCCTTCAACGAATTTTTCTCCATTGCTCGTCAGCAAGTCCTCATCAGTTGGCAACAAAAATGGAATGATGGTGAATTGGGAAGATGGTTACATTCTATTCTCCCTCAGGTGTCGAACAAGCCATGGTTCAAAGGGTTGGACATGAGCCGCGACTTTATACGCGTTATATCAAGGCTTATGTCCAATCACTGCTCGTTAGACTCGCATTTCTATCGAATTGGGCTCTCAGGCAGCAATTTATGTGCGTGTGGCAGTGGTTATCACGATATCGAGCACGTTGTTTGGTCATGTACCTTACACCGTGTTGCCAGATCTGAGTTATCCATATCCCTCAGGGCCCGAGGAAAACAACCCGCGATACCCGTTAGAGACCTCGACTATTTGAATTTAATTTATGTGTTTTTAAAACGGATAGATTTGAGGATTTAGTAGTTAGTGTCATCTTGTGTTCTCCCAAGTTGTTAGTTGCCCATCGGTGTACCCCCATGTTTGTCTTTTTCATCAGAGTGTCGCCTAGTTCGAGATCAAGAGCACATTGCTCTCCAAACCTTGTGTTCACAATCCCTACCCTGCCATCCATTTGTTACAATTTGTTACCCCTAACCTCGAGATAGCCGCGAGTAATCGGCCTCCGCTTTACTAACGTTAGTTTTAAGTAATTTTGTTATTTAAACAATGAATATCGGCTCCGCAAAGCTACAGCAAATGAGCCTGGGAAAATAAACGAATTATAAAAAAAAAAAAAAAGGTTTACATACAACGAAGACTAGTATTGTGTAATTTGCAAGAAGTTTATGCCATTTGCAAGGATCAATATCCCGCAACTAAAATAGGGTTTCCAATGTTTGCAAGTAACCGCCCTAAGCATTGCATTCTGGCAGGAACGAGAGGCACACATACTGTTTGTGTGTGTGTGTTTACCACCAAAATGTTAAATTAATTTTTAAAACTCTTCAAGATAGAAAGTCACTTCCAGCTGATGTGAAATCATACCATGACTTGTTTTTTAAAATTATTTGCACCAACCCCACATAACAGTGTTGGTTAAAATGTGTGATCATTGCCCAGGTATAGAAAATTTGTCTTCAGAAATGGTTACTATCCTGACCGATGGAAATGTGGAATCCTTAAAATTTAAACAATGGCGTCAAGCTGACCGTTGTATCATGGATTTAGTGGAGTTGGAAACTCAAGAGTTTGTAGACATGTTTTTGGAAAAGTTATCCGATTTATCACCACATAATTTCATAGCTGAACAACAAGGTAAATACTTGAAGTATGTAAAAGTAACTTGAAAGTAACGGAATGTATAATAATATGTGATTTTTCTGAAAACTTTTCATTTGTGGTACAAGACGCTGTACAAGTATTTCATTGGGCAAACGCACGTCCATTTGCTATTTATTATAGAGATGATCATACCAAAGATTTAATGTTTACTAGTTCCACTGCAATCGCGGAGTTTACCAAGCACAACCATGTTTCAGTTCGATTATTCGTAGTTAATTGCATAAATTTCATCAAGAGTAAGATACCCAGCCTTAAGAAAATTCACTTTTTCTCACATGGATCAGGCAGTCAGTACAAAAATAAGATGACAGCTTTTAATTTGTGCCACATGAAAAAGGATTTTGGTATAGATGCGGAGTGGAACATTTTCGCCACATGCCATGGTAAAGGTCCATGTGATGGAGGAGTCTTAAAACGAAATGCTGCTAAAGCAAGTTTGCAGGGGCATCTCATTACAACTGCCAATGAGCTTTATACATGGGTAATTTCTAAAATCGATTCAAAAAAGCACTATGGCTTTTTTTCAGACGTAGATCATAAAACGATGGAAAGAAAACTTAAAACCCGTTATAATCGTGTCAAACAAATTTCCGGAACACAGTCATATCATTGTTTTAGGCCAGAAAATGAAAATTATATTATTGTGAAACGATTCTCGTTCTCAGAAGAAGAACATTTTGTGAAACTTTGAAAGTATCTTTAAGCATGTTTTATGCATATAAATAAAAAAAATAATAAAAAATTAATGAATTTTATTTCAAACCAGCCATGTGCATAGTTGGAAACCATAAGATTGTCTTATCAAAGCATTGATTCTAGTCCAAATATGGACTAGATATGGAGTTCCAAACAGTCCGTGAAAGATGTACTACCCAAATTTAATATAAATACATTCTATTTGAATTCCTATGCTATGAATCACTGTAGTAATTATTAATTATATAAAATAAATTTGATTCAAGTTTCTATGAATATCATGGTAGTCTAGGATCAGAAATTGAAATAAGTAAGTAATGTAACCATGATACATTCGATATGTATCAATGGAGACGCAGGGTAATCTAGTCGTATTGGAGTAATGGGCGAAAATTCTAAACATGATAATTTCAAAAAATCGGAACTCAACAACGAAGAAAAGCCTAAATTTTCAAAAAAAAAAAAATAGAATCGTGTTACGCCTATTGTCTACAAACCATGAAAACCATAAAAAATAAATACAATCAAAGTTCTTCTATACAAAACTCCAATTTTTGAAAAAGTATTTTTAATAACCTTTCATTTGATATTTTGATCATTCAAATCTGTTCAATGGTTCAAAAGCTATGATTAAAAAAAATGCCATTTTTGGAAAAAAAATTGAAAAAAATCGATTTTTTTTACCACCCTAACATGGAAATGGTCACTCTAATGAGAAAATAAAAAAAAATACGGGTTTAATATTTTTCGATAAGGAACAAACCTACCAATTGTTACGAAATTCTGAGAACCACTATATCGTTTTGCTTTGGAATGGCTGTATAAAGCTACGGACGGGATTTTCCGCAATTCACTAATGCCTGAAACAATAATAAACACTGTATATCAAATAATCTTATATATTGATTAATTATCGAATAGGGCGAATGTTTCGAAAATGGCTGTTGGCTTTGAATCGTGGGTCCTGATATGGTGTTCTTTTGTTGTGACATTTGCGAATATCATTTACCATGATAGAGCACGTTGCGGTGGAAGCATGTAGCCATGATTGAAGCACATACTCAACAATAAACAATTAAGGTTCACACTCGCTCGCATCATAGCTTTTTGCAATATGAAATAATGCGTGGAACAAAACTAGTCTTAAATTTTTCGAAAATGCAACAAAGTAAATTGAACCTTTATAAAAAAGGAACAGGCCTGTAACTGAAGCATTTTGTCGCAGGACAACAGAGAAAGTTAGGCCAAAGCACAATAAGAAGATATAGAAAAATTAAAGCTGTATACTGACTCATGGAACAAATAGGACGCAGGGGTCCGCTTATGTAGACAAATAGCTTAAGGGGTAGTAGAATAAATCTTCTAATTTAATCTATTTTAGTTTCAGTGAGTAGTGAAAATTTTCCCATTAGCCATCATAAATTATACTTCTATCTTTAATCAGGTTTTTTTTTAATAAGTGAAGTTTAGGGCAGGAAGTGTTTGACAGAATTAAAGAAATAATGATAGGATGAGGGTTAGTCTGGTTTCGAAAAGCTTAGCTTTGAATTGTTTTCAGGCTTCCAAATAGTACAGCCTTCTCGCGACAGTTGGTTTATACCTGAATTGACTGTTGCTTTGTGTGTTTTATGGGGTGTTTACACTTATGCTATTTCACTAGCGCTAATGAGCCAGCATAATGTAAACAGAGTATGTCGGATCGATATAAGGTCAATTTATGATCGACGTCGGCCAAATGTCGGGTCAATTCTGTGTTTATGTCTAGTCAATGTCGGGCCAACATCGGGTTGGGGTTTGATAGAAGTCAGGTTGGGGTCGGCTAGGTTTATATTTTTCGTCGGAATGTCTGATCTGCTCAAGACCGCGCATTTTTAAAAATATATCGGATGAAAATTTTGCAATGGGCAGCACGAACGTGATAGCAACCGAACGAGTTTCGGCGTCACACTTATAGCGTAGTAGCAGTCTCACGACATACGAACAAAATTTCAAAGACAGCAGCAACGAATCGGCAGTTTGATGGACTTCTTGTTGTATGTACGAAGAACGTTACGAATGACCATCCGAGGCTGTAATATCCGAACGCACAAAATACATGAATAAAAACGAGCTGTCGTGTCCTGCACGAGAAGGCAATGTTGCATGTCGTATGACAGCCTCATTGTGGGATGTCGCTTATAGCTCAATATCAAGGCTGTCGTAGGAAAAAGAAAGCAACAGCCGTTGGAATACTGTCATGAGGCGGTACTTTTGGTATGCCTGGGTGGGATATTGTAGCTTCTAATTGGCTTGGCATGGACTGGGTTAGGTCAGAATTTGATTTGATTGCATTGGGTGGTGATATCTACTGGTTTAAAATACCGAGCTCTATCATCTTAGAAAATAATTATGGTTTTAATAACTTCAGTATTTGATTAGAATTAACAACAATTTTTCGTCTACATACAACTACTACTGGCATCTTTATTCTATAATTTTTTATATATTAGTTTATTTGTTCGGCTCAAATGTCCAAAAGGACTCCATGGTACCGAGAACCATTAAATAATATTACCTATAATAACAATACAATATTAGTACGGGACATTGTGTATGAGTTCTTTTTACTTTTCTTTAAGTTTAGCCAAAAAAAATGCTCGGAAGAAAAAAAAATTAAATTTAAGTGTCCTCTTTCACGGTTCTCTTCAACCAACGAATACCCCTAGAATACAACGTATACTACGTGTTTTTGTGTTTATGATTCCCCCTCGGTTTTTTGTTGAAATTTTACGCATTTTTATCAAAACAGTCACACAAAAAATCAGAGATGTCTCCTTTTTTAATTACTCGATTAATAACTAAACGATTTTTTTTGTTCGCTGTAACCTCATTTTTCCACCAATGAGAGCGCAGAACATGTTCGAATCGGTGATCCTCTGAAGAAGGTAATGCTGGCATGAAATAAACTATAATTGAATTTACGGTTCGTTAATCAATTAATCGATTATTGGAATAGAAATTGGACACCAATGGATGGATGTGAAACGTCATTTTGACATCCACCGTCAATGTCAAATATAAGGGCCTTTTATAGCTAATGAGACAATGTGAAATGGACAGGCTAATCACAAATTACGTCCCCACGGTAACTGAAAAAAAAACACACTTGGTGCTGATCGATTGGTTGCCCAACTCTCTTGCTTCTTCAATTGTTTTTTATTTCAGCAGCGCCGCTTGGCCTCCTTCAATTTGTAGTAGTAATACGTATCATTTTGTACTTGAAAACAGGTGGCTGCTTCCCTTTAATATAAATATGAATAAGTTTTGTACTCTTCAGCACATGTGAATAAGGAGATTGATAAGGTTCAGTAATAAAGTATTTAAATTTAGTAGGTCGTGGAACAGGGTTGACATGTGAAGCAAATCATCCATCTTTACCTCTTTATTCTCCCACTTGTTTTTTAACTATTATCACTGTTATTTTGGCTATCATCTTTATATTCAATATCGTTCTTTACATTCCGGCATTTTAAAGAAACATTCCTGTGGTTATTTTCTGTTAACTCAAATTTATATATCTACTCTGGTGCAGTATGGACAGTGATTTTTCACTGTATACGTAGCTCAATGAACCTTTTCTGTGCTTGAAAACGAGCAATCACAGATTTTTTATGACGTTCGTAGAGCTTCTTTGAAGATCTCAATATTTTTTCTGAACATAGCTGCGCTTCTCTGAAGTCCGTAGAATTTCTCTGATTTTCCAAGATTTTTTTTAAGTTTACAAAGCTTCTCTGAAGTTTTCTGAACATGTCGAAAGATCTCAGGGCTTGCTGGAGGTTCTCAGAATTATCACATGTTTTTCAAAGTTGTCACTGTTAATTGAAGGTTACTGATCTTTCTTGTAGTTTGTAGTTGCCCTAAATATTTCCAAACTTTTCCGAATATTTCTGGGCTTCAAGTTCTCTAAACATTATTTATGGTTTGCAGAACTTTCCTTAAATTTACTAAACTTATGTAAAATTAAACTTCTCTTAATCCTGAGAACTTTTCTAAAGAAGATAAGTTTTCTTGGAAGCTTCATAGAAGATATTCTCGGAATTAGAGAAAATCTACTCGGAACTTTAGTGCAAATTAACGACCTCAGAGAAATTCTCAAAGTTTGTGAAAAGTTTTCGGAACTTCAAAACAGTTCTGCTCTGAACTTCAGGGATGTAAAGTTCTAGCAACTTCAGAACAGGTCTAGGAACTGCAGGGAAATTCTAGGAGCTATAGGAAAATTATAGGAACTGCATGGAAGTTCTAGGACCTGTAGGGAATATTCTAAAACTTCAGATAAGTTCTCGCAGCTGAAAAGAAGTTGTTGAATGATGTTCGGAGAAGTTCTTTAATGTTTACAAAACATACCTGAATTTTGAAGAACTCCTCTGAAAGCAAACTTGTTTGAAGTTCGCAAAAGTTCTCTTGAAGTTTGTAGATCTTCTTTAGATTTCTTTAAAATTTCCTGAAGTTCACAGAAATTTGCTGAACTGCTCTGATGTTAACAACTCATTTCTGAAACCTTCCAATAACTTCTCTGAAGTTTAGAAATTTCCTCTGAAATTAAGAGAACTCCTCTGAAATTAAGAGAACTTTCCTGTTATAAGTTCAGACTCCTCTGAAGCTTGGAGAATTTCACTGAATCACGCAGAACCTCTATTTAAATTTGCAGAAATCTCTTGAAGTTTGTATATCTACGGCGGTTTTCCTTAGATCTGAAGTTTGTAAGTCTCCGCTGTACTGCTGTGACATGATCAAATTAAGTAAACGCCGCTATGGTCAATTTTCACTTTTCACTATAATCGAGTTCAGCCACAGACACTTCAAAAATGTACAAAATTTTACATTTTCGGAGGCTCAGTGAAAGAAGGCCAAATAAACAATAACTCTTCTTCTACTTCCTGGGCTGTGAGACTAAAATAAATGGTTTTTGTAGGAGGAAATATGAAATGAATCTTCCGCTAGGACAAATTATAATTAAAATTATTTTAATGCTACGAAACATTCAACTTATTTTTTTTACTATCGAGATTTTCCGTCTGATTAATCTCCGGTTATATCATAAAAGAGGACGTTAGAGGCCCCCTGGGTAAAAGTTACGATAATACAGTAATTAGATATTTGGTTTTTTTACGTTGTAGAATTAATATATTTCGTTATTGATCGTAAAGTTGTTGTTTTTAAAACTGAAAATTTTTATATTTTCATATTTCTTTATTGTATTTCTCTATTTAAGAGAATTTTACTATTACTAATCAATTCAGTACATCAAAACAATTTAAACTAATCAACAATTTTTTAAACTATCAGGACTGCTCATTAACATTTATTTTAAAATAAAATCAAAAATTAAATCATTTAGAACCACATTACAAGTGAAAATGCTCAATTGTAGGAAATTTTAATATCAAAAATGAATTCAAAATTGAACCTATTAATTTCAATAAATTTACGGCAATGTTTAAGGTTTTGTTTACGTTTGATGTAGCAACAACTTTCGATTCCTCTCCTTTGTAGTGCATTTTGCTACTTGGCTGGTCATCCTTAAATGCTACGAAATTTATGATATTGCGCTTATATATACGACTATATATATGACTCATGCCTTAATTTATATTTACTGAAATTTGCTGATGCAAAGCAAGTTCTCATAGTCGATGAGAGTAAATCAAAATTGAGTTGAATTTGATTTAAATGTGCACTTACTCAGTGAGTGCGTAACAGTTTCCTCAATTTTTCCCAAAACTGTCTCGAATATGATAAAAAACGATGCAAATTTAACTCAGTTCACTTGTAAACTCAGAGATTGAGTAAAATTTTCATCAAATTTCCTTATACTCGAGCTGATTTTGCTATTTTGAGTTTATTCGAATCAATTTTAAGTTTCTCTCTGTGGCCAAATTGCTCCACTTTCAACTTCTCTAAATAAAACAACATTAAACAGGATCAAAAGTATTTTCGAGTGAAAGTCAGTTCCCGTAGTTGCTTTTTTGCATTTGCTATAAATTGCTGCAGCTTTCTATTAGCTGTTAGAAAATAATATGGTACGAAAGCATATATTTTTTTCATTTTGCTACACATAATCTTACAAAAAAAGTAAGTACGAGAAAAGACCTTAACTCGTTGTTGGGCACAAATTAGGGGTTCCTTTAGGTCTTAAGAGCCGGGCACAATGCATCCAAATTCGACATGTTGCGCCAAATAAATAGCTAAATCTATTGTCTAACTGTCAGATTTGCCACAACGCATCAATACCGGATACTTTGTGAGTTGATTTTATGATATACCCTAGCCGTTCGCTAATTGAAAGACTTACAACTGTAAGAAATTTCAGATATGTTGATTTGATTCAGATTTGTGCATTTCAAAATGTCAAGATAAGCCAGATGATCTTCTTCGCATGTCAAGCTAATTGCTTATTGCATGTTAGCTTATTGCATGCTCTCAACTTAGTGCTCTAGATGCACTTCCACAGTTATTAATTAAGAGCTTTCGATGCCTGCATCATTTTTGCATTAGTATAATTGTATGGTAAGTACAATCATACCCAGGGAAGTCGAGAAATTTTCCAACCCGAAAAATTCCTAGACCGGACCGGGAATTGAACCCAGTCACCTCCAGCATGGTCTTGCTTTGTAGCTGCACCTTTACCGACTGAGTAATCAGTAATGATACATTTTATTTAAGTGCATTTGATAACTGGTTTGACACATGAAATGCACTTCATTTAGCAATTGCCGCTAGCTAATTGAAAAGTAAGCCGGTTTCAGTTAGCAAAAGTCTAGTGTATTCAGGAGTAAAATTTCTCTAAATCTATCACTGCTGAATGGGCAAAATTTCTATTATAAACAGAATTCTAGCAATGGATGAAATCTGAATTCTTCAAGGCTCTGCTTTTTTAAGTTAAACAAAGTTTGATTTAAATACATTTGAATGCTTGCATTCATGGAGTATTTTAATTTTAAGTTTATATTGATATGCTGACTTTATTCTTCAGGAATCATAACAACTGTTTTTCTATACATAATTGTTTTCTTTATACACAAAATACTTACCCAATCAAATTAGTTTTGAAAATTAATATGTGCTTTTGCATATGCTACGGTTCCAATCCAAAATGGTTGGATATCATAGGTTTTGTTGTATCCCTTGGTCAGCACTAGATTTCTGTTGGGTTAAACTCCTTTTTACTGGTCACAGATTTTCAGTTATATATGGTTCATATGTTTTCACTTGTTTAATCACTCGGTATTTTTTTAATCAATTATATTTTTCATCAAGGTAATCTTAAGACAATCACTTCCAATCACGTTATTCACTTAAAATTCCAAAAAAGACTTTATTAATAGAAAAAAACAAAGAAAAGAAAACGTTAAATTTTCATTAGTCAACAATTCCTTTTCTCCACTGAAGCGTTTGGTTTCAACTAAACGAATTTTGAGCATAACCAACTTGCAGTCAAATGCTCTGGTGAAAAAAATGCAGCTCAAATGAAGAGACGAACGTCTTTACACTGTCGCAACCAGCATGAGAATGATTCATTTGAAAAATTACATTCGATAGTTGTTTCAAAACAACGAGTCAGTACACCGTAAACTACAAATTTTAGCCAAACAAATTATGTTTCACCGCTGTCTCTATCTCTCTCTCTCTCTCTCTCTCTCTCTCTCTCTCTCTCTCTCTCTCTCTCTCTCTCTCTCTCTCTCTCTCTCTCTCTCTCTCTCTCTCTCTCTCTCTCTCTCTCTCGCTCTCTCTCTCTCTCTCTCGTAGCGAGTAGGTATTTCATTCATTTATTCCATTCATTCACTTTTCATGCGATCTTTGGTTACCTCTAGGTATTGTTTGTGATGTGTTGTAAACGCGCGCAGCGAGACCAACAGTAGAAGAGATAGAGAATAAAGGAGAATTGCGTATAATGGGATTTTCTATCGGAATCTATGATTTATCCTGTAAATACATCAGGTCCCTAATCAAATTGTTTGCTCCCTATAATTTTGCATCCGAGTAAAAAAGATGACAGCGAATGGGAGCCAACACAAACCACACAAAAACTAACCCAAGAATGTCAAAATATATGGGTTAGCGAAGATCAGCCCCAGTGACAGAGCCTATACCCACATAAACAATAATTATAAAAAGTGCTTATCAACCTGTTCAGGTTATCTTTCAAACTATGTATAATACGGTTAAACCATTTGGGTTACGGTTCGTGAATGGTGATTTTTATTAGGGTAGGGCTCTAAATCCCGCCATATTGGAAAAAAGACTTGGCAATGCAGATTTCAAAATGTTGCTCG
Source organism: Ochlerotatus camptorhynchus (assembly GCF_037179485.1). NCBI lineage: Eukaryota > Metazoa > Arthropoda > Insecta > Diptera > Culicidae > Ochlerotatus > Ochlerotatus camptorhynchus. The sequence continues at coordinate 391,133 of NW_027040656.1, forward strand.
TTGAGGTACAGGATTGATATTTTTAAAATGCTTTTATTTCTCAAATACATTTTTTATTATTAGAATGCATGCTGCGTTGGCCAAAGAAGACGGCATATTTTATTACGTTCAGCAATGATTTCGATACGTTGCATTTCCAGTGGCTGGGGTGTTGGAATAATTCTTTAGAGAGAGTGAATGCTTTTCCCATGTTTGCTTCTATGCGTATTAAGATTTTTTTGAGCACCAGCTCCGCAAATCAACTATTACTATTAGAGATTTGCATCTTACTGATACCGGTGGTATATTGGAAACTCTTTCGCTCGAAAGTAAAACATATTACAAGCATATCATGATGCGCGCTTGGATGTGTGATGGTTTTCTCAAGTATTCCTGTTGCGTATAAAGTGATAATGATTGAAAATCGGAACAATCACAAACAAGTAATGTGGACCGTACACGATTGCTTTTATTGACAATAATCGTATTGTCAATACATTTTATATTGACGTCAATACATCGGTATTGACAATATTTTTGTATTCACATCATTAATATTATTGTCAATACTTGTAAGTATTGACAATATTTCTTACCGTGTGGGGTTCGCTTAAGAATCTTGCTATCGCATTATAATGATGATGCTATCGTCCTCTTTCCTCGGCTGATCATCAACGTCCGCATTGACATCTGTCATGCTGACACCTGTCAGTTATTGAGCCCAGGTGGTAAAGTTGGCGGGGAACTCCCAACAGTTTCAATGTGCACTCAACAGATGGCGCTGCGATCACATTCGGGTGGTAATTATATGCCTTGTATGAGGAATTTATTAGTGGGATATCTTGTTAATTTAATATCTTTGGAAAAACCCTTACCCTCGATTCCCAATTTGGTTTTCAAAGGTATAAGGGAACGAACGACTGTTTCGCATTGCTTTCCACAGAAATTCAGTTGGCTTTTGCTAAAACAGAGCAAATGGCTTCTGTGTTCTTGGTTATCAGTGGGCTTTTGGTTCAGTATCGGTTGAAGTGCTTTCAGTTAAATTCCACGCAAGTAACCTTTCTCCAGGAATTAATAACTTTTTGTAGAATTTGCTGTCAGAGAAACATATGAGCTTTCCTCACGGAAACTCTACAGTTTCTCGATTTAGCTACATGGGTCTCCCCATGTCGAACCCCCTTTTTGTGTAATTTCCCCCCAGTATGCAAGGTAATTTTGTGGTTTTGCTGCCCCCTCGGTAGAGATGAAATTTTGCGCGCTTTTTTATCAAAACAATCACACCAAAATCAGAGGTGTCCCATTTTTTAATTACTTGATTAACAACTAATACATTATTTTTTATTCGCTGTGCTGTCATTTTACCACCAATGAGAGTGCAAAACTTGTTTGAAACGATCGGTGATGATCCTCTGCAGAAGTTTATGCTTATATCGGCATGATATAACCGATTACAAATATTTTACTGTTCGATTAATCGATTATTCGAATGAAAATCGGCCATCACTAGATGAATGTGAAACGTCATTTCAAATATAAGGACCGTACAATAATAATGATACAATTTGAAAGGGACCGGGGCTAATCACAAATTACGTCCCCACGGTAACTGAAATAAACACGAGTGTTCACCGGTTGACTGTACATTGAGACAACTTGCAGATGACAGCGTAGTGACTGTCGCAGGGCCTAAAAGGGTGGACCTGCAATGACCCCTAAAGGATACCTTAGACAACTTGTCTACGTGGGCTGTTCAGCTAGGTGTCGAATTCTCTTCGGAGAAAACCAAGATGGTAGTGTAGTATTACCATATTTGCATTATCCCACATGTATCATGAAACAATCATTCACAATCCATAAACTAACACAGATAAACATCACCCAAATTCTTGACCTACTGAGAAACTGCTCAGTTAACAGCAAAACCTTTTCCTTTTCCTTGTTTAATAAACTTCTCTAATTGTTGCCGCATGTGCGTTATGAGCTTATAAGCTTCACGCGTATGCAAGTAAACTGTTTATACAATAAACCCATCGCGTTGCTTCGCTCACTCTAGGTTTATCTTTTGTATACATTCCAAAAATCCAAATATGTCCCTTCATCGATAGAACCCATGAAATAAAGTAGAGATTGCCTTTTGAACCGTCAACCGAGTTGGTTGTAAATTATCCGAAGTCCGTCATACCTCAGTAGTTTCCTAGGAAGTCCAGCTTTTAGGTAAACCAATCATTCCAAATGCCCCTGGAGATCCCACATTGAGTTTCTGAAGCGGAAATGCCAACAAAGGATCAATTTTCTCAGTACAATTCTCGGAACGTGGTGGGCAGCCCATCCACAAGATCCTCTAACGTTGTACAGGACAACGATTTTATCGGTTTTAGAGTGCGGTAGTTTTTATTTCCATTCGTCAGCTTAAACGCACATCATCAAACTGGAATGGATCCAGTATCGCTGTCTTCGTATTGCGTTAGGATGCATGCACTCGACTCATACGATGAGTCTCGAAGTATTGGCAGGTATGTTGCCACTCTCGGATCGGTTTTAGGAATTTTCCTTCAGGCTCATCACCCGGTGTGAAGTTATGAACCCCTTAGTAATCGAAAACTTTGAAAAGCTTCTTGAACTTAATCCTCAAACTCGTTTCATGACTTTGTACTACGTGTACATAACACAAGATGTCAGCCCTTCACAGCATAATGCTCATCGTGTATGATTCTCCGACTACGGCAATTCAGTTTATTTTGATTTATCTATGACGCAAGAGATTCGTGGAATCCCAGAGCATCATCGTTCCTTGATTGCTCCGACATTATGCACTGCAAAGTTTCGCCAAGTTGATTCAGTAAGATTGTTCTTCACATATGGATTACTAAAGAGGCGTCCGATGATTTTGGTGTTTATTTCGAACTTCATATACCCTCTCGAAAGCTGCAAGCTCTTTGCTCCTGTATTTCGTTGAGCTCACGGTCTCAATTCTGTAGAGGCTACTCACTCCATGAGACCGTAAAGCTTTCCTCATATTTACTCATGAAAATTCATAAGCTTCTAAGTACTTTACCTTTAATTTCTTTTGTTATCACCATTGCATGGGTCCCATCTCATTGCTCGATTCCTAGAAATGAGATGGTGGACTCACTTGCTAAGGTGGCATGCGGGAAAGCAATATTTACGAGCGACAAATCGCTTACAATGAATTTTTCTTAATTTTTCGTCAACAGTCGGTCGCCAGCTGGCAGAATAAACTGAGTGAAGGGAGTTTGGGCAAGTGGCTATATTCGATCATCCCTAAGGTGTCACAGAGTCCTTGGTTTAAAGGGTTGGAGGAGTGTCGAGACTTCATACGTGTGATGTCTCACCTCATGTCCAATCACTATTCGATAAACGCTCGTTTGTTCCGTGTTGGGCTGGAGAACAACAACCTCTATGAACGTGGACAAGGTTACCAGGACACAGATCACATGATTTGGATATGTGTTAAGCATCGTGGAGATAGATCTGAGTTATACTTTTCCCTTCGGGCTTGAGGTGATCAACCTAATGTTCCAGCTCGGGAGTTTATGAAACTATTAAAGGTTTTCTTGAAGAATATTAACCTTAGATTATAGTTATTTTGACTTTGTGTTTAGTTTAATGGTTATTTTTGTAATAATTGTATGATTACACTACTGATATCAAGTTCAATAGTAATAAGCTTTATTAATAGTGAGCCTGTACAAATAAATTAATATACAGAAAAAATAAAGCACCAAATATACAGTTTCTTCACCACCTTTTCCTATCCCACCGTAGGCTTCGAACTCTTGAAACCGAGTTTCAAAATAACGCTGTTGAATTTCTAATTCCACCGACGGGCAGCTGCTTTAGGCCATAACGAATTTTTTTGCAGCATGCACACGTCACCGGGCTTCACGTTCACACCTTTCGGAACGGCCATGTAAATAGATTCACGCAACTCTCCATGTAAAAAGGCTGTTTTTACATACATTTGGTGAAAGCGGCATCTCTTCTGAATACCAAACCGCCAGCATTGTTTGTATCGTCGTGAGTTTCGCCTCTCGAGCATATGTATCTTGAAAATCCACTCCTGGTTTTTGAAGGTAGCCTTTTACAACAAGCCTAGCTTTGTGGCTGATCGTATTGCCATGTTCATTTTGCTTGGTACAGAAAACCCATTTCGACTCATTTCGAAATACTCCGAATAAATGTCCATACTTAGTTGTCGTCCATGATTTCAGCTTATCATTCATAGCAGCAGTCCAGAAGTTACGATAATCACAACTCATGATTTCATCGTAGGCAGATCTATTTGGGAAGACATTTTAACAGCAGATGTCACTAACCAGTGAGAATTCAAGAATTTACGTGTGAGTCTGCGCTCCTGTTCGTTGCGCTTAGTGTTTGACTCTATGCAGTTTTCACGTCTTGTTTGCGAAGGGAGCGCCTAAGTGTTCGCTTCAGTTGGTTATGGTTCTGCATTTTCACCACAAGATGGATTTCTACTTCATCGTCAGATTCATGAATCATACCTTCAAAATCAGATTTCACATCGTATACAGCATCTGTTTATTTTAACTCTTTAATCTAAATATAAAGGCAATTAATCGTTGCAATTGAATATTGCAACGATTTTTGCCTGAAATTATTAATTATTTTGTTGAACATTTGTTCTAAAGTCTCAACATTCAAAATTCTATGTAGTTACTTCGGTAGTACTGTACCAGGGAGGCAACTTCAAAATCATCTTCAGAACTTTGTTCTGAATCCTTTGAAGTGCTTTTTTTCTGTTCGTACAACAACTAGACCATATTGGCACAGCGTGAAGAAATCCGGTCTAAAAACTTGTTTAAATATTAGAAGTTTATTCGTCAGGCAAAGTTTAGATTTCCAGTTTATAAGAGGATACAAACATTTTATATATTTGCTACATTTGGCTTGAATGCCCTCAATGTGATCTTGGTCACATCACTTGAATTTTTGGTCAAGTACTAATCCAGGTTTGGTTTGACCAGGAAATTTGAACTCCGTTCATAGTGACTATGTGACTACTATAAGGTTTCAAAAAGGAAGCTCTAGGCTTATGTGGAAATATTATAAATTGAGTTTTGGAAGCGTTGGGAGAAATCTTCCATTTTTGTAAGTAAGAAGAGGTCCTGTAACATGGGTAGATCACCTTTTCGTGGTACGTTACGGGATGTAAGATCTACCACCGATTCCTAGTCCTGACTACATCAAACTAGGGGAACAGGATTTTTCAGTAATCCAAGGAACACATCTTAGGCCTTGTTTCTTTTTATGTCTTGTTGATAGTGATAAGACTCGGCTTTGTCTACCGAGGATGATCTCGAAACAAGGAAAAAATTAGTTAGTTAGTCTTCATCTATGTGATTCCTAATCTTCTATTCGTTGTTCCCTAGTTTGAAGTGGTTAAGACTAGGGTTCTGATGCATGGTCATTATCGGTCTCATTGTTTAATTTTATTGCTAAGGAATCAAATTTTGACTGACACACACTCCGAAGGGTATTTAGGGCATAGTTATATTCAATAAATAGACATAAGGGTATAGTTATATTCCATAAATGCTATTTAGAGCGGGACCTTTCAATTATTTATTTATTTATTTGTCGTCAATCAGTGTAGACCGTTTTACAATTGTTGTCTTAACCACTATTTTTAAAATTTTGTCTTTGTTTATATTTTTTATAATATGTATTAAGAACAATGTTTTAAACATTACTTTTAGTTGACGTTATGCGAGGAATTAAAATATTGCTTTAATTTGGTTTTTGTCATTGTAAAGTCAATGTTATCGCAGTGCTTATTATATGTATCCATCATTTGGTTCAAGGGTCTAAATTTGGCATAATTCGTACGATGACGATTTGTAGCAAATATATTTCTATTTCGTAAATGCCTAGATGGTGTATATAAATTTAAGGATGACAATAGTTCTATTGAATCAATTCGATGTGATACGATATCGTTTACGAAAGAAATCATAGCAAATTCACGACGCTCTTTTAATGTTTGGATATTTATGAGCTTACACCGAGCTGTGTAAGATGGCAGAGGAAATACAGTCCAACCTAACTTGCGGAGTGCATATAATAGACACTGCTTTTGAATTAGAGTCGGATCCTTGCGATAAATGCGAGAATGACTACTGTAAAAAAATCGAATACTTCATCACTTCTCAATAGTGATGGAGTAATACGACATGCACTAAACTAAGGACACAAGATATACTACAATTACTGGTCGCAGTGGTGTTAAGTCCCGAACAGAGGAAAAAAAATAAGAAGAGGAAATATCTAAACTTTTCTGCAGTCTGCTGCAAATAATACGAAGACTTCTTCCTTTAGCGGAAATGCCTGTGTCATCAGCGAACAAAGCTTTGTGGCAACCCTGAGGCAAATCAGGGAGGTCCGAAGTGAAAATATTATACAATATAGACCCAAGAATGCTATCCTGAGGAACTCCTGCTCTAACAGGTAGTCGATTAGATTTGAAATTTTTATAATTTACCTGCAGAGTTCTGTCAGTTAAATAATTTTGAACTAATTTCATAATATAAAGTGGAAAATTAAACTTTTTCAATTTAGCAATCAAACCTTCATGCCAAACACTGTTGAATGCTTTTTCTATGTCTAGAAGAGCAACTCCAGTTGAGTGGTCTTCAGATTTGTTTGAACGAATTAAATTGGTAACTCTTAAGATTTGATGAGTAGTTGAATGCCCATGGTGAAATTCAAACTGCTCATCTCCAAAAATTGAGCTCGTATTGATGTGAAGTATTATTCTAATTAAAATTATCTTGTCAAAAAGTTTACTTATTGAAGATAGCAAACTTATTGGACGGTAGCTAGAAGCTACAGCTGGATTTTTATCCGGCTTCAAAATTGGAACATTTTTTGCATTTTTCCATTTATTAGGAAAGTATGCCAAATGGAAACATTTGTTAAATAATTTTACCGAGAAAGACAAGGTTTTTTGATGAGGATATAGAAAATTCCATCATCACCTGGAGCTTTCATATTATGAAACTTTTTAGTTATAGATCAGTCCCCCAGTCCCCCAGGAATCATCAAAAATATTTTCCCGAGAGAAAATATTCGGAAAATCCCGAGCAACCTGATTCTCAATAGGACTAGTAAGACCCAAACTGAAATTATTGGAGCTCTCGAATTGCTTAGCAAGTTTCTGAGCTTTTTCCAAATTTGTGATCAAAATTTTACCACCGCGATTTTACCACCGCGATTTTACCACCGCGCTGCTACCACCGCTTCAAGCGCTGGAATAGGCTTTTGAGGTTTTTTCAAAATTTTTGTGAGTTTTCAAAAGAGTTTGGAACTCGGGTCTAATTTAGAAACATTATTCCTCAGGGCAGAGAATCGCTTTTTAATTTGTTTTTGCAAATCCCGCCAGATAACTTTCATGGCAGGATCGCGTGTTCTTTGATATTGTATCCTACGGACATTTTTAAGAAGAATAAAGAGCTGAAGATCGTCTTCTATTAGGATTGAATCGAATTTAACCTCGCATTTTGGTACTGAGGCAGCTCTTGCTTCAACTATAGAAGTAGTCAGAGATTGAAGAGCATAATTAATTTCATCTTTGGTTTGCAAAGGAATGTTTGGATCAAAGTTATATTCCATAAATGTTCGATATTGCTCCCAATCAGCTCTATGGTTATTGAAAGTAGAGTTGTTGGGATCACAAATTATTTCTTGGGATATTTCAAAAGTTACTGGAAGGTGATCAGAACCGAAGTATAAGTAACCAATTGGCTACAAAGTCGACATGAATCAGTTAAGACCAAATCAATAGTTGAGGGATTTCTTGCTGAAGAAAAGCATGTTGGTCTGTTTGGATATTGAACAGTGTAATAACCTGCAGAATAATCATCAAACAGAATATTACCATTGGAATTGCTTTGAACATTGTTTCATGAGCGGTGTTTTGCATTAAAATCACCAATAATGAAGAATTTATACCTATGACGGGTAAGTTTCTGAAGGTCACCCTTGAGAACATTCTTTTGCTGGCATACGCATTGGATTGGAAAATAGGCAGCTATAAACGTAAGTTGTCCAAATTTTGTTTCAACAGAAAATCCCAAAGTTTCAAAAACTTTGGTATCAAATGAAGAAAAATTTTTATGTTTGATTCGTCTATGAACAATGATGGTAACACCACCACAGATCACAGATCAAGACGATCATTTCTATAAATGAAATAATTTGCGTCCTTCTTAACCTTATGGTCAGGTTTAAGGAACGTTTCAGTTATAACAGCAATATGCACGTTATGAACCCTCATAAAGTTAAATAGCTCAGCAAAAAAGGGTTATCTTCCATTTAATTCCACTTAATTAATGTTGGTATCCATGACAGATACGTATTTCGACTACAATGTGCAGTCTTCATCAGTGTCATTCCCACTAAAGAACTTAAAAAAATCTAACCCCCTTAAGTACTCATCTCCTAGGTAAAAAAGTCAAGATCACAGGTATAAAAATGAAACTATAATGTGTTGAATCGGAACCTACCTAACTAATGAAAACCAAAGATTTAAGTATAGCAAAGGAAAAAAAAATCTATACAACTCTTAAATAAGGAAAATCCAAAGGCTTGGTAGCCATCATAATGTTCTGTTGTTCTGTAAATCTGTAACTTTTAGCTGTTGGTTAGTATTTTGATTTCTACCCGGTCAGCGAGAAACATATGTAGAATTTGTTTCTCGCTGACCGTTGTTAACAGCAGAGGAATTTGTACCTGGTCGGGAACGTGGAGCGTTTCCTACCTGTCACTTAGAACGAGATTGTAGGATCGTTTTGCGATTCATACATTCCCAAAAAATTGGATTTGTGGTTTTCACCACAATTTGAACATTTAAATTTCTTAGGATCTTCCTTCACAGCACAGTCGTCCTTTGCGTGAGACGAATCACCACAATTCATGCATTTAGCTGGCATGTAGCAATTTTTAGTCCCGTGACCCCATCCCTGGCACTTACGGCACTGGGTGAGGTTTTAGAAATTTTCTCCAGTCTTCCTGAAGTGTTCCCACTTCACTCGGACATGGAGCATAAGGCTAGCTTTTTCTAAGGCCTTAAGGTTGTTTAGTTCACTAGACTTGAAGTGAACTAAATAAAAATCATAAGAAATCCCGATGCGCGAATCGCCAGGACAGGATTTCATTTTCATTTTGATTACTTGGAGTGGCACAACTCCAAGTAATTTTGCCAGTTCATCTTTGATCTTATCCAGGGATTCACCACTGGGCAGTCCTTTCATGACAACCTTGAACACACGTTCAGTTTTAGTGTCGTAAGTAAAATTTGTGTTGTTTCTCAGTATGATACTTGAGAAAACATTTAAATCCGTCCAAGGTTTCAGCCAATACACGGCATTCACCCCGACGTCCAATTTGTAGTGAAAACTTAACTTTCACGAAGTTCAAAGTTCCATGCAAAGAGCATGGAAATCGGAAGTGGTTATCACAATAGGGGGAATCCTTTCCTTCTTGGCATTAAGCCGGGAAAGTTTACTAGAATTTTTCTTGGATGATGGATCATTCTCATCATCCGTGAGCAAATCAAATTGATTGCTCAAATTAATTTCATCGGAAGGGGGATCAAGAGTTTGCCCTTTCTTTTGCGTTTAGGCGCCATGGCGGCAGTCAATTTAAATCCAAATCGACTTCCAAGCAGATTACTATAAGAATCTGAAGGATCGAAGTGGAATTATCCATATCGATATCCAAGAAGGATTACCTCGGGTAGGGTCCAAACAAGGGTCGAAGAGGAATAAGAGTTGAACAAGGTAGAAATTTTACAGGTTGAGCACTGAAAAGTGCTGTTTAAATTTGTAGTAGCTTTAGGTAGTAGTAACACTTCCTTCAGCAAAAAGCAAATAGATTCGCACGGCAAGAGAGCACGATGCGGAAAGTATACAACATCTTGATTCTCCCTTTCTTGTAACGTATTGGAATCGGTCATTTTCAGTTGGAGTTTCTTTCGTGGCGAACGATAAACAGTCTTCATCAAAACGAACATCGCGGGTGATACAAACCTCTCTTGATGATTTGTCCCACAAACGATACCCGTTGGGTAACCTATCTTACAGCTTCACGGATAGAACTCCCCTTATAACTTTTGGCAAATTTCTATTGCTAGTTATTCATAAAATGTATAAGTCAACTTATAAACTGACGGCTTGCTAAAAAGTTAAAGAAGATCATGTGTCAATTTTGTTTTTATAATTTATTAATTTATTTAATAAGGCTCAATTGAATTAACTTTACAGAGCCGAGGATTTTTGTTCTCTTTGCAAAACACCTTAAACATATAGTCAAACGGTACAACACTATAAACACTTTATCTTCCGCTATCCAATAAACCTCTTCTATAACAACGGGAGCCGCTTCCAATGGTTTTATTGTATGGCAGTATCGCCAATGGCAGAGGGCATCCACTGCAGCAATGGACGCAAAACGTGGTCAGCACTCACACACTCATCACGAAACGGTTGCTTTCCAAAGTCGACGACGCATCGACTCAAAGAACTGCTGATGAAGAACAATGAGGAGGACCACACAATGGTTGCTGCTGAGTAAACAGACGATCGCGTGACACACATCGAGAGTGGCCTGCTTCTGTCGACAGCCGAGTGAACACTGATCATGTGTCAAATGAAATGTATAAATGGTCACATATACCGTTTATACATTCATATAGGGTTTGTTTTATGGAATGCATAAAGCTGATGTTTTGGCAAAAAAGTATAAATAAAACACATAAAATTAATAATTAATTTTCGTTTCTTGTAGCTTCTTTCTCAATTGGTACCCAGGCAAAGGCCTTGTACCCAAAAAAATCGCAGCTTGCAACTTCCTACAGCTTTTTTCAACATTTAACTGGAGTTATCCTCTGGAATAGCAGCTGTTTATGCTGACTTCTGTTGATAAGGTAGGTAGAACTAGAAGTCAGTTCAGTTTCACACCACACGCATTCTCCAATCAATCAACATGCTTCGAATCTTCTCTACCAACGTGTGATTTCCGCCCCGCCATTCTGTTGTGGTGGATAAGCAACGGTTGGCTGTATTTGAATACCTTTTTGCTTGTAGTACTTCCTTTGGTCGTTTGAGTAATACTCTCTTCCTTGATCCACAGTTAGTTTACTTATTTTCAGGTTCCATTGAGAAGACATCAATCCTTCATATTCTTTGAAACATTAAAATACCTGCAGCTTCTTTTTTCCCTTGATTTGTTTTCCGTCGATCTTGTTTTCCGTGCTGAGCACCAATGCTCGAGACGCAAGGGAGGCAGCTCCCACACCTGGACCCTATCTATCGACCCATCATCTCATGAACCGGGGACCAATGGCTTTACTTCCCTTCCGAAGAAAGGCGTGATCAGAGATGTTATGCCTCAGAACATCCCGGCGGCGCCGATTGGGATTGAACCCAGAACTGTTGGGGTGAGAGGTAATCACGCTTATCACTACACCACCAGCACCTGCAACTTCTTCTTGATAGTGAAAGTCGTGGAAAATGGCTGTAATCATTATACGACTACATTCATTCACACACGCATTCATCTGAGATAAAACTCACTCCATATCTCTCACGCCAAATCCACGAGTTAAAATCTAATCCCGGATAAGTCACGTCATGTGTTAAAGTAAATATAAAAAAAATTGCATAATTTTCCCCTTTGAGCTGAGGAATTCCGAAATCTTGATGCCTGAAGAGATTCAATCAATCCGGAACTAAGAGAAAGGATATATACACGAACTGTTTTTTGTTTCCTTCATTTGGTTTCCGTCGATCTTGTTTTCCGTACCGAGTACCAATGCTACCGGCGCCTGAAAGGTAGCACCCACACCTGAACCCTATCTATCGAGCCATCAACTCACGGACCGGGGACATCTACTGCATACAGAAGCCGCCTCAATGCCACACGATACATGGCTGCACGTCACCAGCCTTGCAGTCTGCGAAAATTCGGTAGGTTGTCTCCCACCAAGACGATCCACCTTGGCCGCTGTGCGTCTCTGCGTCTTGATCTAGTTGGTTCGTGATCGAGAACCATTTTAACCGGGCTGTCGTCCGTCATTCTTAGTAGATCAGGCCTACACAACGTACGTCCCACGAGCCGCATCCAGCCCGCAGCCTGATTTTGTGCGGCCAGCAACAACCTTAGAAACAAGCGCATCCGGCCCACGAGTTGTTCTATTCTCGTTCAGGTGAGAACTTAGAATCATGTTTGCGAATTTCGCTGAGAACAATATGCAACAAGTATTATCAATTAAGCTACTGACTAATGTTATCTTAAAAACTAACAGAATAAATAAATAGAACAGGTTGGTTGTCATAAAACAGTTGCGGAAACATCTACAGTCGAAATTCGCTTCGTTAGTTGGGCCAACTGACAGAAGGGTGAAATTTCTTGAGGGGTGCGGTGCACACATTGTTTGTTGTGGTTGTGTAAATTTTACGAAAAGTGGAATTAATGGTACTTGTTCATTGCCAGCGTGATACTCTGCGTAATACTACATACATCGTATTCAAAACAGGTTGAGATTGTAACTGGCGTTCTCCGTGGTTTCGATGAATCAGTCTGCATGCAAGAAGAGTGGCTAAACGACACCGACGAGAGTGCTTCAGGCAACGTATCCGGATCTGGGCTAATGACAGTCGATGAGGAACCGACAACAAAGCAGGATTTCGCTAATGTACTGCAATCACTTGACAAAGTCGTTCAGTACGTAGAAAACGATGTTTTGCAGGTTACGCGACTCAAATCCTTGAGAACTAAGCTGATTGAAGCTGAGTGGCAAAAGCGATACCTGTAATGTGTGCATTTTTTATTATTTTTGTATGAATTTCAAATAAACATTCATTAAACACAATACGCAATGTAAAATGCATTTGCTCACCCCTAGAAAGAATTGACGTGTGGTTTTCAACTTCAATTTTACAAGAGATTTTGACATCCAGTTGCTTTTTAATTGGGTCACCGCCCAACTAGCGGAGGCCCAACTAAAAAGCAGCCCAAGTATTAAAAGCCCAACCAGTGAATTCCGACTGCATATGACTTAGTCCAGTCATAAACAAGTTGTTACAACTTTTCGTGATGTCAGTTAGCTACTTGGAGAGATCCTTCCTTTGTTTTCTTTATTTAGTTAAGCAAATTTTCAATGCTTATTACATGTCATAAAAGCTTCTGATTGTATAAACAGGTGGAGAAACGCGTAAGAACCGACCAACCGAGATTGATAAATTCACATAAGGGAAATGGCTCTACTGGTTCGGTCGCTATTGAAAATTTAGTTGATTGATGAACTTATGTATGGGCCCAAATTAGGGGCATTTAGGCCGAAATTACATCCATTTCCCCTACTTAAATATTTGCAAATGCTTAGACTGATAGCTCATTTAATGTTTGCATGCTAGACTGAATAAACACGTTTTTTATATACACCAAAAATTTATCTTTCTTTTTAATACGAATTTTATAACTATTGGCCAAAATCAGTGATGTGATTGAAAATGTTTTTAAACGTATACACATAGATTTTTTGTCGAGATGGGCACCACCGAGCAGCTCAGCATTTTATTTTGCTGGATCTCAGTCACAAACTTAATGCGTCTTTAGATTTCTCTGCTGGTGTAACTATTGGCGGTCACCAGTGAGTCCAAATACACAAACTCGTCTACCATCTTGATTTAATTACCGCCAAACTACACTCGGGTTGGGAGACTAACATTATCTTCTCTTGAACTTCTTCCTTCCATGTATTTTGTCTTCGATGCATTAATAACAAGTCCAATCAGATTGAATTCTGCCTTAAGTCTGCGTTTGGCGAAGCTAAAAAGCTTTACGGACTAACTGAAATCGCACCACGCGTGTAGACACTATAGGCACGGGATAGATCCCCACTCTTCGAATCACATGTTTTAAGGCAATATTTAACACCAGCGGCTTTATTTTTTTAGGGCCTCATAGCCTAGTCAGTAAAGGCACGGTATTACACAACCGGAGGCGGTAGGTTCGATTCCTGGTCCGGTCTAGGGAATGTTTCGAGTTGGAAAGTTGGCATAGAATATCATTGTGCTTTCCACACAACATTGGTTTTGGCATCGAAAGGTCTCAATTAATAACTGTGGAAGTGCATTTAAAACACTTAGCTGAGAGCACGCAATAAGCTAATAATAAGCAATAAGCTTTAAATGCGAAGAAGAAGAAGAATAAGGCTTTATTGTTTTTCAACCGATTAATCTCCTCCTCGATTTCCTGAAGGCATGGGGCCGGGAACCTTTAGTCTTCTGCGCGGGCTCCTAGATCTGTTACTGCACCACCTTCGTTCTCTGCAGTATCGCCGTTAATGCTCGTCATAGTACTGCTTCCACCTTTCGATCACCTCAAACTCGTGGGCCGGGACCAACGTTCACCCCAACCCCCCAACTATGTTATTGCTAGATCAGCTGTAATTACACAGAGAACCAATAGACGATGCTTGGGACTATAATTCATCCTCAATGTGTAAAAACTGGTAATCTCAACTAGGCTATACCAGCACTCGCCGCAGTAGAACGCGGGGCAAGAAAGAAATGGGTAGGAATGCGTTGGCGAGATACTCGCTTTGATGGAAGCCTCTGCTCTTCCACGAGGAATCACTGGGATGTGGGATAAAAGGGTTGGGTTTGCAGCAGGGTTCATTTTGGTAAACGATAAGGACATCAATTCATCCTAACGATCAAATAACGCGAAGGACTTTTTTGTTTCTTCTTCATTTTTATGGATGGATGTTGGATTTTAGTGTTCGTGAGATTGCGCTTGGAGATCTCTATTAAACGGCAGGGTTACCAAAACTACAGATAAATCTGTGTTTCTACAGATTTTTCAAAGTTTTAAAAACCAAGATTCTGTATTTACAGATTACAGATTTTTAGGATTTAAATAGATTATACTGATTTTTAAAATATGATCAATTTTTTTTTAAATCACTTGAGATGTTTAAAACATTTTTTATCACTTCAGTGAAATTTTATCATCACCAACTTTTTTATCTATACATGCTTTTTTGCGGTTCATAGGTATTCTTTTTTGACAAGAGCCTAGTATACAGATCGAAGCGAAACGAAATTTGAAGCATGCGAAAAATTATGAAATTTCGCTAGCGAAAAAGGTTGTGAAAAAATGTGTGTGGAACATTTTCCAGTTTCCTTTTTCGCAGTTTACAGTTCATGTGAAACGAAATCGGTCTGTTTACACCTCCGGTGAAGTGAAAATCTGACAGATACGCTCTCCCGAAACGTCAACTTTTCGCTTAGCTGCTGCTCTTTTCGCGAGCGCTGCATGCGCGAAAAAAAAGTAAACGTAAGCGAAAAAGATGCGATCCACAAATTAGATTTCACTGGATCGTATCTGTTTACAGTTCAAAGCGAAGTGAAAAATTTGCCAATTGCGTTTTTTACGCAACCTCCCTTAGCTCAGTCGGTAAAGGCACAGCTACAAAGCAAGACCATGCTGGAGGTGGCTGGGTTCGATTCCCGGTCCAGTCTAGGAATTTTTCGGGTTGGAAAATTTCTCGACTTCCCTGGGCATAGAAGTATGATTGGACTTGCCACACAATTATACTAATGCAAAAATGGTACAGGCATCGAAAGCTCTCAATTAATAACTGTGGAAGTGCATCTAGAACACTAAGTTGAGAGCACGCAATAAGCTAATATGCCATACGCAATAAGCTTGAAATGCGAGGAAGAAGAAGAAGTTTTTTACGCTGGTGAAAAATTTAGTATTTTGTATGAGATTTTCGCTTCGCTTCGATCTCTATACAGGCCTAAGCAATAAATAGTTTATGATACATATATTTTTTATCTATTCTTTGTCTCTATCAGAAAAATGGCTTAATCACTTCTCAAATGATATTTTTAAGGATTTAATCAATAAATTATCAACACAGATATCATCACAGATTTTCTGGACAAAAACTAAGATGAAAAGATTTTTTTGGACAAAAATACAGATTTCCTTTTGGTAACCCTGTTAAACGGGCGATCTGTCAAACGAGGTGAGACGCAAACCAAGTCAAAATAAATTTTACATTTGTTCGTGACCTTGCTCATGATGTGACGTGATCGAATGAGTAGATGCCGCTAGAATTCAACGTATTTTAAATATGGCACTTGGGCAAGAATTTGAAGTTAGCGTCTATAAGCTGTCACGTCGATTCATCGGTGTTACAAAAACATTAAAACTGTTTGAAAATATTTTCTACTGTTCTACGAAACTCATGTGCCGTTTTACTATTTCTATTGCTTCAAAGTATACAAAGTGTACTTTAAACATCCATCTTGAAGATGAATGAGAAAGATTTGGAATTACGGTTATGTGATATTATTGAAAGATAAAAGTCTGCTACGCAAAATCGGGTCATCTAATGATTTCATAATTCTGAAAAACAATTTTTTATTGCATGTGAGTTGAAGCAACCCTGACAATAGATGTGTAAATGGAAATAGGCACCAACAAGTTTCAGCACTTTTCACCCGTCATTTTATTCTTACTCAACAAAGTGCAAAACTCTGCCAATTCATTTCTGCAGTCTCATTTTTGACAACTGCCCTTTACTTCCAAGTTGCATCTAAATGTTTCAAGATGTTTTTCCACTGCCGAAGGTAATTCGCACAACGGGTCAATTATGTGCATTTCGTTAAAGTTGATCCAAAAAAGGTATTTACTGGAGTAGGTTTTCATACTGCTTTTTTCACGCGTTTTCTTATACCCCGTTTATGCCTTGTTCAGACTGGAGAGTTATAACATGTTATAGCGGTTGTCAAATAATTGCAACTCAGAAACCACCATCAAGATAGCGCTATAACATGTTATAACTTTGTAGTCTGAACGTACTATTACACTACAGCCTATATTACGTGATACAGCCTATCTTTATATCAGAATCCATACATTATGCCTTCATTGGAAATAATATGTATGACGTTTGATATCAAGATAAGTACTCTATATTATCGGTACAGTTGACATCCGGAATCGACAGTAAAGTTGAAATCCACTAGCGACAATCGATTTTACTCTCGTTGAACATAGTGGCGGTAGTAGTGCGCTATATAGCGCATCATTGTGCGATTACAGCGCACTACTTCCGACACTATATAGATTTTTACGTCCGGTTGTATTGGTGCTATATGTGAGAGCTTGCTAGTGAAACTCCGAGAAAAATACACAACAAATTGCTGTGAAACTCATTTTGACCAATCTAATTTCGTACCATTGTTAGGTTAGTAAGAGGAAAATAATAAACAATTTTAAACAGCGATGCATTCGCTAGTGTGCGTGCGTTAAACGTCACTAATCTCTTTGTTTAACGTACAGAACCAGCGTAAAATCGATTGTCGCAAAGAGTGTTATTTCGGTTTTCTGCTGTACCGTTAATTTCAAATAATAGAGGCTGTAGTCTGAACAATACCACGTTGCGGTTTTCACAAAGTATGAGGTAAATTTCACTTATTACACGTTCACACTACAACCTATATCACGTAATATGGAGTAGCTTGTTATCAAACGTCATGCATATTATTTCCAGTGAAAACTGGATGTATGGATTCTGATATCAAGAAAGGCTATATACTCTGAATGGGGTATTAGATTTCATCAGAAATGGGTTTTAATCACAAATTGTTTTTTAGATTTTTTATGCGGATTTCAGGATTTACGTGGATTTTATTTACGTGGCATGTATAACCCGTGTAAAAACCAACCCCTGTAACTGCCTAGAATCGCATATCTGTTCCATATGAAAAAGTAGGTATTGAGGAAATGGCAGACAACGTTACCAAGTGTAGATGCCAATTGATAGTCTGATATACGATTCTAGATCGTTCTCCAAGTAGGGTCTCATGCAACGTGTGTAGGTTTTTTAGCATTCTTACAAAGAAGGGTGCGTGTGGGCGTTTTTTTATAGTAAGGAGAAAAATGCTTCAAAAGCTTGGCCTGTAGTATTGTTTTGTTGTGCTGTTAGGGAAGAGCTTACAAAGTTTTGTTTACAAAAGCTGATAGGCTCTTTTAAATTGTTGGTCGGGAGATCAAATTTGTTCGAGAAAACTTGATGTTTCTATGATTAGATACTTAACATCCCATTTACAATAAATTCTATTGTGTTAAACAATTAGTTATGACATAATATTTCGTAGGATTGCAACAATAGCTTATATTGTTCTTATATGGTACATAATTATTTGAGATCTTCAATGCACCACCACTGATAACATGCGCCAGGCGAGTTCGAGTTGAAACGTCAACCAAACCGTTTTAACAATGCAAATATAGCATTTTTGATTACATTATTAGTTTCCATATGCAATTGTCTTATTTTACAATTTTCAATCTCAACTTATCACATAAGAAATCAGGATAATCGAAAATAAAATGTATCGAATCCGAGAAATCGTTTAAAACGTACCCCGTTTTATTAACGTGTTAAAACTGTGACTGTTTTATGTCAAACCGAGTGTAGCAAAACCGTTTTTAACTCACTGATTCACCTATACACCCACTGTTCAAAAGCAAAAGAGAAAGAAGAACACGAATTGCACTCATACGATTCCATGCAACCTGTGTTTGTGATGCTGCAACTAATAGTGCTACCATCACTATACTCTTGATGCTTCAGCAGCGAGCCAACAAAGATGTGAATCTCATGGGAAGCAGACGAAATCAACTCTGCACGTAGTAGAAGTCGTTGCTCACAGTTGATGGTTACCGAAGGAAATGGGTAGAAAAATCCACGATGAATACTACCAAAAAATGATCACCATACTTACCGTTTCTTACGAATAACAAGTTACAAATAGCACCGAAGTGGTCGCAGTTTGGTGGGAACCGCGAGGTTGATTAGTAAATGATGTGTAGCTCGTTTTACTCCTTTGAAAACATGGAAAATATCATTTTGCATCCGCAATTTTGAAACGTATGATTTTAGTAGTTATCACCCATTTTAAGTTGCTGTAAGAAAATCATTCCTACTGCATCTTGTACGGGAGCATATTTTCGCTTTCTGCTGTCTTCCTTCTTACAGAAAACCAAGAACGGGAACAGACATAATAATATTATCGATAGTCTGGAGTGATTTGAGATTTGGGCGTAATTACTTTTGTGATGTGATGTGATGTGATTAGAAGCCACCACCAGTGCAGGACTTGCCATAATGTACGGTTCCTCTTAATGGCAAGATCAGACTATGCAACCCTGCAATATTTACTGTTCCGTTGTGTGAAGGGCCAAAAACGGAGGTGTGGACCTGTAAGCTGATGCACTTACACGATATCCACTGTAGGGATGGAGAATCTCCTTCCAACGGAACGCTCTTATTACAGGACATACATAGAATGCAATACACATTAAGATTTCCGTCTGCTGGTTTGTTCGAAATAGGGTGCATCAGACTCACTGTAGACTGTTAGAAGATAACTATACCCTCGATAATATCGATCCAAGGATTTCCACCAAGGAAGGCATAACTATTTCCCATGATTCGGGCCTGGCAACCACGACTCCCTCCTCCAGCCTACAATTTGTCTGATACCCTTTATCCCCCCTTCCCCATTATAATTGAATATAGTGTCATTAAAGATTATAATGTGAAATTGATATTATATGTTAATACTACAAGTCATATAAAAGTTTATGTTATTCACTGTATTTTTTTTAATATAAACTTTTGACCAATATTTGTATGATAAATGAATTACTCACCCCAACTCCTTTAAACCTTTGCTTGGGCCGATTTGACCAACTACACACCTCTCGTCACTACGGTTCTTTTGAAAATAACATCACCAACATGCAAAAACCCTTTATCCCCACCTGAACCTCTGTCCCCTTTTCATAGTTTTTCTTTCTTTATTATTATGTATTTGCCATTTTTAATATTATTATTATTAAATTAAAATAAAATCTTAGCCCTACAAGTAAATTTGCACGAAAATTTTATCGTTTATTGTTATTTTTTCAATAATTAGGGCAAATGGCTCTTATGTTGGCCCATGGCTCCAAGATTTGGCCCATCGCTAAACATCTCCTATTTATCCATTTTTATCTTGATGAACGTGTTAATCTGACTGTGCCAATGCATATTTTTGGTTTGCTAATGTAAATTTGACCTACTACTCAATTTATGTATGGGCCCCACTTAGGAACCTTTAGGCCCACATTAGCGCCTTCTCCCCTGTGTTTCATTATTTATTATTTGTATTATTATTCATCAGTATCATAAATGATTATTATCTTTTTTAGTTGTTATTAAATATGTACAAATTCATACTTATTATTGATTAATTCTCTACACTCAAGGCACTTTTTATCATATTTTTATCATTATTAACCAAATTTATATTATTATTACCATAATTTGTTTTTAATTATTTATAACTGAATGTTAATGTTCATTATTATAATTATTATTGTTATCATATTCCGCTGTTGTTCACCTAACACCCACACACTGATGCTGTAACATCTTCATATTTTATTCTCAAACTAATTATTTATTCATCTTCTTCCCCATCTGAAATCTCGCTTTCATCCTGCTTATATATCTCCTCTGCCTTCTGTTTTAATTTGACTTTGTCTTCAGCTAGCCTCTTCCAATCCGCTTTATTCATATTATTGTATCTTCCTAAGTCCTGACTTAATGAATCCTTCCATGTAAAACTAGGTCTACCTTCTTTTTTCTTATTAAATTTCAACTTATATGCGATTTTGAGAGGATGATGTTTTGTCGTCTTAATATATGACCATAATAGCTGATTCTACCAACTCGTACCCTTCTATTTATGGTCTTGCCTTTGAACTCATTTTTAATGTATATTTTTTTCATTGCTCCCCTATTGCAATTAATCCAAATGCTCTTCACTATCATTTTTTCATATTTAGCTAATTGCTAACGACTTCTTTTTGTAAGTGTTGATACTTTGGTTCCATATAACAGTGCCGGAGCTAATACTGTATTATAGATTAATTTTCCAATTTCCCAAGATGGCTTAAACTGTTTACAAAATTCGATAAGCAATTTTGAAGCTTTAACTACGTTTATGCATCTTTGCTTAGTCGTTGCTGGTCTGTTTAAAGTATCCGTTATGTTAACTCCCAAATATTTAACTGATTTAGAAACATTATACCTTTTCCCATTTAAAATTATAGTTGATGGCTTGTTCCCTAAGCAATTTGGCGCTCTAATTAAAACATTACTTTTTTCATTATTTATCTCTAGTCCCACACTTGGTAGACAGTCCTCAAAAGCTTTGATAATTTTTTCCAATTGCTCTTGACTTTTTGCAATTATTAAAACATCGTCTGCGAACGCTAGAATTAATGGTAAGACCAACACTTCTATCCCCATCAAATTTACTTCAGGTACCATCTCTGCGACTTTCCTCAAAATATGCTGAATCACTTAATTAAATAAGAAAGGAGATAAAGGGCATCCTTGTTTTATACCCTTACCTCTTCTTATTTTCTCAGACCACTGATTTTGCCATCTGATCCTGGTCCTATCCTCCTTTACGCATAACAACACTCTGTTAATTACATGTGTGGGTACCTGCAATTCTATCAATACTTCCTTCAGCTTATCCAACCTCACATTATCGAAAGCTTTCTTAATATCAAGTGTTGCTATATACAATGCTTCTCCTCCGTTCCAAAATTCTTCCATCAGTCTTCTAGTTACAAATATATGGTCGTCTGTAGACCTACCCTCTATAAAAGCTGCTTGGTGAAGTCCTGGATCTCCCGTAAAACCTCTCAATCTATTTTTTACCCATTTTGCATATGGTTTGTATACAACATTACACAGACTAACTCTTCTGAAATCATCCACTATTTTTGGATTACACACTTTAGGAATTGGTACTTGTGTTGAGCTTGATAGTCCCTCAGGCATTATGTTGTCAATCCACATCCTTCTCCAAATTGTGACTAGATTCTCGAAGGTTTCTTCATCCGCATATTTGATCATTTCCATCCGCATCCCATCCGGTCCTGGTGATTTCCCATTGCATGATTTGAATATTATAGAAAACATTTCGTCACCTGTCGGTGGTTCTGTTAGTGGACATGTATCCTGTTCTTCCAATAACGATATTTCCGGCCCTGTAATTTCCTTGATCGCTTCATTCCATAATCTCGTTGGAATGTATGTATTCTTTCTTGTTTTCTTTTTCATGAATTCTTTCAGAAACTTATATGATTTCTTTATTCTTACACTTACTTCGTAATCATTAAGTGTCCTATAAAAATTCTTGATGTTCTTTCTTTATTCTCTCTGACTGCTCTTTGAAACTCCTCCTTTCTATTTTGGACTTTCCATTTGTAAGGTAGTATATCTGGATGCTTGTTCCATAGCTTCAAGACTTTATTCAGTCTTCCTAAAGCCGCTTTTCGCTTTGGTGTTAAAGGTGGTTTTGCTGTTTACAGGGCTTCCTCTGCGGCATCTTTCATCCTTTTTACTACTGATTGATACGCCTCATGGACATCTTTTTCATTTGGATCCATCTCATCCCTCTCTCTCTGCAAAGCTTCGTGATATCTTTCTTTAATGACTTCATGTTTAAGTACCGATGCATCCAACAGATGTCTCTTTCGTTTTTTTGACGTATTGTTTGATCTTTTTTCCATAGTAATACCTGCTATTATCAACTTATGATCTGTTTTAATGCTAGTCCAAAATCCTCTTATAAATCTAACTTTAACCTCCCCTTCAACTGGTTTCAAAATGTGATCTATTTGGCTTTCCTTTCCTGCACACTTCCATGTAATTTCCGTATTGTATCCAATTTTTGACGAAAGGTTTTGTAATTTATGTATTTTCAAAAACATTTTAAACTCCTCCCCATTATCATTACCTTTGCAAACCCTAGCTTATTCCCCAACACCTCCTTATCTTCTCCTTCAATATCTTCATAACCTACTTGTGCATTCCAATCGCCTACCAACAACAACCTTTGCCTTATATGATCTTTGCACACTAATGATGGTAACTCTGCGAGGAAATTATAAATCTTTTTGTTAGGGCTGTGTACATTAACTAACAAAATTTTATTGTCTCCTATAGAAATTTCCACCGAAATGGTTGATCTACCCCATTGTCTGACTGCGCCCAATTTAATATTAGATTCTTTTCTTACAAGAATTGCCAATCCTCTGGTCTTATTCGTTTTTAAAGCCACTGTCCAAATATAGTTCTTTGTTTCAATCCTTCCACCTGCCGCATTCACTTCTTGAAGCGCCACTACGTCCACGTTATGAACTCTTAGAATTTCATCTATCTCATCTCTTTTTTCCCTCTTCCTACATCCTCTTATATTGAACGAAGCTAACCTAAAAAATTTAACTCTCAACTTGGATCCTTTATCCATCACATCCTCATTTTCTATCCTTATTGAGTATTTTTCATTCTCTGTGTCTCTATATTTTCTTAAACACTCTTCCTCTTTCTCATTGACAACCTCTGTGTTAATTTCATTTGTCGTCTGCAGTAATTTCGAACTATTAGCTGAAACTTCAATATATCTTTCCCTACAATCCTCTGCACTTCGCTGCTCAACCAAAATATCCTCATTCATGTCCTGTTCCATTATTCTTATTTCATCTTGATCATCCCTGACTGTTATCTTTACAACACTGTCATAGTGATTTCTTTCCTCCATTCCTGTATAAAATACTCTTAATGTATCATTTTCATTCATCAAATCACCTCCAATCAAAATATCCGGTTCATCAGCCTGGTGTACAACTATTAATTTCTCAAAAATTTCTGACACTGCTACCATACTTTCATAACCCAACCAAAACCCTGGCTTTCTAACATTTTCTACAAAACTTATGAAACCATCTTCCTCCAAGCTTTCCTCTAAAAATGGTTCAAACCTTTCCCTATTTTGCATAATATGATCCGCAACTTTATTCCTCAGTTTTTGTACGTCCTGACTCGAAATTTGTGTTGCTTGCTTCTCTTTATTAAGCTGGTCTATCAAGGCCCTTACTAAGCAGTTGCCATCTTTGTCGATTTCTTTAACCCAAATTGACCTTAGATTATCGCATAGATTTACCATGTAATTCGCAACATTACATGTTTTTGTGTTAACTTTATCCCCTGTCAACTGATATTGTTTTCTATACTTCATTTCAGTCTCATCCACCTTTGCTGTTGTTACTTCATTCAACAAAATAAAACTGCTGAATATCAATTGCTCATCACTCGTTGAATACCCAATGTTAAATTCAACATCTGTTTCTTCCATACATTCCGTTTCATTTGGAATTATCGATACAATATATTGTCCATCTTCAAACACATTAATTTTGGTTAGAAATAAATTTGCTGTACTCTCTATGATTTCGATTTCTCTGCCTTTACAAAAGTTTATCTCCAAACTCGAATTTATTTCTTTACTTTTATTACTATAATCAAAAAACTTATCTTTTTGTGATTTCATAACCAATTTTATGAAAACTTCTACTGAAAACCCGAAACATTCATCATAGTGCTGTATCTGGTGAATCAGCGTCAGAATTAGTGAATTATCAGTATTTTTATCAAATTTAATGACTTTTATTTCCCTTTTGCTCCCCATTGTAATTAACTTTGCTCTTCAGATGTAAGAAAAATAAGTAATGGTTTTGTAACTTAGGAAAACAAATAATTTAACATCTAACCAATCATGTTCAATCAACTTATTTCTCCCCTTATCCACTTTGTACAACGTCCCTCACTTTATAGACTAATTATTTATCCCTATCATTTTTATTTATCTCTTCTCGTGAAATTCTGTCTTTCACTTCGTGTTTCTTCAAAACCCTATCGTCAACTTATGTTTCACTCTCCCAGCTTACTTTTATCCCTCACTCTTTCAATTGAACTTCCCCTCCATTCTGTACGAACAGAGCTTCGCTTGAGAACACCAACACTTTTTTCCCCTCTTCTTTCGCTCTTTCGTTCCCCTCTCGTAGGAACTCGACACACTTTTTCTCCTGTCAACTTTTCGCTCCAACCAAACACGAACCAACACTGCGCTCCGTCACCTGGACCGATCTGCGCATCCAACTGTACTTTATCTTCCTTAACTTCAATTACTCACCCCTGCATTGTAGCACCAACAATCGCCGTACCCCGAAATCAAATTCGCTGTCCATTACAACCACTTTCGATGCATTCAATCAACTCGCTTTTTTTTTCTAAAAATGTCCTTTGTAACATATGCATGAGCCCAGTATCACTGATGTCAATAACATCCATCCATCTTTCCACCCCGCATTTTTTCATTTGTGGTCTCTTTCCGTTCACCACTGATTACTTCTACCCCACTCACATAGCATACAAACTTCTCATTGCAGACTGCGCACCACCATTCTTCTTCATCTTATTTATTTCTTTCTTCTTGTGATATTCTGCCTCCCTTGCACTTCGTGTTTCTTCAAAACCCTGTCGGCAGCTTATGTGTCTCGCTCTCCCAACTTGCTTTCACTCTAGCACTTCATTAAAGTTCCCCTCCATTCTCTCCCAACAGAGCTTCGCTTGAGACCATTGACACTTGTTTTTTTTTCCTCTTTTCTCCGCATCATATGAACTCTACACCTTTTTTCCCCTATCAAGTTTTCGTTCCAACCAAACACGAACCAACGCCGCACCGCGCTCCGCCACCCGGACGAAACTGCGCATCCAACTGTACCTTTTCTAAAAAGCTACAATTTTTCACCAAACTCTTGCAATCCAAATCTCTTCGATACCAACCACCATACACCGAATCCAAATCACCATCAACCAAAACCACCTTCGCACAATTTACTCGACTCGCCTGACTCAAAGTATTCTCTAAACACCTCCTTCATTCGCTACGATTGCAAAAGCCTCCATTCAAGAGCAAATTTTCATTACGTCGAATGTAACAAAGGTAAACAAAGTTGAGCTATCAGTGTCAATCGATTCTCCTGCTATTACACTATATACTGTCCGAATATAGGATCAAATCCCATTTTTAAATTTATTTGCCAGTCAAATTGCTTTTTGACGTAATCACCTTCCGATCAAAATAGTTTTCGATGTTACTTAAGTCACCCAATTTCTATGGAGATGCCGTTTGACTTAAGTAACAGCGCTGAGAAACCCGTGAAAAGTGTACGTTCGTCGTTTCGCTTTTTCATTATTAAAGTGAATAAATCGAACTGTTTGTTGCTAAGATGATTTCGGTAGTCCTAAAATGATGAATGGGCTGCACGTAAGGAGACGTAATTGATAATTCTCCCGAATATCCTGGTAAATACACTTTGACTTAAGTAACAATAGGGGCCACCAAACGACGTATAATAACTTTTGACTCAAAAGCCAGTATTTTTTAGCATGAAAGCTAGCGATTTGCATTTGTATGATTAAAACCCTGCTAAATATGTTGAACATTGCTATCACTATGAGATTATATGTGTTTACTTGGAAATAGGAATAACTTTTCGGCATCAAAACAAAACTTTATTTTTCTCGGATCGGTGCGAATGTTACTTACGACATAATGAAAATTTGCTCTTGCATTCACCGTGAATACTTGATGCCAACTGATTTGGGCGTAATTACTTTTGTAAACAAAAACGTCAATCACTGATATCTCGCGAATAAATCAGTACAAACATTTCAAAAGGGCGCAACTGACAAATGTAAACAAACTGAGTTTTTTAAAGCAATGGACAGCAAGTGATGCAATACTATGAACAATTTTATAAAATTTCACAAAAAATAATGTTTTGTCACTATAAATTAACATTTACAAAAAGGCGTAACTAACTTTTGTAGTTTAGTATAGCGAAGTTAATTTCACCCTTCGGTTTGTTCGCCATCAGCGAGGGCGAAACTGCATCCAGGTTTGAATTGTGGCCTAATTTTTGATTTCCCGTTTTTTGATGGTTTTCATGCGAATATTACAGTATTTTTTTATGTACAACATAGTCTCGTAGCCATAGCGTTTACAACGGTGAACCGCACACAAGTGGCCTCCGTTTGATCTAGCATGTTCAGTTTCTATGATTTTTGCGCGTTCATTACCGCTTGGAGATAAAATTAAAACTTTGACAATTCCATCAGAGATGATGGTGGTGATTTCTTTGTTGTTTGTTTTCACAACCATTCAAATTTTGAATTTAATTAAATTAAAGAAAACGAAAGAAATCCAAGATATAAAATTTGTCCAAAAGGGCGCAATTGAAAACCGAAAAAATTAGGCGCTGTCATTGGGGCCAAATTGACAGTTTGACAAACAAAAGGTACAAAAACGAAAAAGTGTACTTTGACTATATGTTTTAGTATTACTTCTACGTGAAGTCAACGATTTACATAGTTGAAGATGCTAATTTCAAATAACAGACTGTAGTGGTAATTTTTATACGATAGATGGAGTAGATGAAAGCATAGAGTTGATAGTTCCGTTAGAGTACGGCAGTGTGAAGATTGCATATAGATATTAGAATAGCGAGCTAGAAGAATTTTTAAGGAAGGTACAAATCGGTTTTTTCATCTCTCTTTACCAAACTCCCCCTTTGGAGAGGGATGGTGAGGGGTGTCAGCCCCCCCCCCGCCACCACTGGCAAAAAGAGATGAAAACCGACCCGCTCAAGTACCAACTGTGTGTTTGAAACAGGAAACAGGGAAAATCGGTAGAACTGTTTCAAACACACAGTTGGTACTTGAGCGGGTCGGTTTTCATCTCTTTTTGCCAGTGGTGGCGGGGGGGGGGACACCCCTCACCATCCCTCTCCAAAGGGGGAGTTTGGTAAGGGGCTGTTCATAAACCACGTAGACAGTTTAGGGGGGGGGGGGTTGACAATTATCCACGGCCCATACAAATTTTAAATTTTTTGTATGGACAGTTGTCTACGCAGGGGAGGGTGGGGGTCAAGAATCCCAAAAATCTGTCTACGTAGTTTATGAACAGCCCCTAAAGAGAGATGAAAAAACCGATTTGTACCTTCCTTAAAAGTTGTCCTAGCTCGCTTGTCTAATATCTATATACAATCTTCACACTGCCGTACTCTAACGGAAAAAGCGTAATCAAAATTGATGAATTTAAAAGGCAAAATATAATTTTGAGGATTTTTAACATTAAAAACACATAATAAAAATCTTAACTTCTATGAACTGATTAACAAGGGTCAACTCAAGGTGAACGGTGCAAATAATAGACCTGCACTGCTTACTGTTTTAAAATAAATCCATTTCGAAAACTTTGACAGTGTTTTATACAGCTTGACATCATTGTTAGTTTCGCCCTTTTGAAATGTTGATGCCGAAATACTGAATCTAGCAAAAAAACTATACCAAGTGTTAGAGAAGCCATTGTTAGTTTTTAGATTGAGCTTTTATTCTCGAGAAATATTTTTTTTTTTAAACTTTATTAGAGATTTTTAGTCGTTGGCTAGTTCATCTCTATAAAATGGGAGGCCCCGGGGGGGTAGGGGGTTCTGCCAGCAAATTGTTACGGAGTTGGCTTACAAATTCACATGTACTCAAATAGAAGCAATTAAAACAGATTCCAGCAAAAAGTTTGCTGTATTATGCAGTAGGTATATGATTTGCTTACAGCAACTTATAGCAAAAACAAAAATATGTAAAATTCTACACGCTATTTTAAAACTACCCAAATTTGGGTAAACATGCATTTACCCAAATCTGAGTAAACGTACCTGCGACAGAAACTGGGTAACGGTTACTCAGATGTTGACATTTGATAAAAGGGTAAACTTTACCCATTTGAATAGAAAATATTTAGATTATATGACCGCTGCACCCACACGAATTGCCGGCGAAAAAGTGACGTCATTTGACATTGAGCGACTTCAGTAGCTCTATCAAACATAACCTCACCCGACTAGCTCCTCTAGCCTGTTATTGATTGTTGGGGTCGTATTGTCGGAAACATATAAACTACGGAATACGACATTGAAATACCAAAAAAAAACGGTTTCGTTACAAATGCTAACCATTTATTGAGATTTTATATTAAATGAGATCTATAAATTAGGAACTACATCAAACATTTGGCATCGAGAAAAGCGTCACAGAATATCTCCTCGAATATCTCGATAACCTAGAACTAGGAGAATGTTCAAAGTTCAGAAACTAACAATATACTTTCTAACTTTAGCTGCTGCCCACATACAGCGGGCTAGTCGCCCCCGGACCACTCGGCGGACGGGGCGGACTTGGGCGACTCGAACCTCGCGGCGCCACTTGGTCCAAATTTGGTCACCGGCGCGCCGGGGGCGATCATATTTGTAACATTTGGGCGCCTGAGGCGAAAACGATACCTGTCAAAAAACTGATCGTTTCGGCCATTTTGTCAGCCCCAGGCGCCCAGGCGCGTTCCCTGTTGTTCACCACCGGTTCTTTTTGAATGGGTTTTAAATTAATAAAAATGAAAACAGTTGAAGCATGAACATGACTTCATCAATAAACTTTATATATCTTATTCTTATAACTAACATATATGTTTTTTTATTAAATAGATCTTAATCTAACAATAATATCTTACAAGCTTAGTCAACCGCATTATGCGACAAATCAAAATAAATGAGAATTTAATTACTAGTTCAATGGAACTCAAATCTAGTTCCAAGAACCACTTTGGCCACATCGAGACACATTCCGGGTGTCCCGGGGGATGCAGCCAGCATCTGATTAGGGTCAAACCCATCAAGCGACACATCAAATTACATGAGAATTCAATTTCTGGTTTAATGGAAGTCAAATTTAGTTCCTAGAACCGCTTTGGCCAGATTGGACACATTCCGGGTGTCCCGGGGGAAGAAGCCAACATCTGATTAGGGTCAAACCCATCATGCGACACATCAAATTACATGAAAATTCAATTTCTGGTTCAATGGAACTCAAATCTAGTTTCAAGAACCACTTTGGCCACATCCGGATATATTCCGGGTGTCCCGGGGGAAGAGGCCAACATCTGATTAGGGTCAAACCAATCATGCAACATATGAAATTACATGAGAATTCAATTTCTGGTTCAATGGAACTCAAATCTAGTTCCAAGAACCACTTTGGCCACTTCCGGACATATTGCGGGTGTCCCGGTGGAACCCGAATAAAAATTTGCATTAGCCTAACGTTTGATGTCTACATCAGCATCGAAATAAAATTTATTTTTGGCATCAAACATTAGAAAAAATTGCGAATACATCTAATTTATACAAGGTAACGTGAAATAAAATTTTGCTATTCAAATGTTGTTCTGAGCCTGTACAAAAAAGTAATTAACAAAAAAAAAATGTTGTTCTGATGTGGAGAATTTTAATCGTTTGTCATCAGAACCAAACGTTTTTGATATGATTTTAGATATACAAAACGTTAAAATTTAACGTTCTTCGTGTGTTTTCAAATGTAGATGCTTCCAGATGTTGTCAAATAATAAAAATAGCCATAAAAGAGAGCTTAACGACGTAATCGGGGTATCATCCAAACCATTTGTTGGATAGTTTACCCATCCGGGATACAGTTCATTTATGGTATTTGTTTATTAGAGAAGACATTAAAAGAAAACGATTTTCGGGTGTTTTCAATTGTACTTAGAACTTATTGTTTTCGGATGTTTTCCAATGTGCAAAACATTAGAATCTACATTCAAAGTGTTTTTTATGTTACTTCATACGCGAAGTTAACGATTTTCAGAGTTGGTTGGAAATGCTAACATGAAGCTTTAGTGTGATGATTTATTAGCTAGAGAATGATCTTTAGAAGAGGGTAGGTGGATAGTTCCGTTAGAGTACGGCAGTATGAAAATTGAATAGAAGTTGAAAATGAGCGAAGGGCCATTAATGCGACAGTTTTGAAAGATAGACGCACATTTTTGCCTAACCCGTACGATGTACGCGGGGACTTGAAGTATGTCTCCAAGTCCACAGGCAAAAATGTGCGTCCCTCTTTTTGCTCATAAACTGACTGCAGCTGTGGAATATTTCTAGCGAAGTTTTCATCACTACCTAAAGCCCCACGTTGCGAGAGCATTTCCAGTCGATGGTGTGTTATAATGCAGTTCTTCTTTACCCAACTATTGTGTTGCTCCTCTCGTCATGACCAACGTGATCATCTCAGAGAGAAAGGAGTAGGGTGGTTGTTGCGTGCTGTACCATCATCAGCATTGTTGACGGCTACTCCCGCCTTGAGTTGTTACATTCAAAGTGTTTTTTATGTTACTTCATACGCGAAGTTAACGATTTTCAGAGTTGGTTGGAAATGCTAACATGAAGCTTTAGTGTGATGATTTATTAGCTAGAGAATGATCTTTAGAAGAGGGTGGGTCGATAGTTCCGTTAGAGTACGGCAGTATGAAAATTGAATAGAAGTTGAAAATGAGCGAAGGGCCATTAATGCGACAGTTTTGAAAGATAGACGCACATTTTTGCCTAACCCGTACGATGTACGCGGGGACTTGAAGTATGTCTCCAAGTCCACAGGCAAAAATGTGCGTCCCTCTTTTTGCTCATAAACTGACTGCGGCTGTGGAATAGTTCTAGCTACGTTTTCATCACTACCTAAAGCCCCACGTTGCGAGAGCATTTCCAGTCGATGGTGTGTTATAATGCAGTTCTTCTTTACCCAACTATTGTGTTGCTCCTCTCGTCATGACCAACGTGATCATCTCAGAGAGAAAGCAGTAGGGTGGTTGTTGCGTGCTGTACCATCATCAGCATTGTTGACGGCTACTCCCGCCTTGAGTTGTTACATTCAAAGTGTTTTTTATGTTACTTCATACGCGAAGTTAACGATTTTGAGAGTTGGTTGGAAATGCTAACATGAAGCTTTAGTGTGATGATTTATTAGCTAGAGAATGATCTTTAGAAGAGGGTAGGTGGATAGTTCCGTTAGAGTACGGCAGTATGAAAATTGAATAGAAGTTGAAAATGAGCGAAGGGCCATTAATGCGACAGTTTTGAAAGATAGACGCACATTTTTGCCTAACCCGTACGATGTACGCGGGGACTTGAAGTATGTCTCCAAGTCCACAGGCAAAAATGTGCGCCCCTCTTTTTGCTCATAAACTGACTGCGGCTGTGGAATAGTTCTAACGACGTTTTCATCACTACCGAAAGCCCCACGTTGCGAGAGCATTTCCAGTCGATGGTGTGTTATAATGCAGTTCTTCTTTACCCAACTATTGTGTTGCTACTTTCGTCATGACCAACGTGATCATCTCAGAGAGAAAGAAGTAGGGTGGTTGTTGTGTGCTGTACCATCATCAGCATTGTTGACGGCTACTCCCGCCTTGAGTTGTTACATTCAATGTGTTTTTTATGTTACTTCATACGCGAAGTTAACGATTTTCAGAGTTGGTTGGAAATGCTAACATGAAGCTTTAGTGTGATGATTTATTAGCTAGAGAATGATCTTTAGAAGAGGGTAGGTGGATAGTTCCGTTAGAGTACTGCAGTATGAAAATTGAATAGAAGTTGAAAATGAGCGAAGGGCCATTAATGCGACAGTTTTGAAAGATAGACGCACATTTTTGCCTAACCCGTACGATGTACGCGGGGACCTGAAGTATGTCTCCAAGTCCACAGGCAAAAATGTGCGTCTATCTTTCAAAACTGTCGCATTAATGGCCCTTCGCTCATTTTCAACTTCTATTCAATTTTCATACTGCCGTACTCTAACGGAACTATCCACCTACCCTCTTCTAAAGATCATTCTCTATCTAATAAATCATCACACTAAAGCTTCATGTTAGCATTTCCAACCAACTCTGATTAGAATCTAACTTTTTCAAATGATTTCAACCATACAACACATTAGAATTACAAACATGGCACTAGGTGACGTTACAGCTAGCTTGACGATTGTTGTAGCATTTTTTAACGAAATACCAGACAATGATGCGTAGTGTTTACATGATCAAGTTTCCAGCTCTACTACAATCTACAATCTACAATCAACTGGAAATTGATATCCGACGCCATTTTCAAATCAAATATGGCCTCTTCCGGTTTCAGAAAAAGTGGGATATATTGTCATATACCCATCGATATGGGTATTTTTGGAATCGGAGTGACGTGTAGAGATAGGAAATCGATATCCGACGCTATTTTGAAATCCAAGGTGGAAGATTCCTGTTTCAGAAAAAGTGGGAAATACAGTCAAATATCCATAAATATGGGTATTTTTAGAATCGGGGTAATTACTAGAGACCGCATATCAATATCCGATGAGATTTTGAAATCAAAGATGGCGGCTTCTGGTTTAAGAAAAATTGGGATTACTGTCAATTATCTATAAAATGGGTATTTTTGGGATCGGATTTATTTGAATTCCGAGATCCAAGAAAAGGTTGCTTCAGGTTTCAGAAAAAGTGGGAATTACTGTCAAATATCAATCAATATGGGAATTTTTGGAATTAGGTTGTCGTCTAGAGAAAATCGATATTCGATGCCATTTTGAAATCAAATGTGGCGGCTTCCAGTTTCAGAAAAAGTGAAAAATAATTTCAAAAGTCTATTAGAATGGGTATTTTTGGAATTTGGGTCACGAATGGAGGCCGAAAATCAAAATCAAAGATGGCGGCTTCTGTTTAAAAAAAAAAGTGGAAAATACTGTCGAACTCCCATCAATATGGATACTTTTGGAATCGGGGTGACGTTTTGAGGCCGTAAATCGATGTCCGACTCAATTTTTAAATAAAAATGGCGGCTTTCGGTTTCAGAAAAAGTATAAAATACTGTCCCATCACTATGGATATTTTTGTCACCCCGAACAGAAGGCACAAATTGATATCCGACACCATTTTGAAATCCAATATGGTGGCTTCCAGTTTCAGAAAATTTGGGAAAAACTTTCAAACATCCATCAAAATTGTTATTTTTGGAATCGGGCTGAATACTAAATAGTGAACATTACGATAAAATTAATTCAAAATTTAGTTAAAGTGAAGTGAAAGGTATGATAAAGCTTATTAAAAGTAATGATAATTTTAAGTTGAAGTTGAGTTTAAGTTGAAGCTAAGTTAAAGAAAAAGTAAATTTAAGGTATTATTAGTTATTGGTTTATTTAAAGTTTAGCTAATGATGTGTTAAAGTTAAATTAGAGCTATAATAAAGTTAAATTTAAGTTAAGCTAAATTTACGTTAATTTTCAGTTCAAGTTTAGTTGAAGTTATGTAAAAGTTTAAGTTAAAGTTGTTAGCTAAAGATATGTAAAAACTATGTTATAGTTCTGTTAAACTTAAATTAGTTCCCAGGAACTTCTATGTTGTTCTTGGAAGGCTGGGAACTTCTTTTCTTTAAGTAGAGCCTAACTTCGATTTGAGTATTACGTAACATAAATATAACTTCTAACATAACTAAGATTTAGCTGTTTACTTAATTTAAGTTTATTTTAGCTTTCACTTAACATTTACTAAACGTTAGTTATATTAATCAATTTTAACTTAACTTTGACTTGATTTTAACTGAACAGAACTTCCAAGATGTTCAAAGAATGAAGTTTCTCTGAAGTTGCCTGGAAATAACTTTCACATAACTTCAACTTGACTTTATCATAACTAATGAAATTTAAACATAACTTCAAAATATCTATAGTTAAACTTTAACTTATCTTCAATTAAACTTTAACTAAATACACCTTAAATAAACATTTACTTTAATTTAACTGCCACTGAACATTAACTTATGTTTAACATAACTTTAACTTAATTTAACATTACTTTAACTTAACTTTAACATATTTTTAACTTATCTTTTACTTAATTTTAACTTAATTTAATCTTAACTTTCACTAAATTTTAACATAACTTTGGCTTAATTATAACTCAGCTCGATTTTATGTAACTAAATTTCAACTTAACTTTAATTAAACATTAACTTGTTAAATTAACATTACTTTAATTTCAACTTAACAGTAACTTAAATTTAACAAAATTTAGACCTAATCTTAACTTAACAAGAACATCCAAGTGAAACGTAAAGCAGTTTAAAGAAGCTCCATGAACTTCCAAAAAGTTAAATAAAATTCAAGATGTTCCAAGAGATTTCAATAACTGAAGTATTCCTGATGTGCTCTGAAAGGATCCCTGAAGTTTCCTTGTAATATGTTCAACTTCACTTATTTATAACATGTACTACAATTTGACTTAACTCTAACTTTAGTGTCAACAAATTCTATAAAAATTTAAATATAGCTTTAGTTTAAGTTTAACATAACTATCTTAACTTTAACCAAACTTTATATTAACCTCAACTTTAGCTTCAACATGTCTTACTTAACTTCAACACATATTTAGCTTAAGTTTAATTAACTTTTAACATATTTTTACTTTAACTTTCACTAAACTTTAACTAATGTCTAACTTTAATTAAACTTTATTATATTTTTTAAACTTCAACTCATTAATTTATCGTAACTTTGAATTAGTGTTGACTTAACTTAAACTAAATCTTTACTTAACTTTAACTTAAATTTGTCAATATTTGACCCTAATTTTATCTTTAACTTAGCTTAAACTTAACTTGAACTTAACTTAAACTTAACTTAAACTTAATTAAACTTAACTTAAACTTAATTAAACTTAACTTAAACTTAACTTTAAATTAACTTTTACTTTACTTTTACTTTACTTTAACTTTACTTTAACTTAGCTTAACATTGAAATAACTTCAATATGGCTTTAACTTAACTTTATATAAACCTGCATTTGCATAAATTTTATCTTGATTTTATTTTTTAGTACACATTAGCTCAATTTTACTTTACATAACTTATCTTTAACATAACTTGAACTAAATTTTTACAAAAATTTAACTAAACTCATCTAATTAATTTAAAGTAACACTAACTTAACTTTTCCTTAACATTAACTTAACTTTAACATAACTTTTACATTACTTTAATGTACCATTAACTTAAATTTAAAAACTTCAACTAAATTTTCACTTAACTTTAACTAAATTTTAACTTATCTTGACTATACTTTTAACGTTACTTTAATTACAATTTAACAAAAACGATTAACTTTAACTAAAAATAATTTAAATTTTTGAAAAATTTTCCTTAATTTCAACTTAACAAGAACTTTCAACAAGTATCAACAAGTTTCAAGGAGGTCCATTAAATTCTGAGATCTTTCAAAAAGTTGCAAGAAGTGGCAAGAACTTCAAAAAAAACTTCCATAAAGTTCTCTGGAAATATATTTAACTTAACTTTCACTGTACTTTAAGAAAACTTAAAAATAACATTAATCAATATTCAACTTCTCTTTAGCTTCACATTATTGAAAATTAACTTTAGCCGTACACACCATCATATCTTTAAGATATATTAAACTTAACTTTATTTTATTAACTTAACTGAAGTTTAAGATTAACTCACCTTTAATTCAACCAAACATTATCCAAAATTTAACATCAACATAACTAGACTTAAAACTAGACTTCCCAACTAACAATTTTAGGTGCAGATTACTATATTAACCATATTTAGCCTAAAATTGGTACACATTATAAATTCTACACATTCTTATCGACGAATTTATATGTAAAATTCCACAAGATTTCCATGTGACCAGACATAAACAGAATCCACACAGAGTTAAACATGAAATTTATGAGTCAAATGAATAGTATGTGTGACAACACATCGCTTTTATGTGTACACACATTGGGTATGTGTCCGACACATAGATATCATTTGTTGATCACATTGCAAAAAATCATGTGTGGGACATATAAAACAATGTTTAATTTTTATTAGTGTATCAACATCCAATTGCAAGTTGTTAATAAGAACTTCAAGAGCAAATTTTCATTATGTCGTAAGTAACATTCGCACCGATCCGAGAAAAAAATCTGTTATTTGAAATTAGCATCTTCAACTATAAAATTTTGTTTTGATGACCGAAAAGTTATTCCTATTTCCAATTAAACACATATAATCTCATAGTGATAGCAATGTTTAACATATTTAGCCGGGTTTTAATCATACAATGGAGAGTTGAAGCAATACAACGTTTTTGCTGCAGTAAAAAGACTGAAAGAGCCGTTAAACCCTTCAATCAATCCATACAAAGGCAAATCGCTAGCTTTCATGCTAAGAAATACTGGTTTTTGAGTCAAAAGTTATTATTCGTCGTTTGGTGGCCCCTATTGTTACTTAAGTCAAATTGTATTTACCAGGATATTCGGGAGAATTATCAATTACGTCTCCTTACGTGCAGCCCATTCATCATTTTAGGACCACCGAAATCATCTTAGCAACAAACAGTTCGATTTATTCACTTTAATAATGAGAAAGCAAAACGACGAAAGTACACTTTTCACGGGTTTCTCAGTGTTGTTACTTAAGGCAAACGGCATCTCCTTAGAAATCGGGTGACTTAAGTAACATCGAAAACTATTTTGATCGAAAGGTGATTACGTCAAAAAGCAATTCGACTGGTAAATAAATTTAAAAATGGGATGTGATCCTATATTCGGACAGTATATAGTGTAATAGCAGGTGCATCGATTGACACTGATACCTCGACTTTGTTTACCTTTGTTACATTCGACGTAATGAAAATTTGCTCTTTGCTTCCAAGAAGTTCCCAAGACATTCCAAGAAGTTCCCAAGAACTTCCAAGAAGTTCCTAAGAACTTCCCAAATACTTCCAAGAAGATCCCAAGAACTTCCAAGAAGATCCCAAGAACTTCCAAGAAGTTCCCAAGAACCTCCAAGAAGATCCAAATAACTTCCAAGAATATCCCAAAGAGATCCCAATAACTTCCAAGGAGATCCCAATAACTTCCAAGAAGATCCCAAGATCTTACAAGAAGTTCCCAAGAACTTCCAAGAAGATCCCAAGAACTTCCAAGAAGATCCCAATAACTTCCAAAGAGATCCCAAGAACTTCCAAGAAGATCCCAATAACTTCCAAGAATATCCCAAGGAGATCCCAATAACTTCCAAGAAGATCCCAATAACTTCCAAGAAGATCCCAAGAACTTCCAAGAAGGTCCCAAGTACTTCCCAAATACTTCCAAGAAGATCCCAAGAACTTCCAAGAAGATCCCAAGAACTTCCAAGGAGATCCCAAGAACTTCCAAGAAGATCCCAAGAACTTCCAAGGAGATCCCAAGAACTTCCAAGAAGATCCCAATAACTTCCAAGAATATCCCAAGGAGATACCAATAACTTCCAAGGAGATCCCAATAACTTCCAAGAAGATCCCAAGAACTTCCAAGAAGTTCCCAAGAACTTCCCAAATACTTCCAAGAAGATCCCAAGAACTTCCAAGAAGATCCCAAGAACTTCCAAGGAGATCCCAAGAACATCCAAGAAGATCCCAAGGAGATCCCAATAACTTCCAAGAAGATCCCAAGAACTTCCAAAAAGATCCCAAGAACTTCCAAGAAGATCCCAAGAACTTCCAAGAAGTTCCCAAGAACTTCCCAAGAACTTCCAAAAAGATCCCAATAACTTCCAAAAATATCCCAAGGAGATACCAATAACTTCCAAGGAGATCCCAATAACTTCCAAGAAGATCCCAAGAACTTCCAAGAAGTTCCCAAGAACTTCCCAAATACTTCCAAGAAGATCCCAAGAACTTCCAAGAAGATCCCAAGAACTTCCAAGGAGATCCCAAGAACATCCAAGAAGATCCCAAGGAGATCCCAATAACTTCCAAGAAGATCCCAAGAACTTCCAAAAAGATCCCAAGAACTTCCAAGAAGATCCCAAGAACTTCCAAGAAGTTCCCAAGAACTTCCCAAGAACTTCCAAAAAGATCCCAATAACTTCCAAGAATATCCCAAGGAGATCCCAATAACTTCCAATGAGATCCCAAGAACTTCCAAGAAGATCCCAAGAACTTCCAAGAAGTTCCCAAGAACTTCCCAAATACTTCCAAGAAGATCCCAAGAACTTCCAAGAAGATCCCAAGAACTCCAAGGAGATCCCAAGAACATCCAAGAAGATCCCAAGGAGATCCCAATAACTTCCAAGAAGATCCCAAGAACTTCCAAAAAGATCCCAATAACTTCCAAGAAGATCCCAAGAACTTCCAAGAAGATCCCAAGAACTTCCAAGAAGATCCCAAGAACTTCCAAGAAGTTCCCAAGAACTTCCAAGAAGTTCCCAAGAACTTCCAAGAAGTTCCCAAGAACTTCCAAGTTCCGAAGAACATCCAAGAACTTCACAAAAAAAATGGCTAAGTTCCATCCGCCATTTGGTAGCCCGGCGGATGAAATTACTCTAGCGGGGCGAGTCGCCCTTCGTCCGCATCCCGGACAAAGGGCGAACGAGCAGTCTTCAAGTCGCTCAATGTCAAATGACGTCACTTTTTCGCCGGCAATTCGTGTGGGTGGTAGCATTCGCCATGCAAACAGTTCCACATCTGTACATTTTTTTAGCATCAGATTTATTTATTTTGAACATTAAGACTTTCACTGGGAGCGCCACAATCTTCTTTTCATACCTGCGCCATTTTTAGCTTTGGGAGAATTTCGATTAGAACTATTTACCCAGAATATGGGTAGATTCTACTCATGGGAACAAAACTAGTTAACCCAGATTTTGAAAACTCCTTACTGGAGTGTATGCCATCTACCCAGCCACTGGGTAGATTCAGAATAGCGTGTAGTGTTCAGAATCATAAGGGCCTAGCTGCGATGGTCGATTCTCTTCATCGATTTGCTCTTTGAATTACTACACAGCAAAAAAAGTTGTTGAATATTACATCGAAACTGCTGCAACCAGGTCAATCCATCGGTTGTGTAATATCACATTGTACGATGTACATCGATTTTGCGAACAAAATTACATCCATTGATGTAATATTGTATCTGCTTTTTGCTATTACATCATTATTTCATACATCAGCTTGAATCACTACACGATTTGATCGATATTAATTTTTTTTGCTGTGCACAGTTAAATAAATAAATTTTCCAAACTTTAAATAATAGAGGGCTATTAATGGTTGAATTGGCTATGAAAAGCAGCATCAAACGCACCAATTAACTGACATATTCCCTACCCTAATAAACAAATACCATAAACGAACTGTATCCCGGATGGGTAAACTATCCCACAAAAGGTTTGGATGATACCTCGAACACGTCGTTAAGCTCTCTTTTATGGTTATCTTTATTAGGGTAGCCATTAAAACTTCCTCAAAGTACCAAGGCTGCAAAATGCGTGTCGATTCATAGTTGACATGGCTGGTTCTCAGCAATGCGATGACCCATCGTTATGATTCAGCCACCAATCGAAAGATACGGCTATTTAATTTTGTTTTGAATAGATAGAAAGTCCCGAGTCTCGGCAATTTGCTTACCACATCTTAAGATTGAGCCACTACTTGAAAAGTATGACTATCTACTTTCTACAGGAACAGACAAGGAACCGATTGGAGTTGTGGGTGGCAAATCGGAACGATAAAACCCGTGAAAGATGGCTCTGTGGAAATTCAGATTCACCAATTCCTGAAAGTAGACCTAGAGGTCCACGATTTTTTTCTTAATTGCATACAATCATGAGCATAGAGGAAATATACCATCACCATATCGATTTTGCTACCAAGTCGCCAGAAAACGGTCCTCTGGATATCCGGAATCACCGGGAAACTAGTCAATTCCAGAAAGTAGACCTAGAGATCTGTGATTTTTTCTAACTTTCATATAATGATTAGTATAGAGGGAATACGACTTCAACATATCGATTCTGCTACCGAGTGGCCAGAATACGGTCTTCTGGATATCCGAATTCACCGGGAAAATGGTCAATTCTTAAAAGTAGTCCTAGAGATTCACGATTTTTTTTCTAAATTTCATACAATCATGAGCATAGATAAAATGTGCTTTTACCATATCGATTCTGTCACCGTGGGGTCTCTGGATTTCTGGAATATCCGAGAAATCGGTCAATTTCTGAAAGTATACCTAGAGATTCGCGATTTTTGTTTCTAAATTTCATACAATCATGAGCATAGAGAAAAAACAAGTTTTCAACAACTATTTCACGGCCGGATCCTCCTATAGTCTCCAATAGATCAAGAACCACTCTTTGTCCTTGTTGTCCTTGCTTTTTGTCTTGTTGCGGTTTTGAAGATTTGCCATATGAAGTGTTTTTTGTCGATCTTGAATTTTTTTTGATGGGTGACAAGTTATGTGAACCTGTACATTAGTAAGTAAAATCATGCATACAATGAAGTGCACTGTTTTATCAAATTATTTATTAAAATAAAACTGAACTAGCATCACGAAAGAAAAATAGACAAACATAGAAGCAGTTGAGGTTTGCCAGTTATATTTGTATTTGTTTGTATTTGTATTTGTGCATATTTGCATATTAGAGTGGTCATAATTATCAATATTTCAGAACGATATTTTTTGGGTCTCACATAACTGTGAACAATTTGGGGACGACTGGTTGTAACCCAGCTTTCCGCATTGCGTTTGAAATTTGTATGGGGAAATCTACTTTTTTGTATTTTCATTCCTAGAGACAACAATTTTGCTTGAACCGTGCAAGTAACGAAAAAGTATAATTCAGGAAGTGCCTGACAACTTTGTCAATATTTTTTGTTGTTTGTAAATACTTCTATATACTATGATATCATATAAAATGTTTCTATATCGTATCCCATTCCGTTGATTATCAAATTGCAGACCACAGGTTAATAAGTTGCCCTAGATGTGGATCCTGACTATTACTACATACTTCGTTATATTATTTTACGACCTGTAATGTTTCTGGAATACGCTATGCGCTGATTAAACTAAATGTTGCTTGATAAATATGATGATAAATATGATTTTACCGGTTGATCTAAGGGAGGCACCATGGATCAAACAATGTTGAAATTCAAATAAAACAAGGATAATCAAAACAGAAAAAAAAATCTGAAAACATTCATGCATGTAAACTTTTTTTTTCACGTAAACCAGCCTTGCATGAAATGTTGCTTA
Organism: Ochlerotatus camptorhynchus; assembly: GCF_037179485.1. Lineage (NCBI taxonomy): Eukaryota > Metazoa > Arthropoda > Insecta > Diptera > Culicidae > Ochlerotatus > Ochlerotatus camptorhynchus. Next base: position 433,121 of record NW_027040656.1, read on the forward strand.
CAAAGATTGACGGTTGCATACAATTTATGGAATATCACATAAGATGTCTCATAAATTTACGCGATCTATAACGTAAACTTGAATGATGTATGGCGCTCCGACAAGCACATTGATATTTTTACCCAAAACCCGACCCGTACCCGACGGGTTCGGGTCGGGCACGGGTATTCAAAAAAATAAATTTTCGGGTACGGGTATCTAAAAAAATATATATATGTCAGGTTCGGGTTGGGTACGGGTACAACAAAATAAACGAACAAGTCGGGTTCGGGTAATATTATTTGCATCTTAACTTCTTCGAGACACACGAATTGAAGAATTTGTAGCAGTAGATTTCGATGTGGCTAAATTTTGGCGAAAGCAAAGTGAAACCTATCCGCGTATCTCAAAGCTTGCTTTGTGATTACTTGCTATTCCAGCTTCATCCACTTCGGATGAGCGAACTGTTTCAGTGACAGGAGCAACATTAGACGCTAGAAGAACAAACCTTTCACCGGGAACTTTGAGTACATTGACATTCGTTCACATTAATAAGCGTTTTTGGCCTACCGGTTATTAATGTTTACTCTCATATGCATTCCTTTATTCTGTAAAATACTGAATACGAACGATGACTCGAAAATAAATATGTTGATAAATAGTTTTAATTTTTGAATAGCATTTCGACAATTTCAGTTTTAGTTGGATATTTTGGATCGGGTTCGTGTCGGGTACGGACGGGTATTGAGATTTATGATTTGTCGGGTTCGGGTCGGGTACGGGTTTTAGAAAATTTAATCGATCGGGTTCGGGTAGGGTACGGGTAAAATAGTTTTCAATTTATCGGGTTCGGGTCGGGTACGGGTAATGGTATGTATTTTGAAGTCGGGTTCGGGTCGGGTACGGGTTCTTGAAAATTTAATGTGTCGGTTACCGGTCGGGTTCGGGTATTGAAATTTCCATACCCGATCATCTCTAAAAGGAATGTACCATGCGTTACTACCATCCGCTGTTTGACGATCTTGATTGTGATAGGTTGCAACTTTGTGTGTATCCATTCAAAAGAATTATATCATATATAACATCATATCAATTATTCATGTTTACTTTAGAGCTTCGTGGATAAATCATAAAGAGACAAACATAAAACAATTAACCTTCTGCAGACTACTACAAGATCTACCTAACCAATGGTAACTGGAACAATTATAAAGGTGAAATGGCTCTAATGTTGGCCTATGGATCTAAGATTGGCCCCATGGCTAAAAATCTGCTATTTATCAATTGTATCTAGATGAACGCGGCATTGCGACGGTACTAATGGATATTTTTCGTACACGAAACGAAAATCAATTATTTAATTCATGTGTTTCACTTATACATTTTTGCCAAAGCATCAGCCTTATACATTCCATAAAACAAACCACATAGGTCCTATTAGAATGCATGAAAGGTATGTGTGACCGAGCCATGAGTCGAAAATCTCAACTACAGTTAATGGTCACAAATACTATTTTATTTCTAACTAATGAATGGTAATTTCTACTGAAATGTGGTAAAAGCAATAAAATTTTTCGTAATTTCAACCGTTTTGTGACATGGTAGAACTAAACACGCTTATCTTGTACGAACTACTACACAATTATTCTCAGTGTAGAGATGTATGAGTTCCTCTACAAGTTAGGCAATTAATAACTCATTTCAGGATCGGTTTGTAATTGAAATGATTTGTTCACTGGAGAGTAGTAAATGATCAATCTTATGTCGCTGGAGACCGGAGTCAATGAGACGCTGATGGTCATTAGCAGGCCAATCAAACATGATGTGTCCTGAAAACTGCGCGGAGCTACTGGCAAGGCAGTATAGCCTTCAATAATAACATATACACTAGATACAAGCTGACAGTAGAAAAAGTTTTGTCACTGGCTTAGCATTACGTTAATTTAAGTGAGAGGAATGATTGTGGTATATATGATGAGAAGTGAATGAAATGGAGGACGCGTCCAATGAACGGGAAGAATGAATGTATCCGTGTGAAAGGTAAATGAGAAATAGGTGTCCCAATCTTGAGACAAGAGCTGGGAGTATGATAACTCGATAGGGTGAGGAAAGTTTGAGTATTCTCCCCGATACGGCCAAGGTGAAGTGTGGGTAGAAGGAACGATATTCTATACGAGAGATAACGGTCTGTTTACAACGGGGAATCGCAGTTAAATGAAGAGGTCCAGTCATCCAATATATGTTAATTTCTTACAGGCTATATATTTGGTAGATCATGATTGAGAGAATTGACGAAAAATTGATTGTACAATTTTTCGATTCGTCCGAGGGGAAAATTGTTACCGATTCACAGAATCCGGAACAATAAACCGTCGTCTGTCCGAATTTATAGTAACATTTTGTTTTTAAGTATTATTGAATTTAGATTTTAATTAAAACTTTTCCTTTTGGGCTGGTTCTTGTAAATAATAGAAAACTGCGAGTAAAACATAAATATAAAAAAAAAATAAATATGATACCTAGTATTGTTAAAATGAATTCAAAATCAATTCTACTATGGAGCCACCGCCAGAGATGAAGTGGTACAAAACCGTTGTTGGAGTTGCGGATCAAAAAGGGAATTGGAGTCATCACATCAGCACTGGATCCGGGAGTGAAAAGAAGAGGATGGGATGGAAGAGAAAAGGAATAGGAGATGGATGGCTTGGATAGGAGTGGATCGGCAAGGCCTCGATCACTCTTGTCGGGACCAGGAAACAATTAAGTCTATATAAAAATTCCTCACAAAAAGTGATTAAAATTCGGTCGATATGGTGCAAGTGACGCTCCGAGGAGCTAAATCGTGAGTTATTGGATCGTCGTGTCCGCAATTGTGAGGTCTACTATTGTACTGTACCTCCCATAGCATAATTAGTAATTATAAGATATTCCGGTAAATCCTCATAATCATGATGTTCTTCCCGGATTGTAAAACCTTCATTAGAATGATTTCATACACACCAAATTTCCCCCGAGTCATAAAACATAACATTCCACTTTCAACAAACAGACATGAACGCGTGACCTTATTCTCTGCCTGCCTCAGGTAAACAAAACATCGCCAACCGACAAAACATCACTCAAGGTAGAACAACAATGTAACATAGTATTTAAGAGACAGGAAAATAAAGATAACATGATTAGTACAGTACGTACTTCAGTGGTATGTTCTCTTCAGAGAAGTCCGAACACCTCATGACGACCGGACCAGTCGAACCGAATCCTGCGTGAAAGTAAGCCGAAGAAAGTGTTTCGAGCCAAAAAAAAAAAAACTATGAGAACAACTGAGTGAAAAACAGAACCAAGGAAAAGTGAACTTAGCTGCAAAACCGTTCAAGTGAAAAAGTGGAAACAAGAATAAAATCCACTATGGGTTGGTTCGGTGACGAAAACCACATTGTGAACAATATCGCGGTTGATGAAATTAAAGTTATAGCGGTTATACTCATCGTCTTAGTGGCACTATTGGTGTTCTATTTTATCTTCCGGGCATACCACAGCCACATTAAAGCCCACGTTAAAAACATCACTACGCGCGAAGTCGCACTAAATAATGTGCACACGCTGAAATGAACAGTGAACATGCTTACAAAGTATTACTCGAGCCACAACGAAAGACAATAAATAAGTGATCAACAGCCAATGAGTGGACTAGCATGCGGAGTAAGAGGCTGCTGGCCAATTCGCGTAAAGACAACAACAACATCAACAACAGAAAATAGTATGCTTGCAGTGGACGACATCCAACAGCTACTAACAGTAAACAACGTAAACATAATATTGGTAGGCCTCATAGCGCTACTGATACTAATTGCCATCATCACGTTATGCAGACTGGGGCGTCTGCAGAAGGAGGTAGAAAAGTGTAATAATACCATTGTCCAAATAATAATAGCCAATGCAAAGCGGAGGACGGCTGATCAACGAACGAGCTACGAAGACGTCTAGAAACCTACACTGGTGTCATCCCGTAGATGACATAACTTCTATACACGCATCACGATTCCAGGGGCGAACGGTCGAAGCCAGACCACCCTGTGGGACACAACAGCGAGCACAACGATCAGCACCGATGCGATAAGGCGAAAAAAGGTATACTAATGAATAGGATTAGGAGTAATCGGTTAGAGTATACCGATGAATAAGTTAAGAGCTATTGCAAACCACATCAAAAGGGAACATACCAATTTAATTAAAAGTGCGAAGCGAACACGCTCTTTACAAGGGATCATCGAAAAAGGTGAAACCCTTAACGATTTAATTTACAAGTACAAATTATTGCTCAATAAAAACAAGCGTGTTCTCACTGATCAACAGTGGAACGAGGAAGTTGAAATTTATCAGGCACTGAAAGCCCGATTTGATGAGTGTTCAAAAATTTTAGAGAACACGCGAATTTGCAATTCGTCAAAATTTAAGTCTGTTGTCAACTCGGTCATTTTTTGCAAACGGGTAAGTGGAGGCATTAAACCGTGGGATTACACTACCGTCGAGATGCCTAACGAAACAACACCAACTTTCGACATTAAAACTGCTACAGCACTCGTGCAACCGTATGACGGTTCTGCCGAGGGGCTGGATGCATTTTTGGACGCTACTAGCTTGCTAGCAGAAATCACCCCAGCCAATTTGATACACACAGCAATAAAATTTTTGAGAACCCGTCTCACCGGCAAAGCCAGGTTGGGCTTGCCAGAAAACTTTGACAACATTGATGCGCTGAAACAAAATGTGAGAAGCAGATGCGCTGGTACAACAACACCAGAAAATATTGCGGCGAAGTTAAAGGCTACAAAATTAAACGGGTCAGTGGACAGTTTCTGTGAAGAAATCGACACACTCACTACCAAACTAAAAGCGGTGTACCTGCAAAACCAGGTCCCTGAGCCTCTAGCGAATAGCATGGCAACTAAAGCGGGAGTAGATGCCCTAATAAACGGCACTACTTCCCAGGAAACATAAATAATACTGAAAGCAGGAGCTTTCACTAACATCAAAGACGCCATACAAAAAGTGATGGAAAATTCAAATGCAAACCTGACTAACTCCCAGGTACTAGCATATAAAGCAAGAAACCCGAACAGTTACAGAAATCAACAAGGATATCGCAACCCACGTGGAAACACGCGATACTACCAAAACGGTCCAAGAGACCAACAACAAGGTAACCGTTTCAGAAACACACAAAATAACGCTTACCAGCAACAAAATCACCAACAACGTTATTATAATAATAACCAAAACCACGGTCAACATGGAAGACCCGCACAAAGACGCATTTACACAACAAACGCCCAACAGGCACAGCAACCGCCAATGTCAATGCCAATGCCAATGGCGATGCAAATGCCAGTAAACATGCAAAGTAACCAGTATCAAGGCATGCCCTCACCAAGGCATCCGCCTACCATGATGCAAATTCCTTTTTTAGACCCGGGCCAAGTGATGAGCCCACCAAATTAATTCACACAGTTATGACAAGCGCAGCCAACTTTGTGACTTTACATGTCCAAATGGCAAGCGGCAAATGCACACTTATTGTAGATACGGGAGCTGAGATATCACTTTTTAAAATTGAGCCCTATGCAACCAGTCAACACTAACATAGTTTTTAGCGTAACCGGTGTCACAGAAGGTATCACCAACACGATTGGTGAAACCAACACCAACCTTACATTTTCGAATGGGTTGACAGTAAATCATTCATTCCAATTAGTTGGTGATGATTTTCCAATATTAACTGACGGCATATTAGGCCGAGATTTTTTCATTAGATATAAATGTACTTTAGATTACGAAAGCTGGTTATTGAATTTCAATTTTGATGACTGTCTCATATCCATACCTATAGAAGACAAATTGAATAATAGCATCCTAATCCCAGCTAGGTGCGAAGTTATTTATTAGGAAAATTCCTAATTTCAACATCACTAAAGACTCAGTAGTATTATCGCAAGAGATAATGCCAGGTGTATTCTGTGCAAACACAATCTTTTCGTCAAATTCACCCTATGTAAAAATTATTAATACAACCAATAAACAAGTTGCAATAACCAACTTTAGTCCAGACATTGACTCGCTGGATGTATATACCAAAATAAATACACCAACTAATAACACAAAGAATCAAGATGAAAACAGATTACAAAAAATATTAACACGAATCAACATAGACGAAGTTCCTGCATATGCTAAACCACAACTCATAAAGTTAATAAAGCAATTTCCAGATATATTCTGCTTACCTGACGAAAAGCTAAGCACAAACAACTTTTATTCCCAACATATCACTTTGAAGGATGCAGCACCTGTATACATTCCAAATTACAAGTGTTTACATTCACAACAACAAGAAATACAAAATCAAATTCAAAAACTCCTAGTTGAGGACATTATTGAACCCTCAGTGTCCCCGTACAATTCTCCCATTCTGTTGGTACCTAAAAAGCCAGACGACGCTTCAAAAAAATGGAGGTTAGTCGTTGACTTCAGGAATTTGAACAAAAAAGTGCTGGCAGACAAATTTCCGCTGCCACGCATAGATACAATTCTAGACCAGTTAGGGAGAGCAAAATACTTTAGCACTCTTGATCTAATGGCAGGTTTTCATCAAATCCCATTAGACCAAGAATCCAAGAAATACACTGCTTTTTCATCCCCCTTAGGTCATTTTAACTTCAAGAGATTGCCCTTCGGGTTAAACATTAGTCCCAATAGCTTTCAGCGTATGATGAATATCGCTATGGCTGGACTAACCCCGGAATGTGCTTTTATTTACATAGATGATATAGTGGTTATCGGATGCTCGGTTAACCACCACCTTAGTAATCTGTGTAAAATTTTTGAGCGACTAAGGCATTATAACCTAAAATTGAATGCTAGCAAATGTAAATTTTTCGTACCGAGGCTACTTACCTGGGTCACAAAATCACTGATAGAGGAATTCTACCAGATGATTCGAAATTTGAAGTAATAAACAGATACCCAACACCCACAAACGTGGATGAGGTACGCAGATTTGTAGCATTCTGCAATTACTACAGAAAATTTGCACAATTTTGCACATTTGGCTAAACCTTTAAACGATCTTCTTAGAAAAGGATCTACATTTCTATGGACTACTGAACATGAAGCCAGTTTTCAAAAACTAAAGCAACACTTATTATCACCACAAATATTGCGCTATCCAGATTTTTCGAGAAAATTTGTTCTGACCACAGACGCATCAGATGTAGCGTGTGGTGCAGTGCTTTCCCAAAGATACGAAGACGGAGATTATCCAGTCGTATTTGCTAGTAAGAGCTTTACCCCTGGCGAACGCGCCAAACCAATAATTGAAAAGGAATTAACGGCAATACATTGGGCTATTAATTATTTTAAGCCATACTTATATGGATACCGATTTTTGGTCCGTACTGACCATCGACCTTTAGTATACTTGTTCAACATGAAGAACCCTACGTCTAAATTGACGAGGATGAGAATTGACTTAGAAGAATTCGATTTTGACATTGAGTTTGTGCAAGGAAAGTCAAACGTGTGTGCGGACGCGCTCTCACGTATAACGATTCCTACCAACTCAGAACAATTGAAGTCTTGTAGCGTACTCATGGTTAATACAAGAGCTATGATTAAAAAGGCAACAAAAACCAATCAATCCACGGATTCAAAGCAAGCTAACGGAAAGACTGATCACCTTACCGCATGAAAAACCGAGAATCCTTCCCAAACAACAAAACTCCTTAAACTTGGTTGTGAAGTGCACCATAACCAGTTAAGAATGAATATTTTAATTCATAATTTTAGGAAATTACTTGGAACATTCAATATGACACTAACGCGTGATAATGGAAGCCAGGCATTAGAGCTTGCGTTTCTACAAATTGGAAAAATCCTCAAAATATATAAGAGAAATATGATTGCAATCTCAACGGAGGACAATATATTTAAAACTATTTCCCTGCACACCTTTAAGGAGATCGCAAACACTGCCATCTCCACATATCAAATAATTATCTATAAGCCTCCTCAATTTTTAACAAAGCAGGATGATATAACAAATATTTTACAACAATACCACATGACTCCAATAGGTGGTCATGTAGGACAACATCGTTTATATTTAAAAATTAGAGAACACTACAAATGGAAAAAATGAAACACGACATCATAAACTTTGTCAAACAATGCGAAACATGTAAAATTAATAAAGTAATTAGGCACACTAAAGAAGCAGAAGTCGTAACAACAACGCCTTCTAAGCCTTTTGAGGTCTTATCAGCAGAGACAGTTGGACCTTTTGTAAGAACTAGTAATGGGAATAGATATGTTCTCACTATACAATGTAACCTTAGTAAATACATCGTATTGATACCAATTCCATCCAAAGAAGCAACAACAATTGCAAAAGCAATAGTTGAACAATTTATTTTGAAATATGGGCAATTCCTTGAGCTACGCACTGACCAAGGAACTGAATACAATAATCAGGTTTTAGATCGAATTGGCAAAATACTTGAAATTAAACATACATTCAGTACTGCCTATCATCCCCAGACCATCGGTGCTTTGGAACGAAACCACAGATGTCTCAACGAGTATCTGCGGTGCTTTGTCAATACACACCAATCGGACTGGGATGATTGGGTGAAATATTATGAATTTTGTTTTAATACTACCCCCCATACAGAACATGGTTTCACACCATTTGAGTTGATATTTGGACACAAAGCGACATTTCCGCAAGACCTAACTACAAATACAAAACAAGATCCTATATACGGTTTAGATCAGTTTCATAACGAACTTAAATTCAAAATACAAAATTCAAACGCAATAGCCAGAGAAAATTTGTTACACAATAAAGTAATACGCCAGGAGAAAAATAACTTAAATACAAACCCAATAAAAATAGACTGAGGAGATACAGTATATTTAACAAATGAGAATAGAAGGAAGTTAGATCCAGTCTACATAGGACCATTTGCAATAACAAAAATAGATACCCCGAACTGTACAATTAGAAATACAAATACCAACAAGGAAACTATAGTTCACATGAATAGAATTATTAAGCTATAAGAATGCCTCATAAATTCGTCATTCTTTTTTTTAGGAGGGAGGTGTACTGTACCTCCCATAGCATAATTACTAATTATAAGATATTCCGGTAAATCCCCATAATCATGATGTTCTTCCCGGATTGTAAAACCTTCATTAGAATGTTTTCATACACACCAAATTTCCCCCGAGTCATAAAACATAACATTCCACTTTCAACAAACAGACATGAACGCGTGACCTTATTCTCTGCCTGCCTCAGGTAAACAAAACATCGCCAACCGACAAAACATCACTCAAGGTAGAACAACAATGTAACATAGTATTTAAGAGACAGGAAAATAAAGATAACATGATTAGTACAGTACGTACTTCAGTGGTATGTTCTCTTCAGAGAAGTCCGAACACCTCACTATACACCACGCTATACGGTGTCATAGCAGAAGATCCACCGATACTCACGCGCCCGTTCTGCTGCACGCCACGCCGTTTCCTAGCGTGTAGGCAGATTTACCGTAGCCCGACCACCTCCGCTGGGGACCTACCGTTAACGGTCTCAGAGCGGATTCGACCGACTCCACTGTACGTGGAACCCACGTGGCAAAAATACGGACTGCACACATCTCCGCCGTAGCAACCCTGCGGCCGCCACTGCTGAAAGTACTGCCGCCGTCGCCGCTTGTATCACCCGTCGAAGCCCGTCAGCACTATTCGGCTAACCCTGCGAAAGGTACGTTTCATCACCCTTCCATCCTTCCGACTCCCACCACCAACGAGACCCAGCACTGCAACGGTTATACAGAACGGCTCAAATAAACATTTGAAATTAAATTCTCCCTCTATTGATTAGTATTCCTTTTTTCGAAAGAGCCAGCCTGTTCGGCAGATGAGGGTTTGTAGTCCGTTCGGTGGTTAGTTGTTGATGTGTAAGGTAAGTGATCGGTTGATTCTGAGTCCTCCCGAGGTCGGTGGCCGACCCTGAGAATTAAAAGATGAGCTAACCCATAAAAGAGGCGGATGAAGCCCACCCCAGACGACCTCCGTGGCTTGAACAGGGGTTAGGGGTTTTTGAACGTAGCCCGTCTGGCTCGTTACTTTCAACTTCTCATTATTATCATGAGTTTGTAGAAACATTTCCTTGAGTTGCTGAATGATTTCATCGTCGTTTGTAATAGGCACACTGTCAGTACTTCTGATCGATTGTAAACTGGGTGCTTCTAGTGACTCTGAAAATGAAGTTAAAAAACATATTTGACATTACTGTAAACACTACACTACATTCGAGCCTGACGTTATAATGTTTCAGATAGCTATAATGTGACGTCATGCTCGTTGGACTCATGCCTACCAATGTAAATACATTTTTTAAATACAATATTCACCTTGACTGTTGACAGCAGGAACTCCGGATGGTCCAGCGGTGGGCTCTTCGGGTGCGGGTTTATACAGTTTGAGGTAGCAATTTCTGCATATGAACTGCCATCTAATTTCACTTTTTTCTTCACCGCATGAACTTGAAGAGCTTGGGTAAGATTCCTCTTAAAGCATTTGAAACCCACAAAACTCCAATTTTCAAAAATAAAATATATTTTTTTTGAAAAGTATTTTTAATAACCTTTCATTTGATATTTTGATCATTCAAATGGTTCAAAAGTAATTATTTAAAAAAAATGCTATTTTTGGAAAAAAAATAGAAAAAATGATTTTTTGGACCACCCTAACAGGAAAATCGTCACCCTAATGAGAAAATAAAAAATACGGGTCTAATACTTTTCAATAAGGAACAAAACTGCCAATTGTTACGAAATTCTGAGAACCACTATATCGTTTAATGTTTTTGAAATAATTTTTGAGCAGCCCGGTATAAGAAATTAAAACGTGATTTGAATTGATAAACAGGTGTAGATTTTCTTAATTATACCTGGTCATCCTGAAGTCTTGAAACAAATTCCAGATAACTTCTTTAATATCTTTGATATCCCGAAAGTCTTTGTAATAGTATCTGACCAACCTGATAGACATTATTTGAATGATTGGAGAATTCAAGATGTTCAGAATAAAACTTGAACATCCTGCAGTCTTGGAAAATATGCAGAGGACTTTCATAAGACCTTTGATCACGCACGGGCAGAACTTCTGGCCATCCTGACAGGCATACGAACTATTGCATTTTATTGATAGGGATTCAATACAATACAGAAGATGGTACATTGATTCCACTACCAGCAGCACCTGTTTGTTCTTGTTCACACTTAATTGACGTTTGCACAAACAATCTTTGATATCCTGAAAGTCCTTAGAATTATTTCTGAGCAACCCGGTTTTATGATAAAAATACCAGTGACGCGCTTGAAGAATATTTAGTTGAAGGTATGAAGTTGGGGCGTAATATTCTAGAAGATGAATCATATATAGCTATATAGCTAAAGCAAAATAATAAATTCGCTTTTTGACACTAAACTAACAAATTGGTTGTTTGCTCCCATACAAAGTCCCACTGAGGGGCGCTATGATGGTGATTTTTGCTAATGTAATTACATTTATTTAAAATAGCTGCAGTTCATCAACATTTATGAGATTAAGTTTTTCGGATCTATTTTCCAGGGTTGCTTCCACTCACTTGCTATAAAAAAATTGTTTTTTTTCGGAATTATGAAATTATTGGATGTTCTATTAATATGTTATGCTTGTAAAAAGAGGATTCAAAGTATGTGTTTGACTTATAAATCCTGTCAATTTCGTTTTCAGCGCATCAAAATCAGCGATTTTATGATTCGTGAGTGTTTACGCAGAGTGAGCGTTCACGAATCGTAAAATCGCTAATTGTGATGCTCTGAAAGAAAAAAATACAAGTTTTATTGGTCAAAAACTTAAATTTCAACCTCTTCTTGTAACTTACAAGTACTAATTATCATTAAAACATCCAATTGATAGTTTAAAAAAAAAAAACAAATGTTTATAGGAAATGAGTGGTAGCAACCCTATTTTCAATGCATACCACGGATATGAAATAACCTAAATATCCATAAAGAACCAAATTGTAGATTTTCTCGCAAATTTAAATAACCTCAATATCCCTAAACAACATCAACATCAATCCCTACAATAATATAATTCTAAATAATTATTATTAATATAATATTTATTTTAATTATAATATATAATAATTATTATTATATTATTATTATAATTATTTGGAATTATAGATTCCAATATAACTCCTTTACCAAAAATGTATGGAGAAAACAAGAATTTGGAATGGTAATAGTTCTTAACAACCCATTATTTGTAATCTTCACTTCCAAAAAACCATAATTATAAGGTTAAAAGTTTATCACACAAACGTTCATGTAAAGTTCCATAACCACTTCAGTTAAAATTTAGCAGGGATTATAAACAATGTTTAACCATTTTCGGCAAGGTTAAGTAATGGTTCGCATTTATGCGGGTAAAGAAGCGTGCATTTGACTAGTACGGTCGCATTAATAGCCCTTCGCTCATTTTCAACTTATAATCAATTTTTATATTGCCGTACTCTAGCGGAACTATCTACATACACTCTTCAGACCATCATCTAGCTAATAAATTATCACGCTAAAGCTTCATACTACTGTGTTACCTGACTTATAACGAATATACGTTGTATACGAGTACCCTGAATACAACGTATGACTCGACTAATTTTGCATAGCATTTGCAATGTAAAATTAGACGAACTGTACGTTGTATTCGGGGTACTTGTATACAACGTATATTCGTTATAAGTCAGGTAACACAGTAGATAGCATTTCGAACGTTTCCCTTATCCCTTATTATTAAATCCCTTATAACTTTTCCCTGGTTTCAAAGATTACAATAATCTTCATCTAAACAAAGCTTATGCACTGCTAATTATTAACAGTTTGAATTAATATTTTCCGCTATTTTAATTTAACACAGGCGTACGATGTAATGTACGAAATCCACTTTCTGAAGCTAGTTCAACTGCTACTGTGTTTCCTGAATTATAAAAAAATATACGTTGTATACGAGTACCCCGAATACAACGTAAAGTTCGTCTAATTTTACTTTGCAAATGCTATGCAAAATTAAACTAGTCGTACAGTTGGAACAAAGGAATCAAAAAAAAAAAAAAAAGAGTTATTGAAATCAAGCTTAGTACTCGTTTAAGGTGGAAGGAATTGAGAGCTAAATTTGATATGCTTACCGTTACTTGTTTTGGCTCGCTTTTTGCTAGTCATTTTGTCGGTTTAAGATATTTTTGATACCCTGGTTAAGACTTAATGGTAAAACATCGTTTTTTATGAAAATCTTTTAAAAAGGAAAATTTTACATTTTCAAAGTGTTTTCTACATTTTGATAATTTGCATCTATCACCCATAACGGCGCCGGTGGTGTAGTGGTAAGCGTGATTACCTCTCACCCCAGCAGGCCTGGGTTCAATCCCAGTCGGCGCCGCCGGGATGTTCTGAGGCATAACATCTCTGATCACGCCTTCCTTCGGATGGGAAGTAAAGCCGTTGGTCCCCGGTTCATGAGTTGATGGGTCGATAGATAGGGTCCAGGTGTGGGAGCTGCCTTCCTGGCACGTCGGTAGCATTGGTGCTCAGCACGGAAAACAAGATCGACGGAAAAAACAAACCAAAGGGAAAAAAAAATCTATCACCCACGCCACCAAAGAAGAGCTAAAAGAGCGCAGTTGTCCGTTGATTGATTTGTTCGATTTCTCCAACAAAATACTTTACAGTAAAATATTTTATTGAAGAAATCGAAGTGAATAACGTAAGTAATGTTTGTACTTATGGGCAGTTTTTGAAATATTATTACAAAACATCACCACTAGCATCACACGGATGTCGTTAGCGGACAATTCTCGCGTCAATTTTCAAATAAACAAACTTTCGTAAATAACTTGGCTACAAAAACGTTTCCTGTAGTCTTTGTCGTATTAGAAGCTAGATTTTTGCTTCTTCCATCGAAGTGTTTGTTGAAAATATCCGGAAATATCTTAAGACGGCCACGATTCAAAGAGAAAGTCGATGGAGAGAATCGATCAATATAGATAGGACCTTTTAAAAAGTGACGCGAGGATTTTTAGTCCTGTTCTTTTTTTATGCAAATGACATTTCAGTGCCAACATTTCAAAGGGGCATAATTGCATTTGTAAACAATGGCTTTAGCCGTTGATTTCTCGCAAATAAAAGCTCACTCATGAAAATTAATTTCACCAACAGGTAGAGGAATGTTTCCTCTTCCAGCTAGCATTGTTAATTTGGAGGAGTGAGCTTTTATTTGCGAGAAATCGACGGCTAAAGCCATTGTTTACAAAAGCAATTACGCCCCTTTGAAATGTTGGCACTGATTTGTTGTGTATGTGTGTGTGTGCTAGAGGAGAGAGCCAGATTTTGTTTTGGCTGCGTACTTGTTGAAAATCTCGGTATTAAAGTGAAATCCGAGATTTAAATTGAGGTGCTTAGCAAAATCGAGGATAGTACGAGTTTGGCGTATTATCCTCGATGGAGCTTACCGCTATAAATGTGTTTATGTTGTATTGCATTACTCATCGAAATTAAAATTAAGCCGATGAAGCAGAGGAAGCAACAACAATACATAACATTGTATGCATACATTTATTATACAGGTTATTTCTCGTCATGCATAGCATCATTTAGATGAGATTCCCATTTTATTGTTAGTCCTGTTAGTTATCACACTACACATTTACATTTTTACATTATTGTAAAGAGATAATATCAAGCATCATTCGAAATAAAAATATGTAATTGCAATACAACCTTGAAATTTCAGTGTTACATCCACCTGATATTGTGAGCTGAGGGAATATAGAGCTATATCTGATTATATGTAAAATATTTATTATTTTCATTGCAGATTATCATCTTATTTATCCATATAAATTAATTTTCATTACTTAATGTTCTGATATATTTCATTTTTCCATTACATATATTTTCATTATATAAATAAATACAGGGTTGGGAGGGAGCATCAGGGTATCATTGAAACTGGACAATGGTATGATTGACAGCCAGAGTCTATGAGGGAATAAACATCATCATTTTCTTTGTCCTAAGGATTCGATAGTGGTGTGAATTCTATTGACACAGTTGTAGGGAGATTATTGCACCCTTCTTATCAAAACATCCTGCGGGAAGCTTCATAAGTATTGCGAATTGTGTTATTCGTTTTGTTGGATCGCATCGTTGGAAGGAGACTCTCGCTCCTCCGTTTTTGCCCTTCATACAACGTTATTGTGAATTCGGACTGGTAACTCAATTCGATCTTGCTATTAAGTGGAGCCGCATACAAGACAAGATCTTCGCATGGATTGTGGCTACTTTACATACATACAGTGTCGGACAAAAGTTAAGAGTGACCAAAATAGTTTTTTATTATGACAATCTATCCAGCAGTCCACTTTTCACAAAAGTTGATAAAATTGTGTCTTTCGTAGTGTACCAACAGCGTACCATTAACTTCTCGCCGCAAGATCTTACTAATACAACCTTGCTAGTGAAGCCGTTTAAAATCGATTTGTTTATTATTTTCAACCACGAAATCAGCTGTCAAAGTGTTCAACATGACAGCGGTTTGTTTTCTATTTTCAACCAGTAAAATGCATGCATTAGTGAAACTGCTCACTAATTCTAACGTTGGTAGAGAACTCTATAGCGTACCTTCAAGGATTTTGAACGTACCTTGTAAATTCCTTGTTTTAGAGTAATTCAGCAGAACGGGTGATTTTTCGAAAATCTTTATTAAACTTTCACCAATGTAGTGAACCAATAGCGTACCTTCCGAATCTGAGGTTCATGTTTAACGTACCTAAAAATTGATAATTCATAATTATATAAAACTCTTTAAAATACATTATATGTAAAATCTGACTTCGGATTTAGATTCCTCGGGAAATTTTAGCCCGATTTAACTCAAAAAACATATCACTTAAATGTATTCTACACTACTTAATGACCAAAAGCGTGATTTTAAAACAAGTATATTGTGCCCATCCAGCTAAGCATTCTGATCACCCCTGAAAGTAGATAACTAACATGGCAGATGGCATTTTTAAATATCTTTAAACATACATTATCAATCTGTATGGGTACAGGTTGAACGTTGAGGTTCGTCAACTCAAGTTTATATGGTTTTGTAAGGAAAATTGAATGTTCATGATTTTTTTAGAAAATACATATTTTTTTTAAATTTCGTGGACTGCTGAGAATTAAATCTTCTCAAAACAGTCTCACAAATTGCAGAAACAATGTGCATGCGTAGAGGTTGAACGTACCTCAAGGCAACTCAAGTTCTTATGGATGGATGGGATGGATGATTTTGTAACTAAAATTGAATTTTTAATTTTTAATTGAATATTAAATCTTTTCAAAACATTCTCACACCGACCATATTACAGAATCTGTTCATTTCGCGAAACATTGCAAATTATGCACACTTTTCATGCAAATCTATAATAGAATCTTAAATATCCCGGTTGGGGGTGGGTGCTGATTAAACGTATCTCAATGCACTCAAATATTGAAAAGCATTGAAAATCGATGTTTTTCCATTATTTCTAAAAATACTTTTTTGTTTTGCATTTGTGCGGTGTTCGGTCGTTAAATGACGCCCCGAATGGGTCTCTATGTAGTTAAGAAACCCGACAAAACTCGATTCCCTACCGCTGGGTTGGTATAGAAACTCAAACTCCCACCACGGGTTGCCAAATAACATCTTTGGTTTTGATTTGTTTTTATAGTTTTTGTTTACTTGCTGCTATTCGTCGGAGGCAAAATAATAACAGTCGGAAGAAAAGGCTGTATGTGTATGTATGTATGTAAGGTAGCCACCATCCCTTCAAAGATCTTGTCTTGTATGCAGCTCCACTTTATAGCAAGATCAATTTGAGCTACCGATTTGAATTCACAATATCGCTGTATGAAGGGCCAAAAACGGAGGTACGGACCCGTAAGCAGAGACACTTACACGAAATTCACGGGAATTTAAGAATCTCCTTCCAACGATACGATCCAACAAATTGAATAACACAATTCGCAATACTTATTAAGCTTCCTACAGGATGGTTTGTAAAGAAGGGCGCGTCAATCTCACTGAAACTGTTGAAGTAGAATTCACACCACCACAATCGAATCGATAGGATAAAGAAAATGATAGTGTTTATTCCCTCCTAGACTCCGGTTGTCATACCACTCCATCGTCCAGTCCCAGGTCAAATAATACCCTGATGCTCCTTCCCAACCCAGTATTTATTTATATAATGAAAATATATGTAGTGGAGAAATGAAATATATCAAAACATTAAATTTGAAATAATGAATATAAATTTATATAGATAAAATAGTTGATATTCTGCAATGAAAATAATAATTATTTTACATATAATAAGATGCAGCTCTATGTTTCCTCAGCTCACAATATAAAGTGGATGTAACACTGAAATTTCAAGGTTATATTAAGCAAATATATATTTTTATCTATAATTACTAATAATGTAAGGATGTAAATGTAAAGTGTAAAGTGTGATGTATAACTAACATGACTAACAATGAAATGGGATTACGAGAAAAATAAAGGAAAGATCTCACCCGATATGTTGCATGACATCACGATGATTTCAAAGAGCTCCAATAGATATGCTACCGCTACTTCTTCAACCGGTGTTTTTTTTTTTTGACAATGCGTTTATTTTTCCAGGCTCATTTGCTGTAGCTTTGCGGAGAGGATATTCATTGTTTAGATTACAAAATTACTTAAAACTAACGTTAGTAAAGCGGGGGCCGATTACTCGCGGCTATCTCGAGGTTAGGGGTAACAAATTGTAACAAATGGATGGCAGGGTAGGGATTTTGAACACAAGGTTTGGAGAGTAATGTGCTCTTGATCTCGAACTAAGCGACACTCTGATGAAAAAGACAAACATGGGGGTACACCGATGGGCAGCTAACAACTTGGGAGAACACCAGATGGCACTAACTACTAAATCGTCAGATCTATCCGTTTTAAAAACACATAAATTAAATTCAAATAATCGAGATCTCGGCTCCCCAAGACATCTCTCGCGGGTTGTTTTCCTCGGGCCCTGAGGGATGTGGATAACTCAGATCTGGCAACACGGTGTAAGGTACATGACCACACAACATGCTCGATATTGTGATAACCACTGCCACACACACATAAATTGCTGCCTGAGAGCCCAATTCGATAGAAGTGCTAGTCTAACGAGCAGTGATTGGACATAAGCCTTGATATAACGCGTATAAAGTCGCGGCTCATGTCCAACCCTTTGAACCACGGTTTGTTCGACACCTGTGGGAGAATAGAATGTAACCATCTTCCCAAATCACCATCATTCCATTTTTGTTGCCAACTGATGAGGACTTGCTGACGAGCAATGGAGAAAATTCGTTGAAGGCGATTTGTCGCTCAAAAATACCGCCTTCCATAGCGCCCACCTTAGCCAACGAGTCCGCTTTCTCATTACCCGGAAAATACCCAAGCTAAGGTGATAGTATAGGAGCAGTTAGATAAAGCACTCAGTTTAGATCGTATTTCAGGCAGGAAATACGAGGAGTGCTTCATCGGCCTCATTGAACGAATAGCCTCCAATGAGCTAAGACTATCCGTAAAAATGAAATAATGGTCAGAAGGTAGTGAGGCAATTCGCTCTATTGCGTAAAATATAGCTGCAATTTCCGCAACGTATACGGAGCATGGTTTCTGCAGTTTATAGGAGGCGCTATGAAATTGATTAAATACACCAAATCCAGTGGAAGCATTTATGGTTGACCCATCTGTGAAAAATCTTTTATCGTTACTTACATGGTGGTACTTGATTGCAAAAATTGAGGGAACAACCATCGACCGATGGTGATCTGGTATTCCATGGATTTCTTGCATCATGGTCAGCAAATCACGATTGGAGATTAATAAAGAAGGACCAACCTCCAGCGTCATGTACTCATAGTACAAACTCATGAATCTTGTTTGAGGATTTCGGTCGAGCAGCATCTCAAAGTTTTCTATTACCAAAGGATTCATTACTTCACAACGGATGAGAAACCGGAAAGACAGCTCAGCGAAACGATCTGTCAGTGGGAGAACACTCGCGAGTACTTCGTGGCTCATCGTATGAGTCGAGTGCATACAGCCTAGCGCAATACGAAGGCAACGGTATTGAATCCGTTGCAGCTTAAGGATGTGTGTTTTTGCTGCGGATTGGAAGCAAAAGCTGCCGTACTCTAAAACCGAAAGGATAGTTGTTCGGTACAACATGATCAGATCTTCCGGGTGGGCTCCCCACCAAGTTCCGGTAATTGTACTAAGAAAATTAATCCTTTGCTGGCATTTTTGTTTCAGATACGCAATATGTTTTCCCCATGTGCATTTGGAATCGAACCAGACACCTAAATACTTGAAAGATATACTTTGAGTGATTGTTCTACCCTTTAGTTGAAACTGTAACTGTGCAGGATGATGCTTCCTAGAAAAAACAACCAACTCAGTTTTCTCCGGAGAGAATTCGATACCCAGCTTCATAGCCCAAGTAGACAAATTGTCTAAGGTATCTTGCAATGGTCCTTGCAGATCCGTTGTACTTGGTCCTATAACGGACACAACGCCGTCATCTGCAAGCTGCCTTAGCGAGCAATTTTCATCAAGACACCCATCAATGTCTTTTACATAAAAAATATAAAGAAGAGGGCTTAAACATGAGCCCTGGGGGAGACCCATGTAACTAATTCGTAAAGTTGTCGAGTTTCCATGAGAAAAGCTCATATATTTCTCAGACAACAAGTTGCTCAAATAGTTGTTAATAATTGGTGAAAGCCCACTATCGTGGAGTTTATCCGAAAGGACATCGATACAAACAGAATCAAAAGCCCCCTTAATGTCCAAGAAAACTGAAATGCTGTTTGTGCGCATAGGCCAGTTGAATTTCAGTTGAAAGCAACGCAAGACAGTCGCTCGTTCCTTTGCCTCTCCGAAATCCAAATTGCGTATCTGAAAGTAAACCATTCGACTCGACCCATTTGTCTAGACGAAAAAAAATCATTTTCTCCAACAATTTCCGTATACAGGACAGCATCGCGATGGGACGGTACGAGTTATAATCCGACGCGGGTTTACCAGGTTTTCGAATGGCGATAACTCTTACTTGCCTCCAGTCATCCGGAACAATGTTGTGCTCCAGAAATTGATTGAATAAGTTCAACAAGCGTCTCTTCGCGACGTCTGGGAGAACTTGATTCTATCCATTCCTGGAGCTGAGTTGTTACATGAGAGGAGCGGAAGTGAGAATTCCACCATCGAAAACGGGGAATCTATTTCGTTACTACCCGACGGACGATCACGAACGTTGGTTTGAACCGACACCGAATCCGGGCAAACTTTCCGCGCGAAGCTGAATATCCAACTGTCTGAGTACTCCTTATCTTCGTTGACCGGTGATGACCCGTTTCGCATTCTCCTGCCGACATTCCAGAGTGTTCTCATGGAAGTCTCTCGCGACAAACGATCGACGAACCGCGTTTTTTGGCTTTAATCAAGCCCTTAAAAGTTTTCTCGAGGTCGGTGTACCGCTCGAAATCCCCGACCTTACCGTGTTTGCGGAAGCGTTTAAACGCGGCGGACTTCTCGCTGTTCGCGTCGGTGCAATCCTTATCCCACCACGGAGTGGGAGGTCGCTTGCGAACGGAAACACCCGGAACACGTTTCGTCTGTGCTTGCAGCGCACAATCGATGATTAGACGTGCGAGAAAGGAGTACTCATCCAGTGGAGGAAGTGTTTCAACCGATTGACTGGCATCAATAACCGCGGACGCAAATTTTTGCCAGTCAATGTTTTTCGTAAGATCGAACGCGATGTCAACCGAGCGAGTAGAAGATGAACCATTGGTGATATAAATTTTGATTGGCAAGTGGTCACTACCGTAGGGATCTTGGATTACTTTCCACGAGCAATCCAACGATAGTGAACTCGAACAGAGGGAGAGGTCTAATCTACTTTCTCTTGCTGGAGGTTTGGCTACTCGTGTTACTTCCCCAGTGTTTAGAATTGTCATATTGAAGCTATCGCAAAGGTCGTATATCAACGTTGAGCGGTTGTCATCGTACAGTTCCCCCCAGCCTGTACCGTGGGAGTTAAAATCTCCTAATATCAACCGAGGCTCAGGTAAAACTGAGCAGATATCTGAGAAACCTTGGCGAGAAATCGCAGTTCTCGGAGGAAGATATAATGAGGCAATACTGAGACTTTTACCTCGAACATTTACCTGACATGCAACTACTTCAATGCCTGTCACGGAAGGCAGATCGATTCTATAAAAGGAATGGAGTTTGTTGATCCCGAGAAGCACCCCTCCATACGAATCTGCTCGATCAAGGCGAATAATGTTAAAATCGTGGAAAGGAAGATTTGTGTCATGTTTCACAAAGAGCAAATGCATCACAAAGTGAGGAGTGAACTAAAAATTTGAATGCGTCAAGTTTCGGTATAAGACTTCTACAGTTCCACTGCAGGACTGAGATCATATCCCCGACCTCATTTGGAGAATTATCCATCAAAGGATATGATCGATGCAAGGAAGGACCACTTGGAAGCTAGTTGCTTCAAAAGAGTTTTCACAATTGGAAGCACTAAATTAATAATGTTCCTCGTTGAGTCAGAGACATTGAATATATTGAAGATGCTCTCCACAATTCCAGAAAACGTGAACATGGGAGCATGTTTTTGCTGATTTTTCAGCTGTTTTTCTGGCTGAAAAAAATGGGATATCTGGGGTTTTAGATGATCCCGGAAGTGGCGGAAAGTCCTTGTTTAAATTACAAGGTTTAAATCCCGGTGGTGGGGGTTTTGGTACATTTCCGCTACCTCTTAAATTTGTCAAGGTTGGTTGAGAGTCCAAACGGGAGGCCTTACGAGGTTTTTGGATTACGTTTGTTTTGCATCGCTTCCTCGGGTTGCCGTTAAAGACAAAGAGGCGATCCTCACCAAACTCTGAATCAGAGCCCTGATCATCATCTGACAGGAGTTGGAATGTGTTGTTGCTTTTTTGGGTAGTTTGGGAGCCGGTAATTTTCAAAATTTCTGCTGGTGAACGCTTAGAGCGAGCTTCCAATGACCGCTTAAGTTTGTCTCCCTGCTGTTTGTACTTCGGGCAATCACTCAGAGCATGCGGAGTATCCTTGCAGTAAACACATTTTGGGGTAGCACGACAAGGACCTTCCATATGCACCTCCCCACATTGACAGCAGCGCGGTTTGTTTGAGCAATAGTCTGCGGTGTGACCTAGTTGCTTGCATTTCAAGCAATTTATTACCCTCGGTACAAACAAGCGTACAGGTAGTCGAACCTTCCCAATTGTGACGTAGTCAGGTAATGCCGATCCTGAAAATATCACACGAAACGAATCTGATAAGGTATACCTTTTTTTCGTGCCTATGAGCGACACTGACTGCAGTTGAATGCAGTCCAGTATCTTGACTCTTGAGAGGCAACGATTTTTGAAGATGCCGAAGGATTCGGCGTGCAGGAAATCTTCGCAAGTTAGACTCGCTTCGGTGACCACTCCTTCAATTTCTACATCACAACTGGGGACGTAGACTCGATATTCTATCGAAAAACGCTCGCATGCAATGATCTGGTTGGCCTGCTTCCGGTCGTCAACGGTAACTCGCAGTTTGTTTGGCGTCACCTTAAAAATGTCGGTAACGGCCGAGAAATGTGTTGTCAGGTCTTTTGAAATCCGAGTAATATTCAAAGGTTTTTGTTTGGGCCGGAAAAATACAACCCACGGACCTTTCGAGTCATCAGGGTATGCCTTGTGGCGGGGGGTCGCAGAAGTTTTTGGGGGAACGGGTGGAGTAGGGGGAACAGGTAGACGAGGTGGCGATGGTGGAGAAGGGGGAGTAGGAGGAGAAGGAGGCAGTGGTTTGACACTCCCTTTAGGGTAGGCTCCAGTGTTTTTGTTGGTGAGCAAATCAAGTGATTCTTCAAGGATATCAATTTCCTCAGAAGAATCGAGCTTTTCAAATGAAGGAGACTTAATCGACTCATCATCTGAGATGTCAAGCGACAATCCCCCGCTTTTATTTTTGTCATCCATTGCGGTGCCTTAAGGTATCACCGCAATGGAATGTATAGGAAACTTTGATGTTAATAATTCAAATATTTTCCTTTCCACAAATTTGAAATCAATCAATAATTAAAAATGAAAAAAGAAAAATCTACCACACTCTAGGTAAATTGCTCAGCAAAAAAAAGATTATAAAAAAAAACAAGTTAAACTTATGTATATAAATTAAATAATAAGCAAGAAAGGGTAAGCAACGCTGTAGGGGAATTAATCAGATCTTAAAAATCAGGAAACAAACCAAAGAGAAAAAAAAACTGATGAAAAAAAAAATTACTTATCTCTCTATACCGGGATGGCGCGTCTTCCCAACAGAGAAGAAATCCACTATGCGATGAAGCAGTGGGTATTCTATAGATGCAGGCAAAAACACGTGCTGGCTAACAAAGGGCCCGCTGGGATAGCCCGAATGTGTTGTTGTGTTGTAGGTACGGCTGATGACCTTGCAGTTGAACGATGCAAATGCGATGGTGCGATCGAATGATGGGATGACTCGGTTGATGACGTTAAAGTTGGACGGGCGAACCTCCAGTCTCGCCAAGGCCGCTGCTTCCAGAGCTGAGCGTCTTGGTCCACTAGTAGCACTTTTTGCTTTACTCACTAGCAGGGGAGTGGATCAAAAAATCCCCGTGCGGGGAAAAAATCCAATTTACAGAGCGCAAACAAAAAAACTTGTGACGGTGGAGAGAAGCACAAAGTAAACTTGATCAGCCGAAGGTTCGACAAGGAATCATCAACCGGTGTTAAAAACAGCACTCTCGCCTTTCGGTTCTCACACAGCAGAGCAAACCCCATCAACCACGAAATACACTCTAGAGGGATATCAGCAGAGAAAAAAAGGACTGCATCCACTTTCCATCACCAATCACTCGTGACGCCAGCTCCTCACCGGCCGAATCAACTCGCGACCAACGCCGAAATCAGAACCAAACCAGGGATGTGTTCATAATTTATTATATAAATAATGTTCATGTTTAAAGTTTTCCATACAAGTGTATCCGCGGCATTACACTGACCAGCAGACGATCACTTTTGTAAGCCGTAAACTCGCTGATTCACGGTAACGTCGACCACCGAATCACCACCAAAACTCGCGACGGACACATTATCAGCACTTTGCCCGGCTAATTTGCCAACCGGACCGTGTTCAAACTCGCACACGGTGACAAGACTCTCGATAAAACTACACGATGAAAGCGTGACATCCGAACACGGTGAACTGGCCTCCCGGGAGGCAATCGCAGGCACACTTACGCTAGTTACAAAAAAACATCCGTGCAAAGAAATGGATCCAATAAACGTCACTCTCGCGTAAGCACACCCGTCGTCGTCGAACGGCAAAAAAAAAGGAATCGGTGGGCAATTTTGTGATACGGAATTTCCACAATAAACCGGGAATGTCGGAAAGAAAGGCTGTATGTGTGAATAAATTAGGTGAGTAAATGTGAATATATTGTTTTTTTAATTACATGTTTTTTAGGAACGTGACCGAGTTCGAAGCAGGATCCTGGCAGGGGGATCGAAGCTGCCTCCCGGCAGGGAGTTTGAAGCCGGATCTCTTTGAAAGTAAGTTAATGTGTTTAATGCAAGTTAAGAGGATTGGAAGTGGACCCCGATGGAAATCCGATGAAAGATTTCGTAGACGGATCTTGATGACGGGTTCCATAGACGGATACCGATGACCGTCATCAACCGATGACGGATCCCGATGGGTAATCCGTAGACGAATTCCGATGGGAAATCCAAGTACGGAACCCGATGGGGAATCCAAGTACGGATCCCGATGGGGCTTCCGTAAACGGATCCTGATAGGGAATCCAAGAACGGATCCCGATGGGGAATCCAAGTACGGATCCTGATAGGGAATCCATGAACGGATCCCGATGGGGAATCCAAGTACGGATCTCGATGGGGAATCCAAATATGGATCCCGATGGGGATTCCAAGTACGGATCCCGATGGGAATTCTCTTCTAAACGGATACCGATGAGTACGGAACCTGATGGGTATTCCGTAAACGGAGCTCGATGAGGTTTCCGTAAACGGATCCCAATGGGGATTCCCGGGCTCCGTTTACGGAATCCTCATCGGGCTCAATTTATGGAATCCTCATAGGGTTCCATACTTGGATTCCCCATCGAAATCCGTACGTGGATTCCCCATCAGAATCCGTAATTGGATTCCCCATCGGGATCCGCTTACGGAATCCCCATCGGGATCAGGACTTGGATTCCCCATCGGGATCCATTCTTGGATTCCCCACTGGGAAGCATTTATGGGAACCCCATCGGCATCCGTTTGCAAAATCCCCATTGGGATCCGTTTGCAAAATCCCCATTAGGATCCGTTTGCGGAATCCCCAACGGACTCCGATTACGGAATCCCAATCAGGCTCCGTACTTGGATTCCCCATCGGGATCCACACTTGGATTCCCCATCGGGATCCGTACTTGGATTCTCCATCGGGATCCGTACTTGAATTCATCATCGGGATCCGTATTTGGATTCCTCATCGGGACCCGTACTTGGAATCCCCATAAGGATCCGTTTACGGAATCTCCATCGGCATGCGTTTACGGAATCACCATCGGGGTCCGTTTTCGAAATACTCATCGGGAATCGTTTACGGATTCCCCATGGAGCTCCGTTTATGGTATCCCCATCGGGTTTCGTACTTGAATTCCCCATAGGAATCCGTACTTGAATTCCTCAAAGGAAACGGACATGGATTCTCCAATGGTATCCGTACTTGGATTCCAAATCGGGATCCGTTTACAGAATTCCTATCGGGGTTCGTACTTGGATTTCTCATCGGGATCCGTATTTGGATTCCACGTCAGGATCCGTACTTGCATTCCCCATCGGGATCCGTACTTGGATTCCTCATCGGGATCCGTTGACGGAGTCCGCACCGGCATCAGTTTTGCGTAATCCCCATCGGGATCCATTTGTGAAGTCCCAATCGGGATCCGTTTACGGAATTTCCGTCGAGCTCCGTTTAGTGAATCTCCATCGGGATCCGTACTTGTATTCCCCATCGGGATCCATACTTGGATTCCCATTCGGGATCCGAACATGCATTCTTGGAATACCCATCGGGATCCGTACTTGGATTCCCCATCGGGTCCGTACTTTGATTCCCCATTGGGATCCGTACTTGGAATCTTCTTCGGGATCCGATCCTGGATTCCCCATCGGGATCCGTTCTTGAGTTCCCATCGGGATCCATTTACGGAATCCCCATCGGCATCCGTTTGCGGAATCCCTATCGGGATATGTTTGCTGAATCCCCATCGGGATCCGTTTGCGGAATGGATCGGGATCCATTTACGGAATCCCTATCGCGCTCCTTTTGCGGAATCCCCATCGGGCTCCTTTTGCGGAATCTCCACCGGGATCCGTATTTGGATTCCCCATCGGTATAGCGTTAGCGTTAGCGTTGTTATGATATACTTCGTAGATTGGATACTAGCGACACTCACGTCTCTTATGAAATTCTCAGTTAGACTACTTTCAGGAATAATGCTGAGAAGTAAACATTGGTTCCAATCTAAACAAGAGTAACAGAAGCATGACTGTCGCTATTCCCGGCCACGCCCATCTTTACCATAACTAGGGATAGGGAAGGAAATGTTGATGTAGTACTTACTTAACGAGAGGCCACCGACTTAGCGACACCCTCATAAGTGCTACGGAGTTGGAGGGTTGGGTAGGGTATTCGGTTAGGATTCACCTCAAGTTGGCGATGCAACCAAAAGTATGTATTGTTTATTTGTTGTTTATTTAATCTCTCGATAGCCGGCTATCGAAAGAACATATTAATTTTGTTTAGTGATAATGAATTTTAAGAGTCATGATGGAGAGCTTGGGATTAAACCCATGATTTTCTGCTCAGTAAACAAAAACTATCCCTCCAGGGTCATCGAGCATCTCAGAACCATAACGCTTCGCGACAATACAGGACTACGTTTTCGCTTGATATGCAAATAGTTTCCGAGGTTAATGTTCAATATCACATATACAAATGATGGTGGCGATTTATTGTGCTGTGGAAGAGCTTGGGGTTAAATCCATGATTTTCTGCTCAGTAAGCAAAATCGAGCATCTTATAATCCACAGCGCTTTGAATAACTATTATTTACGATAATTACATGAAATAAATAAAATATAAACTACAAACAAAACGTGACTGCTAAAATCCTAAAAAGATATTCTCACAAATATATTTCAGATTCCACTGTGTTCTTCCAAACAGAACGGTTGATAGTTTTCGTATTTGGATTCCCCATCGGTATCCGTACTTAAATTCACCATCGGGGTCCGTTCTTGGATTCCCCATCGGCATCCGTACGTGGATTCTCCATCGTAATCTGTACTTGGATTCCCGATCGGGATCCGTACTTGGATTCATCATCGGTATCCGTATTTGGATTCCCCATTGCGATCCGTACTTGGATTCCCAATCGTGATCCGTACTTGGATTCTCCATCGAGATCCGTACTTGGATTCCTTATCGGGCTCCGTTATTGGATTCCCCATCGGGATCCGTACTTGGATTCCCCATCGGGATCCGTACATGGAATCCCCATCGGGATCCGACCTTGGATTCCCCATCGGGATCAGTACATGGATTCCCCATCGGGATCCATACTTGGATTCCTCATCGGGATCCGTACTTGGATTCCCCATCGGGATCCGTACTTGGATTCCCCATCGGTATACGCTTACGGAATCCCCATCGGGATCAGTACTTGGATTCCCCACCGGGATCCGTTTACGGAAACCTCATCGGCATCCGTTTGCAAAATCCCCATTAGGATCCGTTATTGGATTCCCCACCGGGATCCGTTTACGGAAACTCCATCGGCATCCGTTTGAAAAATCCCCATTAGGATCCGTTTGCGGAATCCCCATCGGCATCCGATTACGGAATATCAATCAGGCTCCGTACTTAGATTCCCCATCGGGATCCGCACTTGGATTCCCCATCGGGATCCGCACTTGGATTCCCTATCGGGATCAGTACTTGGATTCCCCATCGGGATCAGTACTTGGATTCCCCATCGGGATCCGTACTTGGATTCCCCATCGGAATCCGAACTTGAATTCTCCATCGGGATCCGAACTTGGATTCCCCATCGGGCTCCTTTCGCGGAATCTCCATCGGGATCCGTACTTGGATTCCCCATCGAAATCCGTACTTGGATTCTCCATCGGGATCCGTACTTGGATTCCCCATCGGGATCCGTACTTGGATTCCCCATCGGGATCCGTACTTGGATTCCATCGGGATCCGTTCTTGGATTCCCCTTCGGGATCCGTACTAGGATTCCCCATCGAGACCCGTTTACGGAATCCCCACCGGCATCATTTTGCGGAATCCCCATAGGGATACCCAGACAACCAGAATGTACGTATATTCAAAGTTGTTTTCGTGATATACAAACATATATACAAACAAACAATTCGTATAGAATTCAAAGAAATGGCTTATACGTACACAAGTGGAGACCATATACGTGCATATTTTAATTTAATTTTAAACGAGTTGATTTAACATCATAAACGATTTAATCTGTAATAAAAAATTCATTTTGAAAAGTCTTACGATGTAATCCAATTTAATTTGAGATACAGTAAGATGGAAAAATGAGTCATCGCATATCGGTCGGAAATTCGCATTCTATACGATTTAACTTAAATATAATGCGAGGTACGCCAGGTGCGATTTTGACTTAAACTGTAGCAATTTACGATACTGTCTGTACATTATTATACGACTTCTGGTTGTCTGGGTACATTTGCGGAATCCCCATCGAGATCCGTTTACGGAATCCCCATCGGGCTTCGTGTACGAAATCCCCATCGGGCTCCTTTTACGGAATCCCCATCGGGCTCCGTTTACGGAATTCCCATCGGGATCCATACTTGCATTCCCCATTGGGATCCGTACTTGAATCCCCAATCGAAATCCGTTTTCGAAATCATCATCGGGATCCGTTTACGGAATTCCCATCAGAATCCGTACTTGGAGTCCCCATTGGGATCCGTTCATGGAAACTGTTCCCGATGGGGAATCCAATTACGGATCCCACGGGGTATCCAAGTACGGATCCCGATGGGGAATTCAAGTACGGATCCCGATGAGGAATCCAAGTACGGATCCCGATGGGTATTCCAAGTACGGATCCCGATGGGGAATCCATTTACGGATTCTGATGGGGAATCCAAGTACGGAACCCGATGGGGATTTCGTAAACGGAGCCCGATGGGGATTCCGCAAACTGAATCCAAGTAGGATCCCGATGGGGAATCCAAGTATGGATCCCGATGAGGAATCCAAGTGCGGATCCCGATTGAGAATCCAAGTACGGATCCCGATGGGGAATCCAAGTACGGATCCCGATGGGAATTCTGTAAACGGATCCCGATGGGGAATCCAAGTACGGATTCGAATGGGGAACCCAAGTAGTGATCCCCATGGAGATTCCAAGTACGGATCCCGATTGGGAATCCATGTATAGATCCCGATGGGGAATCCAAGTACAGATCCCTATGGGGACTCCAAGTATGTATCCCGATGGGGAATCCAAGTACGGATCAAGATGGGGAACCCAAGTACGGATCCCGAAGGGGAATCCAAGAACGGAGCCCGATGGGGATTCCGTAAATGGATCCCGATGGATAATCCAAGTATGGATACCGATGAGGAATCCAAGTACGTATGCCAATGGGGATTCCGTAAACGGAGCCCGGAGTCCCAAGTTGGGCAGGAGAGGATCGCAATCCAAAGTGATGCAAGTGATTCTTTGATCGAAAATATCTGTCTTTATTAATGAATTGCTTGGGAATTATTGTCATAATACATTTTACCATTGGTATATGGTGTGATTTACATTTAATTACTGTAAGCAAAATGAGATGCCTATATCGATGTGACAATTCAATATTTGTTTATTGGTGTTAATTAGCTTGCTAGGCTAAAAAGACATGGGCTGATCCCTTTTCTTTTCGGGAAATAAATTTTAAGCAAACCACAATTAGAGTAGAGAACTACTTCGGCTTAATCGACCATTTTGGGCCTATAGAGCAGAAAATTTTAAATAAATCCATGATTTCAGAAATAATTCAGATATGCGTTTGGTACGATACCTTAGTTAATAAGCTACCGAACGAAGTAAATGAGAACGCGTGATATGATGGTTTGCGCCTAATATTTTCAAAAACAAAATAAGCGCTCCGACCGAATCAATTTTTATCTTCATCCGATAGACCGAAGTGAAATGAGAATCCGTAGGCCGAGTTTTGCATCAAGAAGCAGTGTTAGTCTTTTGACAATATCTCAACGATTGGTCACCTGTCACACAATGAGGAATGAGACTTGGACATGTAAATACCCCTCTCCCCTGTTTATAACGATAACTAAAAAAACATGGATTTGACGATCACTATCCGGGAAATAAATTTAACTACAACTACAATTATATGTACCGTAAGAATTGATAAAGAGAAACCAATCGTTGAGATATTCCTTTAAATTTGTCGATCCTCTTAACGGAATCCCTTTATAAAGAGCTTTGAGTGGGTTGGTTTATTTCCTTTAAATTCCGTTATAATTCCTTATCTTTTGACAGATACGCGTATTTCGTCTACTACTTGCAGACTTCATCAGTGCCAAGTACTCAACACCACTGAAGAATCCATCTTTTATCTGCGAGTTATATACTAATCAATAGGTACTAAAAATCAGCAGGTATCCACTGCCATGTCAAAATGTACCTAACCAGGTACCTAAATTCAGCCTCCAACAGGTAGATGCATGTTACGTTGTGTTGTTTTAGGTAGCATGCTAAAGAGTCTCGACTATCCGTTTCCTTGATATCTATTAAGCAATGTTGATGAATTATGTTTAAATATTTCTAAACTTTCAGCTACGTCTAGTTTCCAAGGCGAAGATACAGGATATTAATGTTATCCTTAGTCAAATTGTGCCCCTTTGTAACGATATTGTATATTAAACCTTTATCCTTTATCCTTAAACCTTGTTTCTTAAGTTCTTTTCGTCTGACCAATGCAGATTTTATTGCAATCTGAACAAGAGATTTTGTAGACTCCGGCTTTCCCTAAGACATTTATTGAATCTTTTGTTGATCCTAACAGTGACTTCAGCTGATTTGTCGTGCTGCTGAATACTAAATCTAGGCCAAAACTTCTAAACTTTGAAATCAATGGTTTTTGTCGAAATATAGAATATATATAAGAATAGAATATAGAATGGCAGGCCTTGGATGTTATCACACGATGACACCGACACCGATGTTTACCGTTGAACGGGTGAATCGCAACTAATGCGAAGGCGCTACCTGTTAT
This sequence comes from Ochlerotatus camptorhynchus, assembly GCF_037179485.1. Taxonomy (NCBI): domain Eukaryota; kingdom Metazoa; phylum Arthropoda; class Insecta; order Diptera; family Culicidae; genus Ochlerotatus; species Ochlerotatus camptorhynchus. Next base: position 464,740 of record NW_027040656.1, read on the forward strand.
ATAGACAACCAGCTCTGCCATAGAAGTACATATGATTGGACTTGCCACACAATTATACCAATGCAAAAATGGTACAGGCATCGAAAGCTCTCAATTAATAACTGTGGAAGTGCATCTAGAACACTAGCACATAAGCTAATATGCAATATGCAATAAGCTTGAAATGCGGAGAAGAAGAAGAAGCTCTACCAGTACCATATTTTCTCGCTTCATTGGCTATACACAGTAACCAATGAGAAGTGAGAAAATATGGTACCGGCAGAGCTGGTTGTCTATACAACAGGTAGCTAACTGCTCGTTCGCATTAGTTGCGCAGACAGTCCCGGCCATAGATGTCGTCTACGCATCATTATCACCAACAACCAAGTAACAAAACGGCCCTTTTGAAAAGAGTTAGAGTAGAATTTTTAAAGAACTACAAAAATAGTTTTCACCATTAAGTCAAGGCTATTTTTTCTCATTGATGGCGCTGTTCCATTGATAGTAAGTAAGAAATTTGGAAAAGTGAATGGAACGCATATAATGGTCAAAATAAGTCAAAAAAAATAATTCATTATCGTTCAGTTTTTCCTAGAAATTTTTGATAAATAGTATTTTCTTGCAGGCTTTCTAGTTAAAAGGGACGGAATTGTTTGTATTTTTATGCAGAATATGCAAAATGGAAGGGACTTCAACTGTTAATCCTCCATCCCCCACCAAATGTTACAGAGTGTCATCAAAATACATGGAATGTTGAGATATTGAGATCGTGAGAGTGAATTTTCTCTTTCAAATTTGAATGTTTTGACTCTCTGGGGATTGGTAGTTAAACGGTTAAAAATGTATGGGAAAAAACCTTTTTTCTAGCTTATTTAACAAAAATTTCCAGGAAAAAACTGAACGACAAAGTCCATAAACGATTTATTTAGGTTGTCGTCAACTTTTTTTTTGAAAACTATGTGAAATTCATTACATGCATTACATATCTGATATATTTTTGGAGTGAATCCCCTGTTTCCAAGTTTGGTTACAAGATTACAACTCTGGAGAGCATTTTGTGTGGTCGTTGGGAGCTTGTGGTTCTGAATATGGCGATGAGTGTGCAAAATATTACGCAATTCCATCCTCCCTATTCGCACGCGCCCGAGGATCGGAGGCGAATGCCACTTCGACTTGTTTCGTCTACTTACTACTCTCTGGGGAAACTGTGCTGGGGAAGCAGCATATGCATGTAGGTAATTGGTGGATTTGATAGTTAATTCGACGCTTTTGGACAATGCTGGACATTTACCAGTTTTTCAATAGTTTTTTTTTGTTGAAAATCAACATTCGGAAGCCATATTTCTGATCGATTGGTGATAAAATTATTGAAATTGGACCAGGGACAGCTGAGTTATTAACGTTCAAAATCTTTCTTAATTTGTTACATGTTCCATTTTCGGTTTTCACAAAGTGTACCCCCATATAGAAATCAAAGACGTAGTCCTACGTAAAAAAAATCGAATTTTGCTAGTCTGATTTTCAACAATATTATACTCGGATTAAATCCCAATCACAAATGTCCGATTGATTTGGTAGCGACGTTGTTGTTAATTAATTCAATCATAAGCAAGCATTTAGCAGATTTTACAAACAGGGACTGTATTAAAAGTTAATTCGAGCTGGAGTTTACCGCCATTAATGTAGAATTCGAATCTTCTCTCGCTTGCACTCCCACCAATTTGGAATCTGTTGGTTAGGTCTGAAGAAAACAAATTTGTTTCAAAAATCTGATGGTATCTTAGATTTGTGGATAAAGGAGCACAGCTAAAATTAAGGCCATGCTGAAAGTGGCTGTGATCTCATTCCGGTCCAGTCAAAAAAAATCGGGTTGGAAAACTTCTTGGGGGGTTTTTTTCTGCAAAACAAACCGATTTAGTTCCTCGATTTTATAAGAAACGTGGGCGGAGCAATCGACTACTGTTGACATTGGTGTAGTTCCAACTCTATCGCGCTATTGGTGCTGCTGTTGCTGCCTGCCCTGTCGTCGCAGCTGCGAAAGGATCACAAGGGAAACATCCGGACGCTTCTGTTCTGCAGGATTTATCGAGCATATTATCGAAACACCCAGGGAAGTGACCAGTTTCTGACGTGGTCCAAAACTCATCATGTGACACATCAAATCACATTAGATTTCAAAAGCAATATCAATGGTAGTCAAATATGCACAGAATCATGTTGACCCCTATGGGATATGTTCCGGGCACTTCCAAGGAAATGGTCAGTTTCTGATTTAATCCAAAACCCATCATGCTCCACATAGCAAATCACATTAGATTTCAAAACCAAGACCAATGGAAGTCAAATAATGTGCCCAGGACCACCTTTCTTACTTCCAGGCATCTTTCAGGAGCCCCTAGGGAAGTGACTAGTTTCTGATATGGTCCAAACCCTGTGATTTGACACATAAAATCTCACAGAAATTGAAAAACATGATCAGTTTAAGTCAAGTATATAGTTAATTAGTTAATAAGCTACCGAACGAAGTAAATGAGAACGCGTGATATGATGGTTTGCGCCTAATATTTTCAAAAACAAAATAAGCGCTCCGACCGAATCAATTTTTATCTTCATCCGATAGACCGAAGTGAAATGAGAATCCGTAGGCCGAGTTTTGCATCAAGAAGCAGTGTTAGTCTTTTGACAATATCTCAACGATTGGTCACCTGTCACACAATGAGGAATGAGACTTGGACATGTAAATACCCCTCTCCCCTGTTTATAACGATAACTAAAAAAACATGGATTTGACGATCACTATCCGGGAAATAAATTTAACTACAACTACAATTATATGTACCGTAAGAATTGATAAAGAGAAACCAATCGTTGAGATATTCCTTTAAATTTGTCGATCCTCTTAACGGAATCCCTTTATAAAGAGCTTTGAGTGGGTTGGTTTATTTCCTTTAAATTCCGTTATAATTCCTTATCTTTTGACAGATACGCGTATTTCGTCTACTACTTGCAGACTTCATCAGTGCCAAGTACTCAACACCACTGAAGAATCCATCTTTTATCTGCGAGTTATATACTAATCAATAGGTACTAAAAATCAGCAGGTATCCACTGCCATGTCAAAATGTACCTAACCAGGTACCTAAATTCAGCCTCCAACAGGTAGATGCATGTTACGTTGTGTTGTTTTAGGTAGCATGCTAAAGAGTCTCGACTATCCGTTTCCTTGATATCTATTAAGCAATGTTGATGAATTATGTTTAAATATTTCTAAACTTTCAGCTACGTCTAGTTTCCAAGGCGAAGATACAGGATATTAATGTTATCCTTAGTCAAATTGTGCCCCTTTGTAACGATATTGTATATTAAACCTTTATCCTTTATCCTTAAACCTTGTTTCTTAAGTTCTTTTCGTCTGACCAATGCAGATTTTATTGCAATCTGAACAAGAGATTTTGTAGACTCCGGCTTTCCCTAAGACATTTATTGAATCTTTTGTTGATCCTAACAGTGACTTCAGCTGATTTGTCGTGCTGCTGAATACTAAATCTAGGCCAAAACTTCTAAACTTTGAAATCAATGGTTTTTGTCGAAATATAGAATATATATAAGAATAGAATATAGAATGGCAGGCCTTGGATGTTATCACACGATGACACCGACACCGATGTTTACCGTTGAACGGGTGAATCGCAACTAATGCGAAGGCGCTACCTGTTATATAGACAACCAGCTCTGCCATAGAAGTACATATGATTGGACTTGCCACACAATTATACCAATGCAAAAATGGTACAGGCATCGAAAGCTCTCAATTAATAACTGTGGAAGTGCATCTAGAACACTAGCACATAAGCTAATATGCAATATGCAATAAGCTTGAAATGCGGAGAAGAAGAAGAAGCTCTACCAGTACCATATTTTCTCGCTTCATTGGCTATACACAGTAACCAATGAGAAGTGAGAAAATATGGTACCGGCAGAGCTGGTTGTCTATACAACAGGTAGCTAACTGCTCGTTCGCATTAGTTGCGCAGACAGTCCCGGCCATAGATGTCGTCTACGCATCATTATCACCAACAACCAAGTAACAAAACGGCCCTTTTGAAAAGAGTTAGAGTAGAATTTTTAAAGAACTACAAAAATAGTTTTCACCATTAAGTCAAGGCTATTTTTTCTCATTGATGGCGCTGTTCCATTGATAGTAAGTAAGAAATTTGGAAAAGTGAATGGAACGCATATAATGGTCAAAATAAGTCAAAAAAAATAATTCATTATCGTTCAGTTTTTCCTAGAAATTTTTGATAAATAGTATTTTCTTGCAGGCTTTCTAGTTAAAAGGGACGGAATTGTTTGTATTTTTATGCAGAATATGCAAAATGGAAGGGACTTCAACTGTTAATCCTCCATCCCCCACCAAATGTTACAGAGTGTCATCAAAATACATGGAATGTTGAGATATTGAGATCGTGAGAGTGAATTTTCTCTTTCAAATTTGAATGTTTTGACTCTCTGGGGATTGGTAGTTAAACGGTTAAAAATGTATGGGAAAAAAACCTTTTTTCTAGCTTATTTAACAAAAATTTCCAGGAAAAAACTGAACGACAAAGTCCATAAACGATTTATTTAGGTTGTCGTCAACTTTTTTTTTGAAAACTATGTGAAATTCATTACATGCATTACATATCTGATATATTTTTGGAGTGAATCCCCTGTTTCCAAGTTTGGTTACAAGATTACAACTCTGGAGAGCATTTTGTGTGGTCGTTGGGAGCTTGTGGTTCTGAATATGGCGATGAGTGTGCAAAATATTACGCAATTCCATCCTCCCTATTCGCACGCGCCCGAGGATCGGAGGCGAATGCCACTTCGACTTGTTTCGTCTACTTACTACTCTCTGGGGAAACTGTGCTGGGGAAGCAGCATATGCATGTAGGTAATTGGTGGATTTGATAGTTAATTCGACGCTTTTGGACAATGCTGGACATTTACCAGTTTTTCAATAGTTTTTTTTTGTTGAAAATCAACATTCGGAAGCCATATTTCTGATCGATTGGTGATAAAATTATTGAAATTGGACCAGGGACAGCTGAGTTATTAACGTTCAAAATCTTTCTTAATTTGTTACATGTTCCATTTTCGGTTTTCACAAAGTGTACCCCCATATAGAAATCAAAGACGTAGTCCTACGTAAAAAAAATCGAATTTTGCTAGTCTGATTTTCAACAATATTATACTCGGATTAAATCCCAATCACAAATGTCCGATTGATTTGGTAGCGACGTTGTTGTTAATTAATTCAATCATAAGCAAGCATTTAGCAGATTTTACAAACAGGGACTGTATTAAAAGTTAATTCGAGCTGGAGTTTACCGCCATTAATGTAGAATTCGAATCTTCTCTCGCTTGCACTCCCACCAATTTGGAATCTGTTGGTTAGGTCTGAAGAAAACAAATTTGTTTCAAAAATCTGATGGTATCTTAGATTTGTGGATAAAGGAGCACAGCTAAAATTAAGGCCATGCTGAAAGTGGCTGTGATCTCATTCCGGTCCAGTCAAAAAAAATCGGGTTGGAAAACTTCTTGGGGGGTTTTTTTCTGCAAAACAAACCGATTTAGTTCCTCGATTTTATAAGAAACGTGGGCGGAGCAATCGACTACTGTTGACATTGGTGTAGTTCCAACTCTATCGCGCTATTGGTGCTGCTGTTGCTGCCTGCCCTGTCGTCGCAGCTGCGAAAGGATCACAAGGGAAACATCCGGACGCTTCTGTTCTGCAGGATTTATCGAGCATATTATCGAAACACCCAGGGAAGTGACCAGTTTCTGACGTGGTCCAAAACTCATCATGTGACACATCAAATCACATTAGATTTCAAAAGCAATATCAATGGTAGTCAAATATGCACAGAATCATGTTGACCCCTATGGGATATGTTCCGGGCACTTCCAAGGAAATGGTCAGTTTCTGATTTAATCCAAAACCCATCATGCTCCACATAGCAAATCACATTAGATTTCAAAACCAAGACCAATGGAAGTCAAATAATGTGCCCAGGACCACCTTTCTTACTTCCAGGCATCTTTCAGGAGCCCCTAGGGAAGTGACTAGTTTCTGATATGGTCCAAACCCTGTGATTTGACACATAAAATCTCACAGAAATTGAAAAACATGATCAGTTTAAGTCAAGTATATAGTTAATTAGTTAATAAGCTACCGAACGAAGTAAATGAGAACGCGTGATATGATGGTTTGCGCCTAATATTTTCAAAAACAAAATAAGCGCTCCGACCGAATCAATTTTTATCTTCATCCGATAGACCGAAGTGAAATGAGAATCCGTAGGCCGAGTTTTGCATCAAGAAGCAGTGTTAGTCTTTTGACAATATCTCAACGATTGGTCACCTGTCACACAATGAGGAATGAGACTTGGACATGTAAATACCCCTCTCCCCTGTTTATAACGATAACTAAAAAAACATGGATTTGACGATCACTATCCGGGAAATAAATTTAACTACAACTACAATTATATGTACCGTAAGAATTGATAAAGAGAAACCAATCGTTGAGATATTCCTTTAAATTTGTCGATCCTCTTAACGGAATCCCTTTATAAAGAGCTTTGAGTGGGTTGGTTTATTTCCTTTAAATTCCGTTATAATTCCTTATCTTTTGACAGATACGCGTATTTCGTCTACTACTTGCAGACTTCATCAGTGCCAAGTACTCAACACCACTGAAGAATCCATCTTTTATCTGCGAGTTATATACTAATCAATAGGTACTAAAAATCAGCAGGTATCCACTGCCATGTCAAAATGTACCTAACCAGGTACCTAAATTCAGCCTCCAACAGGTAGATGCATGTTACGTTGTGTTGTTTTAGGTAGCATGCTAAAGAGTCTCGACTATCCGTTTCCTTGATATCTATTAAGCAATGTTGATGAATTATGTTTAAATATTTCTAAACTTTCAGCTACGTCTAGTTTCCAAGGCGAAGATACAGGATATTAATGTTATCCTTAGTCAAATTGTGCCCCTTTGTAACGATATTGTATATTAAACCTTTATCCTTTATCCTTAAACCTTGTTTCTTAAGTTCTTTTCGTCTGACCAATGCAGATTTTATTGCAATCTGAACAAGAGATTTTGTAGACTCCGGCTTTCCCTAAGACATTTATTGAATCTTTTGTTGATCCTAACAGTGACTTCAGCTGATTTGTCGTGCTGCTGAATACTAAATCTAGGCCAAAACTTCTAAACTTTGAAATCAATGGTTTTTGTCGAAATATAGAATATATATAAGAATAGAATATAGAATGGCAGGCCTTGGATGTTATCACACGATGACACCGACACCGATGTTTACCGTTGAACGGGTGAATCGCAACTAATGCGAAGGCGCTACCTGTTATATAGACAACCAGCTCTGCCATAGAAGTACATATGATTGGACTTGCCACACAATTATACCAATGCAAAAATGGTACAGGCATCGAAAGCTCTCAATTAATAACTGTGGAAGTGCATCTAGAACACTAGCACATAAGCTAATATGCAATATGCAATAAGCTTGAAATGCGGAGAAGAAGAAGAAGCTCTACCAGTACCATATTTTCTCGCTTCATTGGCTATACACAGTAACCAATGAGAAGTGAGAAAATATGGTACCGGCAGAGCTGGTTGTCTATACAACAGGTAGCTAACTGCTCGTTCGCATTAGTTGCGCAGACAGTCCCGGCCATAGATGTCGTCTACGCATCATTATCACCAACAACCAAGTAACAAAACGGCCCTTTTGAAAAGAGTTAGAGTAGAATTTTTAAAGAACTACAAAAATAGTTTTCACCATTAAGTCAAGGCTATTTTTTCTCATTGATGGCGCTGTTCCATTGATAGTAAGTAAGAAATTTGGAAAAGTGAATGGAACGCATATAATGGTCAAAATAAGTCAAAAAAAATAATTCATTATCGTTCAGTTTTTCCTAGAAATTTTTGATAAATAGTATTTTCTTGCAGGCTTTCTAGTTAAAAGGGACGGAATTGTTTGTATTTTTATGCAGAATATGCAAAATGGAAGGGACTTCAACTGTTAATCCTCCATCCCCCACCAAATGTTACAGAGTGTCATCAAAATACATGGAATGTTGAGATATTGAGATCGTGAGAGTGAATTTTCTCTTTCAAATTTGAATGTTTTGACTCTCTGGGGATTGGTAGTTAAACGGTTAAAAATGTATGGGAAAAAACCTTTTTTCTAGCTTATTTAACAAAAATTTCCAGGAAAAAACTGAACGACAAAGTCCATAAACGATTTATTTAGGTTGTCGTCAACTTTTTTTTTGAAAACTATGTGAAATTCATTACATGCATTACATATCTGATATATTTTTGGAGTGAATCCCCTGTTTCCAAGTTTGGTTACAAGATTACAACTCTGGAGAGCATTTTGTGTGGTCGTTGGGAGCTTGTGGTTCTGAATATGGCGATGAGTGTGCAAAATATTACGCAATTCCATCCTCCCTATTCGCACGCGCCCGAGGATCGGAGGCGAATGCCACTTCGACTTGTTTCGTCTACTTACTACTCTCTGGGGAAACTGTGCTGGGGAAGCAGCATATGCATGTAGGTAATTGGTGGATTTGATAGTTAATTCGACGCTTTTGGACAATGCTGGACATTTACCAGTTTTTCAATAGTTTTTTTTTGTTGAAAATCAACATTCGGAAGCCATATTTCTGATCGATTGGTGATAAAATTATTGAAATTGGACCAGGGACAGCTGAGTTATTAACGTTCAAAATCTTTCTTAATTTGTTACATGTTCCATTTTCGGTTTTCACAAAGTGTACCCCCATATAGAAATCAAAGACGTAGTCCTACGTAAAAAAAATCGAATTTTGCTAGTCTGATTTTCAACAATATTATACTCGGATTAAATCCCAATCACAAATGTCCGATTGATTTGGTAGCGACGTTGTTGTTAATTAATTCAATCATAAGCAAGCATTTAGCAGATTTTACAAACAGGGACTGTATTAAAAGTTAATTCGAGCTGGAGTTTACCGCCATTAATGTAGAATTCGAATCTTCTCTCGCTTGCACTCCCACCAATTTGGAATCTGTTGGTTAGGTCTGAAGAAAACAAATTTGTTTCAAAAATCTGATGGTATCTTAGATTTGTGGATAAAGGAGCACAGCTAAAATTAAGGCCATGCTGAAAGTGGCTGTGATCTCATTCCGGTCCAGTCAAAAAAAATCGGGTTGGAAAACTTCTTGGGGGGTTTTTTTCTGCAAAACAAACCGATTTAGTTCCTCGATTTTATAAGAAACGTGGGCGGAGCAATCGACTACTGTTGACATTGGTGTAGTTCCAACTCTATCGCGCTATTGGTGCTGCTGTTGCTGCCTGCCCTGTCGTCGCAGCTGCGAAAGGATCACAAGGGAAACATCCGGACGCTTCTGTTCTGCAGGATTTATCGAGCATATTATCGAAACACCCAGGGAAGTGACCAGTTTCTGACGTGGTCCAAAACTCATCATGTGACACATCAAATCACATTAGATTTCAAAAGCAATATCAATGGTAGTCAAATATGCACAGAATCATGTTGACCCCTATGGGATATGTTCCGGGCACTTCCAAGGAAATGGTCAGTTTCTGATTTAATCCAAAACCCATCATGCTCCACATAGCAAATCACATTAGATTTCAAAACCAAGACCAATGGAAGTCAAATAATGTGCACAGGACCACCTTTCTTACTTCCAGGCATCTTTCAGGAGCCCCTAGGGAAGTGACTAGTTTCTGATATGGTCCAAACCCTGTGATTTGACACATAAAATCTCACAGAAATTGAAAAACATGATCAGTTTAAGTCAAGTATAGTGTCCAGATCCACATTGGCCACATTCTGGTATGTTCCGGGTACCCCCAGGGAATTGTCCAGTTTCTGACTAGGGCCAAAACCCAACACGCAACAACATACCAGACAAATTTCAATAAATACAGGTTTTATAATTATTTCACTGGGAAGCACGAGGAGCAGGAGGACGAGCAGTTCAAGGCTTTTTGTTAAAGCCACACATCAATCCCGGAGACAGCCATCGGAGGTCAATTTCACGGTAATTGCCGTATAAAAACCGTGTACGAATGCGCACGAGATTAAAAAATGGCTGACCACGAAATCAGGGATGAGTTGGTTTTGACTCGGGTTTTGACGTTTGAAATACAACGGCCAAAAATAGACCAACCGGTGCGTATGCACACAGTTTGATCTATTTTGGATCTAGATCAGACCACCGCTAAAGATGCCCTTAGGTTTAACGTTTAAAATAAGTCATATTTTTTTTATTTACTTCACGATTCAGGGTTAGGGTGAGGGTTACCGCCATAAGCATGTTTCAATTCGATAGATTGTACAAATAGAACGTTGTGCGAATACAGCGCATTTTGTCCGACGTTATGTTTTATATACAGATCGAGAGTAAAATCAATTGGCCCGTGTCGGAATTTTCGATTTTCTACTTTGGACCCATGCATTAATTATGTCACGCTAAATCGAGCAATAAATTACCCCTCCCCCCTATCGTGACGTTTTTCCTATACCTAATGCATTGCTTGTCACAAAATCTTAGACCCCCCTTCCCCCTTAGAGCGTGACATAATATATGCATCAACCCTTTACCGTATACGTTACTATTGATGCATCTACGTTACGGTCGGCCAGCAGATGGAAATGATGTGAAAATGATAATGACGTTTTGCTAGCTGTCAAATCGTATGGAATATTTTTTAGTACATCATCACTTTTGTGGTTTTGGATTTCAAACCTAGGTGTCGCATGCACTGGTGCAGTTTCGCGTAGATTCATCAATACAAATGAATTGTATTGGTAGAAAAATATGTATTTAATTTGTTATAAAACCGCTTTAAAGCAGTCAAGCTGTACTTGAACTTGCCATTAAAACTGGTATAATCCTACCAATATTTTCCGTGTAAAAAGCGTACTTTCCACTAGGTGGCACTCTGAAATACAACGATGTTTTTTTCACTTTTCGAAGCAGAGATGAGCTTCCTTTCTCTGATAATTGATGAATCTACGCGAAACTGCACCAATGCATGCGACCCCTAGGTTTGGATTCCAAAACCATAAAAGTGATGATGTACTAAAAAATATTCCATACGATTTGACAGGTAACAAAACGTCATTATCATTTTCACATCATTTCCATCTGCCGGTCGACTGTAACGTAGATTCATCAATAGTCAAAAATGCATGAAAAACATCAATTTTTCATAACATCAACTACGTCATACTGCAACCCTTTAATGTTTTTAGATTCTTTTATTTGATAATTGACCACGGTTCGCCATATTATGCCCTTTTGCAAGTATGCAAGATCGCGGCATTATCAAGGAATGTATGAGGTGTCCTCATCTGTTTATCCCAGATGACATAAGAGGATCGCAGAACCTTAGAAAATTTCTTTTCCAATAAGCGATGTCCAAACCTGGGTATCCCAAGCTGGGCAGGAGAAGATCGCAATCCAAGTGATTCTTTGATCTTTATTAATGAACTGCTTGGGTTTATATACGGAATTATTATCATAATACATTTAAAAAATTGGTATGGTGTGATTTAAAGGGTGATACGGTCAAAATTTGGTCAAGGGAAAACGCGTGTAAATCGGTGAAATCGTTTATTTAAAAAATCAAATTAAATTTCTTTTTCAAGTTCAATTAGTATAAAATTCAGGAAAAATATTCAGTTAGGCTTCCGCTTTTCCAAATCCGAATTGCCGGGCCTTACGCTTGACCCCTGCCATCAGATTTTGTACAGCCACCTTGTCCACCTTCTTCGCCGCAGAAAGCCAGTTTGCCTTAAACTGCTGCTCGCCTTTAGCAGTTTTTTTGGTCTTCTTTAGGTTCCGCTTGACAATAGCCCAGTATTTCTCAATGGGGCGGAGCTCTGGCGTGTTGGGAGGGTTCTTGTCCTTGGGAACCACCTGCACGTTGTTGGCGGCGTACCACTCCATGGCCTTTTTACCGTAATGGCAAGATGCCAAATCCGGCCAAAACAGTACGGAACAACCGTGTTTCTTCAGGAAAGGCAGCAGACGTTTATTCAAACACTCTTTCACGTGAATTTCTTGGTTGACCGTCCCGGAAGCTATGAAAATGCTGATTTTCAAGCCACAGGTACAGATGGCTTGCCAAACCAGATATTTCTTTGCGAACTTTGACAGTTTCATGTGCTTGAAAACATCTGCTACCTTTCCCCTTCCTTTTGCCGTATAAAACTCCTGTCCCGGATGCTGCTTGTAGTCGGCTTTGACGTAGGTTTCGTCGTCCATTACCACGCAGTCAAACTTCGCCAGCATCGTCGTGTACAGCCTCCGGGATCGCGCTTTGGCCGTCGTATTTTGTTTATCATCGCGATTTGGAGTCACTACCTTCTTGTAAGTCGACTCGTTTTTTGGCTCGATGCACGGTTGTAGACGATACACCCAGCTTATTTGCGGCATCTCGGAGAGAGAGGTTAGGGTTTCGCTTGAAACTACCGGCAACTCACTTAGTCGTCTCAGCGGCTTCCGGTTTTCGATTTCCCCCCGATCCAGACTTCCTGGCTGTCGACAAACGTTCCCCAAACACTTTAATTACATTTGTAACGGTTGATTTGGCAACTTTTAGCGATTTTGCCAACTTTGCGTGCGAGTAGCTCGGATTTTCGCGATGCGCGAGCAAAATTTTGATAGCTGCTCTTCTTGCTTGGACGGCATTTTGACAACTGAAGAGTGAATTCCAAAATCAAAATAGGAGCAACATTCTACACACACACACACCTTCAAAATGAGGGGTGTTCAGGTTTTTTAAATGCAAAATTGAAAGAAATACGTCAAGTTGATATTGACCAAATTTTGACCGTATAACCCTTTACATTTAATTACTGCAAGCAAAGTGAGATGCCTATATCGGTGTGAAAATTCTATGTTTGTTTCATTGATGTAAATGTGCTTGCTAGGCTATTAAGGTATTGAAAGGTGTAACATGATCCACGGATAAAGGTAAAAGAATAATTCTGTTTGTCAAGGCTATGGTAGAAGTGAACGCTACTGATGTGAGTGCAATTGCATGATATGCTTTTTTTTGTCTTATCGGCAAGTTTAATAAATTCAATTCATACAGTAGCGTAAATGGTTTTAGCTACAAATGACATACTGATCCCGATGGGGATTCCGTAAACGGAGCCCAGTGTGGATTCCGCAACCGGATGCCGGTGGGGATTCCGTAAACGGATCCCGATGGGGATTCCGTAATACGGATACCGATGGGGATTCCGTAAAACGGATCCCGATGGGGATTCCGTAAAACGGATCCCGATGGAGATTCCGTAAACGGATCCCGATGGGGATTCCGTAGACGGATCCCGATAGGGATTTCGTAAACGGATCCCGATGGGGATTCCGTAAACGGATCCCGATGGGGATTCCGTAAACGGATCCCGATGGGGATTCCGTAAACGGATCCCGATGGGGATTCCGTAAACGGATCCCGATGGGGATTCCGTAAACGGATCCCGATGGGGATTCCGTAAACGGATCCCGATGGGGATTCCGTAAACGGATCCCGATGGGGATTCCGTAAATGGATCCCGCTGGGGATTCCGTAAACGGATCCCGATGGGGATTCCGTAAACGGATCCCGATGGGGATTCCGTAAACGGATCCCAATGGGGATTTCGTAAACGGATCCCGATGGGGATTCCAAGTACGAATCCCGATGAGGATTCCGTAAACAAATCCCGATGGTGATTCCGTACATGGATCCCGATGGAGAATCCGTAAACGGATCCCAATGAGGAATCCAAGTACGGATCCCGATGGGGAATCCAAGTGCGGATCCCGATGGGGAATCCAAGTACGGATCCCACTGGGGAATCCAAGTACGGATCCCAAAGGAGAATCCAAGTACGGATCCCTATGGGGATTACGTTCACGGATCCCTATGGGGATTACGTTCACGGATCCCCATCAGAATTCGTCTGCAAAATCCTCATTAGGATCCATCTACGGAATTCCCAACGGGATCCGTATTCTGATTCCCCAACGGGATCCGTATTTAGATTCCCCATCGGGATCCTTCTTTTGAATCTTCATCGGAATCCGTCTACGGTATACGTTTACGGAATCCCTATTATGATCCGTTTACGGAATCCTCATCGGGTTCCGTCCACGGAATCCCCATCGGGATCCGTTTACAGAATCCACATCGGGATCCGTCTACGGAATCTACATCAAAATTCGTCTGCGGAATCCCCATTTGGATCCGTCTACGGAATCCTCATCGGGATTTGGTTGTGGAATCCCTATCGGGACTCGTATTCGGTTTCCCTATCTGTACCCGTATTCGGTTTCCCCATCGGGATCCGCATGCAAAATCTCCTTTGGGAGCCGTTTACCGAATCTCCATCGAGTTCCGTCTACGGAATCCCCATCGGGATCCATCTATGGAATCACCATCGGGACTCGTATTCTATTCCCTCATTGGGATCCGTTTACGGAATCCCTCGGGATCCACTTTAACGAAACTTAATCTTAACCTTCACTTACCTTTCCGGATTTTAACTGGCTGCCGGAATCCAGGTTCGGACTTCCAGCCGGGATCCGGCTTTAGACTATGCAATTTCCTTAAAGAAAACATGTTATTAAGCAACAATTAATTCACATTTACGTACCAAACAGCCATTCGTTTTCCCGGAATATTATTATGTCTCCTCATAAGCCGACCATTTCAAAACATTATCAACATAAAACACTTGGACGCGGTTTTTGTTCTGTTGTCAAACAAAATAGCAACCCATCTCGGGTTGCAGCTCGGTCTTCAAATTTGAAGACCCTCTACTACCCGAGAGTGCGTACACGGTTAAGTTTTCATGTTGTACACCCATATAGAATCCCGCGTTACAACCCCGGGTTTAACCCCTTTAGCACCCGCGGTGGAGCAAAAAAGGTTATCTTCCATTTAATTTCACCTAATTAATTTTGGTATCCATGACAGATACGTATTTCGACTACAATGTGCAGTCTTCATCAGTGTCATTCCCACTAAAGAACTTATCAAAATCTAGCCCCCTTAGGTACTCATCCCCTAGGTAAAAAAGTCAAGATCATAGGTATAAAAATGAAACTACAATGTGTTGAATCGGAACCTACCTAACTAATAAAAACCAAAGATTTAAGTAAGCTAAAGGAGAAAAATCTATACAACTCTCTAAAGGCTTGGTAGCCATCATAATGAAGTAATGAAATTGGGTTGTTAGCGGAATGCTAAATAAAACAGCAAAAAAGGTTATCTTCCATTTAATTCCACTTAATTAATTTTGGTATCCATTACAGATACGTATTTCGACTACAATCGGAATGAATACAATGAAGACTGCACATTGTAGTCGAAATACGTATCTGTCATGGATACCAAAATTAATTAAGTGGAATTAAATGGAAGATAACCTTTTTTGCTGTTTTATTTAGCATTCCGCTAACAACCCAATTTCATTACTTCATTATGATGGCTACCAAACCTTTGGGGATTTTCCGTATTAGAGAGTTGTATAGATTTTTCTCCTTTAGCTTACTTAAATCTTTGGCTTTTATTAGTTAGGTAGGTTCCGATTCAACACATTGTAGTTTCATTTTTATACCTATGATCTTGACATTTTTACCTAGGGGATGAGCACTTAAGGGGGCTAGATTTTGATAAGTTCTTTTTTTTTCCTTTGGTTTGTTTTTTCCGTCGATCTTGTTTTCCGTGCTGAGCACCAATGCTACCGACGTACCAGGAAGGCAGCTCCCACACCTAGACCCTACCTATCGACCCATCAACTCATGAACCGGGAACCAACGTCTTTACTTCCCAAAGGAAGGCGTGATCAGAGATGTTATGCCTCAGATCATCCCGGCGGCGCCGACTGGGATTGAACCCGGGCCTGCTGGGGTGACAGCACTCATTTGTAGTACCAGAATGGTGGGTTTGGCGTGAATCTATTAAATAAATTTGGAAATTGGAATGTCTATCGGGATCCGTACTTGGAATCCCCATTGGGATCTGTACTTGAATTCCCCATCGGGATCCGTTTACGGAATCCCCATCGGGATCCGTACTTGGATTTCCCATCGCGATCCGTACTTGGATTCCCCATCGGGAACCATACTAACATTCCTCATCGAGATTCGTGTACGTAATCCCCATCGGGATCCATACTTGGATTCTCCATCGGGATCCGTACTTGGATTCCCCATCGGGATCCGTTCTTGGATTCCCCATCGGGATCCGTTCTAGGATTCCCCTTCGGGATCCGTACCAGGATTCCCCATCGGGATCCGTACTAGGATTCCCCATCGGGATCCGTACTTGTATTCCCCATCAGGATCCATTTACGGAATTCCCATCGGAATCCGTACTTGGATTCCCCACTGGAATCCGTTTACGGAATCCCCATCGGGATCCGTACTTAGATTCCCCATCGGGATCCGTTTACGGAATCCCCATTGGGATTCGTGTACGAAATTCCCATTGGGATTCGTTTACGGAATCCCCATTGGGATTCGTTTACGGAATCCCCATCGGGATTCGTTTACGGAATCCCCATCGGGATCCGTACTATGATTCCCCATCGGGATCCGTACTATTATTCCCCATCGGGATCCGTACTAGGATCACCGACTAACCGACATGACACTTAATTCTGACTTTTGCCCGAAAATCGTAAACGGCCGATTTAAATGTGCAGTGATCTGAACTGTCAAAACCATACAATTTTTTGATCTAGATACAAATACTTTGCCCAGAATATTTCAGACACGAACCAATTCATAACTTTTTCATGTGGGTTCATGGCTTAGCTAAATATTTCCCGCGACCACGGAGCCAGATCCCGCATAGAAAATTACCATTTCTAGAACAGTTCAAACTTCACTGGCACCTTACTAGCTATGTTAACTTTACACAAAATAGTTTTGTTATGGTTTATGGAATATAATAAACATTAAAGAAACACTACTTTCAACTGTTACAATTTCAGGTATGTTCCAGCTAAATTTTGTTACGGTTGATCAACTATACTGAACTGTTACAAAACATTACGAATAAAAGTTGTAAACAACTTTTACAACGCTTACGTGTTTCGATTATGGTTGCTTTATGTTTTTACAATTGGTACAAACAGAAGAAAACGCTTTTGATTGAAACCGTGCTCGTGAGTTCATTGTGTTGTTTTGTTCGTTAATTTATTTTTAAAACCCTCGGTAATATTAGCTTAAAGTATAAATATTTCTTAAAAGCGCATGCATTTTCTACAAAAATATTCAGGACTGACAGCGGTTTACATGTGAAGGAGATTTCGATGCTGGTGGCTCACATCATTCAAAAAGGAAATCGAAGCGGGTTCGTTATGCCGGTGCCTTTTTATCTTCCAGAAATGGAATGGAGTTTGTTTTGCAGGGCAAATTCATTTATCTATTCATTTTATATTAAGATCAATAAACATGTTACCAAGAGCAAGGGAGGTATCCACAAAAAGAAATCTTGTAAATCACTTTAAAATTAAAGAACAACCCATGACGGCTGTATTCCAGATAAGCTACGACAGTATTTATTATAACGTCAATAAGTATGGTAATTTATACCATTTCATAGGATATCATGAAGTTAACAACAATGGTTGGTTCTAAACCGTACTACCTTATTCGAAAGTTAATGGAAATAGTTTCACACATCCAACTAGAACCTTTTCTGATGTGGTAAGGCTATAGTTGTTTTGCTAAAAATGTATGGGAAAAAGCGAGATTTCGTATGGTGAACGTTCTTAACCACCCATTGTTCGTATGGTTGGGTCTTCGAAAACCTTAATCAATATGGTCAAAACTTTATCTAGGTACGGTTTGATTAAAGTTGACTGAACCTTTCTCATTATGGTTTTCAGAGGAAGATAAACCATTTTCAATGTGGTAATCGTATGGTTGTGATTTATGCGGGATGTCAGCAGTGTGCTTTGGTCAGAAATTTTATTGTTTTTGCTATGGTCATTCATGTCGGTTTGTCGGTGCTAGGATTCCCCATCGGAATTCGTACTTGTATTCCCCATCGGGATCCGTTTACGGAATCCTCACTGGAATCCGTACTTCGATTCCCCACCAGGATCCGTTTACGGAATCCCCATCGGGATCCGTACTTAGCTTCCCTATCGGGATCCGTTTACGGAATCCCCATCCGGATTCATTTACGGAATCCCCATCGGGATCCGTTTGCGGAGTCCCCATCGGGCTCCATTTACGGAATTCCCATCGGGCTCCATTTACGGAATTCCCATCGGGATCCGTACTTGGATTCCCCAGCGGGATCCGTACTTGGATTATCCATTGGGATCCGTACTTGGATTCCCCATCGGGATCCGTTTACGGAATCCCCATTGGAATCCGTTTACGGAATCCCCAGCGGGATCCGTTTACGGAATCCCCATCGGGATCCGTTTACGGAATCCCCATCGGGATCCGTTTACGGAATCCCCATCGGGATGCGTTTACGGAATCCCCATCGGGATCCGTTTACGGAATCCCCATCGGGATCCGTTTACGGAATCCCCATCGGGATCCGTTTACGGAATCCCCATCGGGATCCGTTTACGGAATCCCCATCGGGATCCGTTTACGGAATCCCCATCGGGATCCGTTTACGGAATCCCCATCGGGATCCGTCTACGGAATCCCCATCGGGATCCGTCTACGGAATCCCCATCGGGATCCGTTTACGGAATCCCCATTGGGATCCGTTTACGGAATCCCCATTGGGATCCGTTTACGGAATCCCCATTGGGATCCGTTTACGGAATCCCCATTGGGATCCGTTTACGGAATCCCCATTGGGATCCGTTTACGGAATCCCCATTGGGATCCGTTTACGGAATCCCCATCGGGATCCGTTTACGGAATCCCCATCAGGATCCGTTTACGGAATCCCCATCGGGATCCGTATACGGAATCCCCATCGGGATCCGTTTACGCAATCCCCATCGGGATCCGTTTACGGAATCCCCATCGGGATCCGTTTACGGAATCCCTATTGGGATCCGTTTACGGAATCCCCATTGGGATCCGTTTACGGAATCCCCATCGGGATCCGTTTACGGAATCCCTATCGGGATCCGTCTACGGAATCCTCAGCGGGACCCGTTTTACGGAATCCCCATCGGGATCCGTTTTACGGAATCCCCATCGGGATCCGTTTTATGGAATCCCCATCGGGATCCGTTTTACGGAATCCCTATTACGGAATCCCCATCGGGATCCGTTTACGGAATCCCCATCGGCATCCGGTTGCGGAATCCACATTGGGCTCCGTTTACGGAATCCCCATCGGGATCAGTATGTCATTTGTAGCTAAAACCATTTACGCTACTGTATGAATTGAATTTATTAAACTTGCCGATAAGACAAAAAAAATGCATATCATGCAATTGCACTCACATCAGTAGCGTTCACTTCTACCATAGCCTTGACAAACAGAATTATTCTTTTACCTTTATCCGTGGATCATAATACCTTGATAGCCTAGCAAGCACATTTACATCAATGAAACAAACATAGAATTTTCACACCGATATAGGCATCTCACTTTGCTTGCAGTAGTTAAATGTAAATCACACCATACCAATTTTTTAAATGTATTATGACAATAATTCCGTATATAAACCCAAGCAGTTCATTAATAAAGATCAAAGAATCACTTGGATTGCGATCTTCTCCTGCCCAGCTTGGGATACCCAGGTTTGGACATCGCTTATTGGAAAAGAAATTTTCTAAGGTTCTGCGATCCTCTTATGCCATCTGGGATAAACAGATGAGGACACCTCATACATTCCTTGATAATGCCGCGATCTTGCATACTTGCAAAAGGGCATAATATGGCGAACCGTGGTCAATTATCAAATAAAAGAATCTAAAAACATTAAAGGGTTGCAGTATGACGTAGTTGATGTTATGCAAAATTGATGTTTTTCATGCATTTTTGACTATTGCAGGGCTGGTAGCGAGTCACTTTTTAGTGACTTGGTCACTTTTTTCAAGTCAGTCACTAAAAAGTCTCTTTTTTAAGGCCAAGTCACTAAAGTCACTTTTTCTTGTAATAAGTCACTATTTTCAACTTTATTAGCGTGAATTTATTTCAAGATTGACTATTCTTTACGTTGTGACGTTTAATAGTCTTTCACTATATACAGGATGTCTACTCATTTTTCTGGATAAAATTACCTGAGTTTTCCAAGTAAGTAAGTCCCAGATCTAAAAATATTCAATGTCTTGAAGTTTCGTATTCCATGTACAAGTTCAAGATCTTGAAAATATTCAAAGTGGCTGAATTAAGTAAAAAAAAAAAGATTTATTTCAAGTTCGTAATTAACTTTATTATAGATAAGAGATCTTCAATGCAGTCCTATTAACTTTAAAAGAACTGTAGGGACTTTGTGAAGATCTATAAATAAACTGCAAGAACATAAGGGGAGTTTACACGCTGAAAATATGGGAAACTTACTGGAAGCTATAAGAACCTCAAAGCGGTTTTTTTAGCATCCGACACTTTTCAGGAACTTTTATGAAGTTCCTAGAATTTCAGAGAACTTCACAGGTGTCAAGTGAACTTGACAAATTTAGAAAACTTTAGGGGTATTGTGCAAATTTTAAAGATGTTCTAAGCACCAAAGAAAAGCTATATAGATTAAAAATTCATAATCGTAAATTTAGATAAATTCAAGATAGTTCCATGATGTGCTGAAAAACAAATCGAGAACCCTTCAGATGTTCCGAGAATTTCAGGGAAGTACACAGACCTTCAAAGAATTTATGAAAACTTCAGAAATATTTCAGAAACTTCACAGAAGTCCAGAGAATTTCAGGGAAATTTGAAGGTGTTTACGGGAATTCTATTTATTTTCGAGCAGAACCGAGATCTTCAATAGAACTAAGAGCTTTATGGAAGCTTCGAGAACATCAAGACAGATCGGAGAATCAAAGGGCAGTTCAAATAATTGCAAGAAAATATTTGAAACCTCAAAGAAGTTTCGAGAAACTCAGTGAATTTCCGAAAACTTCAGCAAAGCTCCGAGAGAAATATTTTAAATTTTATGAACATCCGGAAAACGTGAGAGTATTTTAAGGGTGTTATATCATGGAGATTTCTAGAACTTAAAAAAAAATCGAAAATTTAGCAAAGTTGATAAGAGAACATCAACGAAATTTCATTAATAAAAAAGCGAGAACTTTTAGCAAGCAGCGATATGTTCAAGAAATTCCAGAGAACTCAATTTAGATATTTTTATATAGTTTAATGATATTCAGGCAAGTTCCGAGTACTTCGAGGACGATCAGATTGCTTCAGAATAATCCCATTAACTTAAGCAAATTTGCAGCGACTTGCAAGGAATTATAGGGTATTCCAAGAATTCTATGATTGATCCTAAAACGTCAGAAGTGTCATGGAATTATGAATATATATCAGAAAATTTGCTAAATTATTAAACAAATTTAGAGAATTTCAGGTAAGTATAGATAAGATAAGTATAGGGAAAAGCGAGGGTTAATAATAGTAATAATACTTGAGGAACATTTTCGAAACTTCAATGAACATTAATTAATTTCAGTAAAGTTGCTGGTTCTTAAAAAATACTGAAAACTTCAGGGTAGTCTAGAGAACTTTTAGGAAATTCAGTAATCGGTGCCTAACCAGTAAAGTTTAGACTAAAGGGCGAACACGAAATTATTGCGACACAATCAACAGGGCATAACTTTTTTACCATTGGGTAAAAATCAACCAAATTTTGCACACTTTCTCATTGATGTGTATTGTGTACATGCTGTAAAACTCGAAGTCGTGTTTTTCGATTCAACGAAAATGGAGGTGAACCAACGCGAGTTGAGAGAACAAATTCTTTCCAAACACCTGGAATTTCCTGACCTGTCGCACCGGCAGTTGGGAAAAATGTTGAACATTCACCATTCAACCGTCTCCAGAGTGTTGAAGCGGTTCCAGGAGCGGTTGACGTTGGACCACGGCAAAGGAGCTGGAAGAAAACCGGGACCGGAGAACAAAAAGACGGAGGGAAAGGTGAAGCGGATGATTAAAGCAAATCCCAACGTCTCAAGCCGTGATTTGGCTAAAAAGATCGGCATGTCGCAGAGCTACGTCCAGAATGCAAAGAAGAGAGCTGGACTACATACATACAAGGTACAGAACTTCCCAAACCGCGATGAGCGGCAACAATCGACGGCTAAAATTCGGGCACGGAAGCTCTACGAGAAGATGCTGACAAAATATGGCTGCTGTGTGATGGACGACGAAACGTATATAAAAGCCGATTTTAAGCAAATTTCGGGGTTGGAGTTTTTCACCGGCAAGAGCAAGTTCGATGTGGACGACAAATTTAAGAAGAAGAAAATGTCGAAGTTCGCCTCCAAATATCTCATTTGGCAGGCCATCTGCTCTTGTGGACTGAGGAGTGAGCCTTTCGTGACAAAGGGGACAGTAAATGGCGAGATCTACAAATCTGAGTGCCTCGAGAAGCGCCTTTTGCCGTTCTTGCAGCAGCACAACGAAGCTCCGCTATTTTGGCCAGATTTGGCATCATGCCACTATTCTAAAAGTGTCCTGGAGTGGTATGAGGCCAATTCTGTCCATTTTGTTCCAAAGGACATGAATCCGCCAAACTATCCAGAGCTGCGCCCGGTGGAGCAGTACTGGACAATAATGAAGTTCCCGCTCGGAAGAGCAAGAAGGCAGTCAAAGACGAGAAGGACATGTTAAGAAAATGGAAAAAACTGAGAAACTGGTACCGGATGACACTGTAAAGACTTTGATGGAGGGCATCAAGCGAAAATGCGTTCAATTTTACACTCAAGGTTCCATCGATTAACTTTTCTTTTGATTTTTGAAGTAAATATATGTATAAAACTACCCTAAAATTTTGGTTTGATTCTAAACATTATAAGAAAATTGGCATTACATTTTCGGTGTCGCAATAATTTCGTGTTCGCCCTTTATTGAAGAAGTTTTAAATTAGTGCCGATAATTTAAGGGAACTTCAGAAAAATCTTTAGAACTTCAGTGAAAATCATAAGACTATATTAATTATTTCGTTCTAATTCCATGAAAATTGAGGGGGCATAAAAGTTCCCTAAACATAGAAAAACTTCGAAAACTTCACAAAAGGACAGTGGTCTTCAGAAACCAAAAAAAATATTTCCTACTGAAGATTAATCCTTTGTGAATCTTTAAAGTTCAAAATGTGAATGAGAATAACGAGAAAAATTAAATGGTTGTATTTTAAAATTCATTGTTTTCTTTAAAACAAACTTAGTAGGTTTTTTTTTAATTCTTTGAGACTACCAGGTATTATGAGGAAACAATTTTTTTTAGGATTCCCGATTTCCCAGATTTTTGAAGTTAGTAGACACCGTGACTAATACCGTGGGTTTGGTTATAAACTTTCTATTGAATATTTCGTTTTAAAGGTTCATATCGTACAAAAGTGTTTATGAGATGATAATTGAATAAGTTTGAAACATCAAACATTTATTTTATGGGTGATGGGTGAAACAGCAAACATTTATTTGATAGGTCACTTTTTTTTTATAATGCGTTTATTTTTCCAGGCTCATTTGCTATAGCTTTGTGGAGCCAATATTCATTGATTAGATTACAAAATTACTTAAAACTAACGTTAGTAAAGCGGGGGCCGATTACTCGCGGCTATCTCGAGGTTAGGGGTAACAAATTGTAACAAATGGATGGCAGGGAAGGGATTGTGAACACAGGGTTTGGAGAGCAATCTGATCTCGAACTAAGCGACACTCTGATGAAAAAGACAAACATGGGGGTACACCGATGGGCAGCTAACAACTTGGGAGAACACAAGATGACACTAACTACTAAATCCTCAGATCTATCCGTTTTAAAAATACATAAATTAAATTCAAATAGTCGAGATCTCGGCTCGCCAAGACATCTCTAACGGGTATCGCGGGTTGTTTTCCTCGGGCCCTTAGGGATGTGGATAACTCAGATCTGGCAACACGGTGTAAAGTACACGACCAAACAACATGCTCGATATCGTGATAACCACTGCCACACGCACATAAATTGCTGCCTGAGAGCCCAATTCGATAGAAGTGCTAGTCTAACGAGCAGTGATTGGACATAAGCCTTGATATAACGCGTATAAAGTCGCGGCTCATGTCCAACCCTTTCAACCATGGTTTGTTCGACACCTGTGGGAGAATAGAATGTAACCATCTTCCCAATTCACCATCATTCCATTTGTGTTGCCAACTGATGAGGACTTGCTGACGAGCAATGGAGAAAAATTCGTTGAAGGCGATTTGTCGCTCAAAAATATCGCCTTCCATAGCGCCCACCTTAGCCAACGAGTCCGCTTTCTCATTACCCGGAATTGAGCAATGAGATGGGACCCAAGCTAAGGTGATAGTATAGGAGCAGTTAGATAAAGCACTCAGTTTAGATCGTATTTCAGGCAGGAAATACGAGGAGTGCTTCATCGGCCTCATTGAACGAATAGCCTCCAATGAGCTAAGACTATCCGTAAAAATGAAATAATGGTCAGAAGGTAGTGAGGCAATTCGCTCTACTGCGTAAAATATAGCTGCGAGTTCCGCAACGTATACTGAGCATGATTTCTGCGGTTTATAAGAGGCGCTATGAAATTGATTAAATACACCAAATCCAGTGGAAGCATTTATGGTTGACCCATCTGTGAAAAATCTTTTATCGTTACTTACATGGTGGTACTTGATTGCAAAAATTGAGGGAACAACCATCGACCGATGGTGATCTGGTATTCCATGGATTTCTTGCATCATGGTCAGATCAAAATTTACAGAGGAACTATAGAAGGCATGAAAGCAATCACGATTGGAGATTAATGAAGAAGGCCCAACCTCCAGCGTCATGTACTCATAGTACAAACTCATGAATCTTGTTTGAGGATTTCGGTCGAGCAGCTTCTCAAAGTTTTCTATTATCAATGGGTTCATTACCTCACAACGGATAAGGAACCGGAAGGACAGTTCCGCGAAACGATCTGTCAGTGGGAGAACACCCGCGAGTACTCCGAGGCTCATCGTATGCGTCGAGTGCATACAGCCAAGCGCGATTCGGAGGCAACGGTATTGAACCCGTTGTAGCTTCAGGATGTGTGTTTTTGCCGCGGATTGAAAGCAGAAGCTACCGTACTCTAGGACCGACAAGATGGTTGTTCGATACAACCTGATCAGATTTTCCGGGTGTGCTCCCCACCAAGTTCCAGTAATTGTACGAAGAAAATTAATTCTTTGCTGGCATTTTTGTTTCAGATACGCAATATGTTTTCCCCATGTGCATTTGGAATCGAACCAGACACCTAAATACTTGAAAGATATACTTTGAGTGATTGTTCTACCCTTTAGTTGAAGCAGTAACTGTGCAGGATGATGCTTCCTAGAAAAAACAACCAACTCAGTTTTCTCCGGAGAGAATTCGATACCCAGCTTCATAGCCCAAGTAGACAAATTGTCTAAGGTATCTTGCAATGGTCCTTGCAGGTCCGGTGCACTTGGCCCTATAACGGACACAACCCCGTCATCTGCAAGCTGCCTTAGCGAGCAATTTTCATCATGGCAACCATCAATGTCTTTTACATAAAAATTATAAAGAAGGGGGCTTAAACATGAGCCCTGGGGGAGACCCATGTAACTAATTCGTGAAGTTGTCGAGTTTCCATGAGAAAAGCTCATATATTTCTCAGACAACAAGTTGCTCAAATAGTTGTTCATAATTGGTGAAAGCCCACTATCGTGGAGTTTATCCGAAAGGACATCGATACAAACAGAATCAAAAGCCCTCTTAATGTCCAAGAAAACTGAACCCATTTGCTGTTTTTGCGCATAGGCCAGTTGAATTTCAGTTGAAAGCAACGCAAGACAGTCGCTCGTTCTTTTGCCTCTCCGAAATCCAAATTGCGTATCTGAAAGTAAGCCATTCGACTCGACCCATTTGTCTAGACGAAAAAGAATCATTTTCTCCAACAATTTCCGTATACAGGACAGCATCGCGATGGGACGGTACGAGTTATAATCCGACGCGGGTTTACCGGGTTTTCGAATGGCGATAACTCTTACTTGCCTCCAATCATCCGGAACAATGTTGTGCTCCAGAAATTGATTGAATAAGTTCAACAAGCGTCTCTTCGCGACGTCTGGGAGATTTTTAAGCAAGTTGAACTTGATTCTATCCATTCCTGGAGCTGAGTTGTTACATGAGAGGAGAGCAAGTGAGAATTCCACCATCGAAAACGGGGAATCTATTTCGTTACTACCCGACGGACGATCACGAACGTTGGTTTGAACCGACACCGAATCCGGGCAAACTTTCCGCGCGAAGCTGAATATCCAACTGTTTGAGTGCTCCTTGTCTTCGTTGACCGATGATGACGCGTTTCGCATTCTCCTGCCGACATTCCAGAGTGTTCTCATGGAAGTCTCTCGTGACAACCCATCGACGAACCGACGCCAGTAACCGCGTTTTTTGCCTTTAATCAAGCCCTTAAAAGTTTTCTCGAGGTCGGTGTACCGCTCGAAATCCCCGACCTTACCGTGTCTGCGGAAGCGTTTAAACGCGGCGGACTTCTCGCTGTTCGCGTCGGTGCAATCCTTATCCCACCACGGAGTGGGAGGTCGCTTGCGAACGGAAACACCCGGAACACGTTTCGTCTGTGCTTGCAGTGCACAATCGATGATTAGACGCGCGAGAAAGGAGTACTCATCCAGTGGAGGAAGTGTTTCAACCGATTGACTGGCATCAATAACCGCGGACGCAAATTTTTGCCAGTCAATGTTTTTCGTAAGATCGTACGCGATGTCAACCGAGCGAGTAGAAGATGAACCATTGGTAATATAAATTTTGATTGGCAAGTGGTCACTACCGTAGGGATCTTGGATTACTTTCCACGAGCAATCCAACGATAGTGAACTCGAACAGAGGGAGAGGTCTAATCTACTTTCTCTTGCTGGAGGTTTGGCTACTCGTGTTACTTCCCCAGTGTTTAGAATTGTCATATTGAAGCTATCGCAAAGGTCATATATCAACGTTGAGCGGTTGTCATCGTACAGTTCCCCCCAGCCTGTACCGTGGGAGTTAAAATCTCCTAATATCAACCGAGGCTCAGGTAAAACTGAGCAGATATCTGAGAAACCTTGGCGAGAAATCGCAGTTCTCGGAGGAAGATATAATGAGGCAATACTGAGACTTTTACCTCGAACATTTACCTGACATGCAACTACTTCAATGCCTGTCACGGAAGGCAGATCGATTCTATAAAAGGAATGGAGTTTGTTGATCCCGAGAAGCACCCCTCCATACGAATCTGCTCGATCAAGGCGAATAATGTTAAAATCGTGGAAAGGAAGATTTGTGTCTGAAGAGAGCCATGTTTCACAAAGAGCAAATGCATCACAAAGTGAGGAGTGAACTAAAAATTTGAATGCGTCAAGTTTCGGTATAAGACTTCTACAGTTCCACTGCAGGACTGAGATCATATCCCCGACCTCATTTGGAGAATTATCCATCAAAGGATATGATCGATGCAAGGAAGGACCACTTGGAAGCTAGTTGCTTCAAAAGAGTTTTCACAATTGGAAGCACTAAATTAATAATGTTCCTCGTTGAGTCAGAGACATTGAATATATTGAAGATGCTCTCCACAATTCCAGAAAACGTGAACATGGGAGCATGTTCTTGCTGATTTTTCAGCTGTTCTTCTGGCTGAAAAAATGGGATATCTGGGGTTTTAGATGATCCCGGAAGTGGTGGAGAGTCCTTTTTAAAATTACAAGGTTTAAATCCCGGTGGTGGGGGTTTTGGTACATTTCCGCTACCTCTTAAATTTGTCAAGGTTGGTTGAGAGTCCAAACGAGAGGCCTTACGAGGTTTTTGGATGACGTTTGTTTTGCATCCCTTCCTCGGGTTGCCGTTAAAGACAAAGGGACGATCCTCACCAACCTCTTAATTAGAGCCCTGATCATCATCTGGCAGGAGGTGGAATGTGTTGTTGCTTTTTTGGGTCATTTTCAAAATTTCTGCTAGTGAACGCTTAGAGCGAGCTTCCAATGACCGCTTAAGTTTTTCTCCCTGCTGTTTGTACTTCGGGCAATCACTCAAAGCATGCGGAGTATCCTTGCAGTAAACACATTTTGGGGCAGCACCACAAGGACCTTCCGTATGCACCTCCCCACATTGATCGCAGCGCGGTTTGTTTGAGCAATAGTCTGCGATGTGACCTAGTTGCTTGCATTTTAAGCAATTCATTACCCTCGGTACAAACAAGCGTACAGGTAGTCGAACCTTCCCAATTGTGACGTAGTCAGGTAATGCCGATCCTGAAAAGGTCACACGAAACGAGTCTGATAAGGTATACCTTTTTTTCGTGCCTATGAGCGACACTGACTGCAGTTGAATGCAGTCCAGTATCTTGACTCTTGGGAGGCAACGATTTTTGAAGATGCCGAAGGATTCAGCGTGCAAGAAATCTTCGCAAGTTAGACTCGCTTCGGTGACCACTCCTTCAATTTCTACATCACAACTGGGGACGTAGACTCGATATTCTATCGAAAAACGCTCGCATGCAACGATCTGGTTGGCCTGCTTCCGGTCGTCAACGGTAACTCGCAGTTTGTTTGGCGTCACCTTAAAAATGTCGGTAACGGCCGAGAAATGTGTTGTTAGATCTTTTGAAATCCGAGTAATATTCAAAGGTTTTTGTTTGGGCCGGAAAAATACAACCCACGGACCTTTCGAGTCATCAGGGTATGCCTTGTGGCGGGGGGTCGCAGAAGTTTTTGGGGGAACGGGTGGAGTAGGGGGAACAGGTAGACGAGGTGGCGATGGTGGAGAAGGGGGAGTAGGAGGAGAAGGAGGCAGTGGTTTGACACTCCCTTTAGGGTAGGCTCCAGTGTTTTTGTTGGTGAGCAAATCAAGTGATTCTTCAAAGATATCCATTTCCTCAGAAGAATCGAGCTTTTCAAATGAAGGAGACTTAATTGACTCATCATCTGAGATGTCAAGCGACAATCCCCCGCCTTTATTTTTGTCATCCATTGCGGTGCCTTAAGGTATCACCGCAATGGAATGTATAGAAAACTTTGATGTTAATAATTCAAATATTTTCCTTGCCACAAATTTGAAATCAATCAATAATTAAAAATGAAAAAAGAAAAAAAAAGAAGTATATAGGATAGAATCTACCGCACTCTAGGTAAATTGCTCAGCAAAAAAAAATAATAATAACAAAAACAAAAAAAAACAAATAAAAACAAGGGAAACTAATGTATATAAATTAAATAATAAGCAAGAAAGGGTAAGCAACGCTGTAGGGGAATTAATCAGATCTTAAAAATCGGAAAACAAACCAAACAGAGAAAAAAAAAAAAAAACTTCTGATGAAAAAAAAAAATTACTTATCTCTCTATACCGGGATGGCGCGTCTTCCCAACGGAGAAGAAATCCACTATGCGATGAAGCAGTGGGTATTCTATAGATGCAGGCAAAAACACGTGCTGGCTAACAAAAGGCCCGCTTGGATAGCCCGAATCTGTTGTTGTGTTGTAGGTACGGCTGATGACCTTGCTGTTGAACGTTGCAAATGTGATGGTGCGATCGGATGATGGTATGACTCGGTTAATGGCGTTAAAGTTGGACGGGCGAACCTCCGGTCTCGCCGAGGCCGCTGCTTCCAGAGTAGAGCGTCTTGGTCCGCTAGTGGCACTTTTTGCTTTAGTCACTAGCAGGGGAGTGGATCAAAAAATCCAATGTACAGAGCGCAGAAAAAAAAAACTTGTGACGGTGGAGAGTAGCACAAAGTGAACTTGATCAGCCGAACGTTCGACAAGGAATGAGATAGGTCACTTTTAGTCACTATTTTTCCAACTGTAAGTCACTATTTGGTCACTTATTTATTCAACATGGTCACTAAAATCACTATTTCTGACAGCAGTGATCGCTACCAGCCCTGCTATTGATGAATCTACGTTACAGTCGACCGGCAGATGGAAAT
Source organism: Ochlerotatus camptorhynchus (assembly GCF_037179485.1). Classification (NCBI taxonomy): domain Eukaryota; kingdom Metazoa; phylum Arthropoda; class Insecta; order Diptera; family Culicidae; genus Ochlerotatus; species Ochlerotatus camptorhynchus. The sequence continues at coordinate 494,869 of NW_027040656.1, forward strand.
GATGTGAAAATGATAATGACGTTTTGTTACCTGTCAAATCGTATGGAATATTTTTTAGTACATCATCACTTTTATGGTTTTGGAATCCAAACCTAGGGGTCGCATGCATTGGTGCAGTTTCGCGTAGATTCATCAATTATCAGAGAAAGGAAGGTCATCTCTGCTTCGAAAAGTGAAAAAATCGTTGTATTTCAGAGTGCCACCTAGTGGAAAGTACGCTTTTTACACGGAAAATATTGGTAGGATTGTACCAGTTTTAATGACAAGTTCAAGTACAGCTTGACTGCTTTAAAGCGGTTTTATAAAAAAATTAAATACATATTTTTCTACCAATACAATTCATTTGTATTGATGAATCTACGCGAAACTGCACCAGTGCATGCGACACCTAGGTTTGAAATCCAAAACCACAAAAGTGATGATGTACTAAAAAATATTCCATACTTTTTGACAGCTAGCAAAACGTCATTATCATTTTCACATCATTTCCATCTGCTGGCCGACCGTAAAGTAGATTCATCAATAGTAATATTCACCTCTATTCCCGTTTTCGTACGAACCGGATTCGTTCGAAACGAAAGCAATTTCCCATTCCCGTTTTCGTTCGAAGCAATTCTAACTTTCGAACATCGTTCGTTCGAACGATGTGCTATTCCCATTTTCGTACGAATGCGTTTTTTTGTCCGCTTTCCAAACGTCACTCCAAACTCGCGAATCGCGAGACAGCTAGGGGATAAAAACTTTGAAATTTTTTGTAATCCCTAATAAAAATGTTAATTTGCTTAACGACGTGTTCGGGGTTGATTGATTGATTTATCTTTATTAAGGAGGCTTTCAGCCTGAGGTTTGTTCGCCTCCAACGTGTTCGGGGTATCATCCAAACTATTTTTGGAATAGTTCAATCATTTGGGTTATCGTTCGTGTATGGTATTTTTTATAAGGGATGGCCTTAGTGTACAAAAAATCTACAACCAAATTTTTGGTGTTTGATTGTAATAATTTTACTTAAAATTACGTGAAGTTAAAGATCTTATATGGAAATTGATTGAAAAATCATGCAATAAAAATATAATTTAGATTAAAAAAGGATCGAAACAACTAGAAAATTTTGGACAAAAGCATTTATGTAACAGCTTATAACAAATATTTATGCATTTAATTATGACTCAAAAACATTGCCATAGCCATATACAGTCAAGATTCCTATAGTGCGGATTCGTTCTTGCCGGATTCCTATAGTACGGTCGATCCGGCATTAACGAATAAACGTAGCATATGGGATTAGAGCTAATAGGGACCAAACACTGATTGTACGGCAATTTGAAGAGATAACTTTCTGATGTCTTTTGAGAAGTTGTTAAGCAGAAAGTTGGCCACCTTTTGGGACGATTCAGTTTCCGGTAGGACACAAGTCTGATCCTGTGGAAGATCCGGAATATCCGTAAAAGTGGCCAATTCATGAAACTGATCCTAGAGCTCCGCGGATTTTACGAAACCACTTATAAACGTCTTATCAGAATGAATTTGGAGTTGTGACCAGAATATTGGCCCTGGTGACCACGGGATAGTTCACCGGAAGATCCGGAACATCCGTAAATGTGGTCAATTCATGAAACTGATCCTAGAGCTCCGCGGATTTTTTGAAACCACTCATACACGTCTTATCAGAATGAGTTCGGAGTTATGACCGAAAAATTGACCCTGGGGACTACGGATCCATTATGATATCCGGAACATCCGTAAAAGTGGTCAATTCATAAAACTGATCCTAGAGCTCCACGGATTTTTTGAAACCACTTATAGACGTCTTATCACAATAAATTCGGAGTTGTGTTCGGAAAATGTACTCTGGGGACCATGGAATGGTTCACCGGTAGATCCGGAACATCCTGAAAAGTGGTTAATTCATAAAACTGATCCTAGAGCTCCGTGTTTTTTTTTTTCGAAACCGCTCATAGACGTCTTATCACAATTAATTCGGAGTTTTGACTGGAATATGGACTCTGGGGACTACAAGATGGTCCACGGGAAGATCCGGAACATCCGTAAAAGTTGTAAAGTTATGAAACTGATCCTAGAACTCCGTGAACTTTCCGAAAATACTCATACACGTCTTATCAGAATGAATTCAGAGTTGTGACCTGAATATTGATTGTGGGGACCACAGGATGGTTCAAAAGAAGATCCGGAACATCCGTAAAAGTGGTCAATTCATGCAACTGATCCTAGAGCTCCATGTTTTTGTTAAACCTTTCATAAACGTCTTACTACAATTAATTCGGAGTTTTGACTAGAATTTGGACTCTGGGGACTACAGGATGGTCCACCGAAAGATCCGGAACATCCGCAAAAGTTGTCAATTCATGAGACTGATTCTAGAGCTCCATGAGTTTGCGAAACCACTCATAAACGTTTTATCAGAATGAATTTGGAGTTGTGACCGGAATATGAACGCTTAGACGGAAAATGAACCTTTGGGACCACGAGATGGTTCACCAGGAAGATCCTGAACATCCATGAAAGCCGTATTTATGAAGACAAAAATATTAGCACCAAAACCATCACTTTTAGGTATATGGTGTCTGGGGAAAGCTTATTCGTATTTTTAGCCGAATTGAAATTAGGATGGTGCTTAAAATTGGTGAATTAAAAATTCAACCTTTTTTATTACTTGAGATAGACTAATGCAGTTTTTTTTTAAAGTTGTAGAACAATCAATTTGAACCAACTTTGCTCATGGCATCAAATTTTTATCTCTTATGGTTCATGACTTATGGTTATTTTAAACAAGTAGGTTGGAGTGGCCCCTAGAAAATCTTTCTTTAAATATTTTTATTGGTGATCAACGTATAAACAATATTTAAAGAAAACCGATTTTCTAGGGGCCACCCTAACCTCTCGTAAAAACATTATTCTAAATACTTTTAGAACTGTTTTATGACGCATATTTTTGCAGAAGTCACTAATTTGAATCTCCCTATTTAAAAGTTATGGCTAGTTTTGATAAAAAAAAAAGATTTTTTTTTAAATTAAATTAAATACTTTAAACAAAAAACGCTCTCACAGTTTTTCCACAAATACTGAAAAAAAAACACGATCTTTTAAATGAAATCGAACGTTCGAAAATCGGTTTGCTCCATTTAGAGACATTGTCATTTTAATAGAACCATTTTTTCGAAGAAAATCTCCATTAATTTTTTAATAATAAAAAATATGACAGCCTGGTTGCTTCAGCAAAAATATGCGTCATCATAAGTTCTAAATGTAACCAAAACAAGGTTTTTACGAGAAATGAACTTATGAAAAGATATTCGAAGAAATCTGTTTCTATGGGCCATTGTAACCTGCTTGTTTAAAAAATCTTAACTCATGAACCTTAAGAGACAAAAATTTGGTGTCTTGAGCAAAATTGCTTCGAATTGATTGTTCTACAACTTTTAGAAAATTGCATTAGTCTATCTCAAATAATTATGTATTTTCAAATCTCCAATTTTGTGGACCACCCTAATTTCACTAACATAAAAAGATCGGCCAAACAATATGAAGAAACTTTCCCGAAGACACTATATACCTAAAACAGTTTGGGCGCAAGCATTTTTGTCTTCCTAAATACGGCTTTGAGACCATTGTGCAGTGGATGGTCTTCCGAAAGATCCGAAACATCCGTAAAAAGGCTCAATCCATGGAACTGATCCAAAAACTCCGTTTTTTTTTCGTAAGCTCTCATAGACGTCTTATAATTATGAATTCGGAGTTATGATCGGAAAACAGACCCTGGAGACCATGAACGCTCCTCTGGAAAATAATAGACAACTCATCAGAATGAACTCGGAGTTGTGACTGGAAAATGGACCCCAGGGTCCATTGGATGGTCCTTCGGAATATCCGGAACATCCATTAAAGTGGATAGGTCAAGAAAACTGATCTAAGCACTCTATGGTTTTTAAGAACTGCTCATAGACACATTTTTTATTTATTATCATGGATGATCTCTAGGTGGTATTTAAGTAATTAATAACTTCTAGACACTTTTAACGGAATTTTTGATGATCTTCCGGATCTTTTAATGGACCATCCCGTGGTCCCCAGTATAAACTGTCTTTCAAAACTCCGATTTTATTGTGATAAGATGTCTATGAGTGCTTTCTAAAAAATCGTGGAGCTCAAGGATCAATTTCATGAATTGAGCACTTTTAGGGATGTTCCGGATCTTCCAGTGGACCAACCTGTAGTCTCCATATACTTATTTCTGAACACAACTCCGAATACATTCCGACAAGACGTTTATGAGTGGTTCCGAAAAATCCGTAGAGCTCTAGGATCAGTTTAATGAATTGACCACTTTTACGGATGTTCCGGATCTTCCGGTGGACCATCATGTAGTCCCTCCAAATACATTCTGATAAGACGTCTATAAGTGGTTTGAAAAATCCACGGAGCTCTAGGATCAGTTTCATGAATTGACCACTTTTCTGATGTTCCGGATCTTCCGGTGAACCATCTCGTGGTCCGCAGGGTCCATATTCCAGTTACAACTCCGAATTCATTCTGATAAGACGTTTATGAGTGGTTTTGAAAAAACCGCGGAGCTCTAGGATCAGTTTCATGAATTGACCACTTTTACGGATATTCCGGATCATCCACAAGATCAGACTTGTATCCTGCCGGAAACTGAATCGTCCCAAAAGGTGGCCAACTTTCTGCTTAACAACTTCTCAGAAGACATCAGGAAGTTATCTTTTCAAATTAGTGAGATTTTCAAATTTTCAACCAAACAATTTCAACAATGTTATTGTTTTGTTGACATCGTTTGACAGTCCACTTGACCGAATAATGTCAATTTCGTGCGCGGTCTATGCTTCGAATTGTTAAGAAATGTCAAAGTGCATCTGGTACCACTAACACTGTTTATTTTCGAAAAAGCTTTCGTTCGAACGGGTTCGTACGAAAACCAGAATGCCGTTTTCGAACTCGTTCGAATCGAGTCGTTCGTACGAACGAACGATTCGAACGAAAACGGGAATAGAGGTGATAATTTAGATTAAAAAAGGATCGAAACAACTAGAACATTTTGCACAAAGGCATTTCTGTAACAGCTTACATAACAAATATTTATGCATTTAATTATGACTACAAAACATTGCCATAGCCATATACAGTCAAGATTCCTATAGTGCGGATTCGTTCTTGCCGGATTCCTATAGTACTGATGCCACTGGATTCCTATAGTACGGTCGATCCGGCATTAACGAATACACGTAGCATATGGGATTAGAGCTAATTGGGACCAAACACTGATTGTACGGCAATTTGAAGAGATAACTTTCTGATGTCTTTTGAGAAGTTGTTAAGCAGAATGTTGGCCACCTTTTGGGACGATTCAGTTTCCGGTAGGACACAAGTCTGATCCTGTGGAAGATCCGGAATATCCGTAAAAGTGGCCAATTCATGAAACTGATCCTAGAGCTCCGCGAATTTTTCGAAACCACTCATAAACGTCTTATCAGAATGAATTTGGAGTTGTGACCAGAATATTGGCCCTAGTGACCACGGGATAGTTCACCGGAAGATCCGGAACATCCGTTAATGTGGTCAATTCACGAAACTGATCCTAGAGCTCCGCGGTTTTTTGAAACCACTCATACACGTCTTATCAGAATGAGTTCGGAGTTGTGTTCGGAAAATGTACTCTGGGGACCATGGAATGGTTCACCGGAAGATCCGGAACATCCTGAAAAGTGGTTAATTCATGAAACTGATCCTAGAGCTTCGTGTTTTTTTTTTCGAAACCGCTCATAGACGTCTTATCACAATTAATTCGGAGTTTTGACTGGAGTATGGACTCTGGGGACTACAAGATGGTCCACGGGAAGATCCGGAACATCCGTAAAAGTTGTAAAGTTATGAAACTGATCCTAGAACTCCGTGAACTTTCCGAAAATACTCATACACGTCTTATCAGAATGAATTCAGAGTTGTTACCTGAATATTGATTGTGGGGACCACAGGATGGTTCAAAAGAAGATCCGGAACATCCGTAAAAGTGGTCAATTCATGCAACTGATCCTAGAGCTCCATGTTTTTGTTAAACCTTTCATAAACGTCTTAGTACAATTAATTCGGAGTTTTGACTAGAATTTGGACTCTGGGGACTACAGGATGGTCCACCGAAAGATCCGGAACATCCGCAAAAGTTGTCAATTCATGAGACTGATTCTAGAGCTCCATGAGTTTGCGAAACTACTCATAAAAGTTTTATCAGAATGAATTTGGAGTTGTGACCGGAATATGAACGCTTAGACGGAAAATGGACCTTTGGGACCACGAGATGGTTCACCAGGAAGATCCTGAACATCCATAAAAGCCGTATTTATAAAGACAAATATATTAGCACCAAAACCATCACTTTTAGGTATATGGTGTCTGGGGAAAGCTTATTCGTATTTTTAGCCGAATTGAAATTAGGGTGGTGCTTAAAATTGGTGAATTAAAAATTCAACCTTTTTTATTACTTGAGATAGACTAATGCAGTTTTTTTAAAGTTGTAGAACAATCAATTTGAACCAACTTTGCTCATGGCATCAAATTTTTATCTCTTATGGTTCATGACTTATGGTTATTTTAAACAAGTAGTTTGGAGTGGCCCCTAGAAAATCTTTCTTTAAATATTTTTATTGGTGATCAACGTGTAAACAATATTTAAAGAAAGCCGATTTTCTAGGGGCCACCTCTCGTAAAAAAATTATTCTAAATACTTTTAGAACTTTTTATGACGCATATTTTTGCAGAAGTCACTAATTTGAATCTCCCTATTTAAAAGTTATGGCTAGTTTTTGATAAAAAAAAAGATTTTTTTTAAATTAAATTTAATACTTTAAACAAAAAACGCTCTCACAGTCTTCCCACAAATACTGAAAAACACGATCTTTTAAATGAAATCGAAAGTTTGAAAATCGGTTTGCTCCATTTAGAGACATTGTCATTTTAATAGAACCATTTTTTCATTTCACATTTTTTTTTATTTATTATCATGGATGATTTCTAGGAGGTATTTAAATAATTAATAACTTTTAGACACTTTTATCGGAATTTTTGAATATTATTCCTTGGATTACATGGACTTATTTCCTATGACTTCTTGGAGATGTTTCATTGGAGTTACAAGTTAACGAGGGACTAGCTTCAAAGTTTATATTTTTAATTCATCACATCAAAATTTATTCAATAAGCCATTTGAAAACATCGTCTTATTGAGTTATTATTAATATTAATTTATGAGTGGTTTTGAAAAAAAAAAACAACCGAGGAGCTCTAGGATCAGTTTCATGAATTAAACACTTGCAATGATCTTCCGGATCTTTTAATGGACCATCTTGTGGTCCCCAGTATAAACAGTCTGGTCAAAACTCCGTTTTTATTGTGATAAGATGTCTATGAGTGCTTTCTAAAAAATCGTGGAGCTCAAGGATCAATTTCATGAATTGAGCACTTTTAGGGATGTTCCGGATCTTCCGGTGGACCATCCTGTAGTCTCCATATTCTTTATTCTGAACACAACTCCGAATACATTCCGGCAAGACGTTTATGAGTGGTTCCGAAAAATCCGTAGAGCTCTGGGATCAGTTTAATGAATTGACCACTTTTACGGATGTTCCGGATCTTCCGGATCTTCCGGTGGACCATCATGTAGTCCCTCCGAAAACGGTCTACACTGATTGACGACAAATAAATAAATAAATAAATAAATAAATAAATGAATACATTCTGATAAGACGTCTATAAGTGGTTTGAAAAATCCACGGAGCTCTAGGATCAGTTTCATGAATTGACCACTTTTCTGATGTTCCGGATCTTCCGGTGAACCATCTCGTGGTCCACAGGGTCCATATTCCAGTCACAACTCCGAATTCATTCTGATAAGACGTTTATGAGTGGTTTTGAAAAAAACCGCGGAGCTCTAGGATCAGTTTCATGAATTGACCACTTTTACGGATGTTCCGGTTCTTTTAGTGGACCATCCTGTAGTCCCCATTGTCCATATTTCGGTCACAACTCCGAATTCATTCTGATAAGACGTTTATGAGTGGTTTCTAAAAAAAACGCGGAGTTCTAGGATCAGTTTCATGAATTGACCACTTTTACGGATATTCCGGATCATCCACAGGATCAGACTTGTATCCTACCGGAAACTGAATCGTCCCAAAAGGTGGCCAACTTTCTGCTTAACAACTTCTCAGAAGACATCAGGAAGTTATCTTTTCAAATCAGTGAGATTTTCAAATTTTCAACCAAAAAATTTCAACAATGTTATTGTTTTGTTGACATCGTTTGACAGTCCACTTGACCGAATAATGTCAATTTCGTGCGCGGTCTATGCTTCGAATTGTTAAGAAATGTCAAAGTGCATCTGGTACCACTAACACTGTTTATTTTCGAAAAAGCTTTCGTTCGAACGGGTTCGTACGAAAACCAGAATGCCGTTTTCGAACTCGTTCGAATCGAGTCGTGCGTACGAACGAACGATTCGAACGAAAACGGGAATAGAGGTGATTATGTCACGCTCTAAGGGGGAAGGGGGGTCTAAGATTTTGTGACAAGCAATGCATTAGGTATAGGAAAAACGTCACGATAGGGGGGAGGGGTAATTTATTGCTCGATTTAGCGTGACATAATTAATGCATGGGTCCAAAGTAGAAAATCGAAAATTCCGACACGGGCCAATTGATTTTACTCTCGATCTGTATATAAAACATAACGTCGGACAAAATGCGCTGTATTCGCACAACGTTCTATTTGTACAATCTATCGAATTGAAACATGCTTATGGCGGTAACCCTCACCCTAACCCTGAATCGGGAAGTAAATAAAAAAAAAATTACTTATTTTAAACGTTAAACCTAAGGGCATCTTTAGCGGTGGTCTGATCTAGATCCAAATTTATGTCACATTTGAACCAGCTAAAATTAAAAAAGATCAAGCCAAAATAGATCAAACTGTGTGCATACGCACCGGTTGGTCTATTTTTGGCCGTTGTATTTCAAACGTCAAAACCCGAGTCAAAACCAACTCATCCCTGATTTCGTGGTCAGCCATTTTTTAATCTCGTGCGCATTCGTACACGGTTTTTATACGGCAATTACCGTGAAATTGACCTCCGATGGCTGTCTCCAGGATTGATGTGTGGCTTTAACAAAAAGCCTTGAACTGCTCGTCCTCCTGCTCCTCGTGCTTCCCAGTGAAATAATTATAAAAACCTGTATTTATTGAAATTTGTCTGGTATGTTGTTGCGTGTTGGGTTTTGGCCCTAGTCAGAAACTGGACAATTCCCTGGGGGTACCCGGAACATACCAGAATGTGGCCAATGTGGATCTGGACACTATACTTGACTTAAACTGATCATGTTTTTCAATTTCTGTGAGATTTTATGTGTCAAATCACAGGGTTTGGACCATATCAGAAACTAGTCACTTCCCTAGAGGCTCCTGAAAGATGCCTGGAAGTAAGAAAGGTGGTCCTAGGCACATTATTTGACTTCCATTGGTCTTGGTTTTGAAATCTAATGTGATGGGTTTTGGATTAAATCAGAAACTGACCATTTCCTTGGAAGTGCCCGGAACATATCCCATAGGGGTCAATGATTCTGTGCATATTTGACTACCATTGATATTGCTTTTGAAATCTAATGTGATTTGATGTGTCACATGATGAGTTTTGGACCACGTCAGAAACTGGTCACTTCCCTGGGTGTTTCGATAACATGCTCGAAAAATCCTGCAGAACAGAAGCGTCCGGATGTTTCCCTTGTGATCCTTTCGCAGCTGCGACGACAGGGCAGGCAGCAACAGCAGCACCAATAGCGCGATAGAGTTGGAACTACACCAATGTCAACAGTAGTCGATTGCTCCGCCCACGTTTCTTATAAAATCGAGTAACTAAATCGGTTTGTTTTGCAGAAAAAAACCCCCCAAGAAGTTTTCCAACCCGATTTTTTTTTTTTTTTTTGACTGGACCGGAATGAGAACACAGCCACTTTCAGCATGGCCTAAATTTTAGCTGTGCTCCTTTATCCACAAATCTAAGATACCATCAGATTTTTGAAACAAATTTGTTTTCTTCAGACCTAACCAACAGATTCCAAATTGGTGGGAGTGCAAGCGAGAGAAGATTCGAATTCTACATTAATGGCGGTAAACTCCAGCTCGAATTAACTTTTAATACAGTCCCTGTTTGTAAAATCTGCTAAATGCTAGCTTATGATTGAATTAATTAACAACAACGTCGCTACCAAATCAATCGGACATTTGTGATTGGGATTTAATCCGAGTATAATATTGTTGTTTCACTTGAAAGCTGGAAAATCAGACTAGCAAAATTCGATTTTTTTTTTACGTAGGACTACGTCTTTGATTTCTATATGGGGGTACACTTTGTGAAAACCGAAAATGGAACATTTAACAAATTAAGAAAGATTTTGAACGTTAATAACTCAGCTGTCCCTGGTCCAATTTCAATAATTTTATCACCAATCGATCAGAAATATGGTTACGCATCAATAACAATGCTTCCGAATGTTGATTTTCAACAAAAAAAAACTATTGAAAAACTGGTAAATGTCCAGCATTGTCCAAAAGCGTCGAATTAACTATCAAATCCACCAATTACCTACATGCATATGCTGCTTCCCCAGCACAGTTTCCCCAGAGAGTAGTAAGTAGACGAAACAAGTCGAAGTGGCATTCGCCTCCGATCCTCGGGCGCGTGCGAATAGGGAGGATGGAATTGCGTAATATTTTGCACACTCATCGCCATATTCAGAACCACAAGCTCCCAACGACCACACAAAATGCTCTCCAGAGTTGTAATCTTGTAACCAAACTTGGAAACAGGGGATTCACTCCAAAAATATATCAGATATGTAATGCATGTAATGAATTTCACATAGTTTTCAAAAAAAAAGTTGACGACAACCTAAATAAATCGTTTATGGACTTTGTCGTTCAGTTTTTTCCTGGAAATTTTTGTTAAATAAGCTAGAAAAAAAGGTTTTTTCCCATACATTTTTAACCATTTAACTACCAATCCCCAGAGAGTCAAAACATTCAAATTTGAAAGAGAAAATTCACTCTCACGATCTCAATATCTCAACATTCCATGTATTTTGATCACACTCTGTAACATTTGGTGGGGGATGGAGGATTAACAGTTGAAGTCCCTTCCATTTTGCATATTCTGCATAAAAATACAAACAATTCCGTCCCTTTTAACTAGAAAGCCTGCAAGAAAATACTATTTATCAAAAATTTCTAGGAAAAAACTGAACGATAATGAATTGTTTCTTTTGACTTATTTTGACCATCATATGCGTTCCATTCACTTTTCCAAATTTCTTACTTACTATCAATGGAACAGCGCCATTAATGAGAAAAAATAGCCTTGACTTAATGGTGAAAACTATTTTTGTAGTTCTTTAAAAATTCTACTCTAACTCTTTTCAAAAGGGCCGTTTTGCTACTTGGTTGTTGGTGATAATGATGCGTAGACGACATCCATGGCCGGGACTGTCTGCGCAACTAATGCGAACGAGCAGTTAGCTACCTGTTGTATAGACAACCAGCTCTGCCGGTACCATATTTTCTCACTTCTAATTGGTTACTGTGTATAGCCAATGAAGCGAGAAAATATGGTACTGGTAGAGCTTCTTCTTCTTCTCCGCATTTCAAGCTTATTGCATATTGCATATTAGCTTATGTGCTAGTGTTCTAGATGCACTTCCACAGTTATTAATTGAGAGCTTTCGATGCCTGTACCATTTTTGCATTGGTATAATTGTGTGGCAAGTCCAATCATATGTACTTCTATGGCAGAGCTGGTTGTCTATATAACAGGTAGCGCCTTCGCATTAGTTGTGATTCACCCGTTCAACGGTAAACATCGGTGTCGGTGTCATCGTGTGATAACATCCAAGGCCTGCCATTCTATATTCTATTCTTATATGTATTCTATATTTCGACAAAAACCATTGATTTCAAAGTTTAGAAGTTTTGGCCTAGATTTAGTATTCAGCAGCACGACAAATCAGCTGAAGTCACTGTTAGGATCAACAAAAGATTCAATAAATGTCTTAGGGAAAGCCGGAGTCTACAAAATCTCTTGTTCAGATTGCAATAAAATCTGCATTGGTCAGACGAAAAGAACTTAAGAAACAAGGTTTAAGGATAAAGGATAAAGGTTTAATATACAATATCGTTACAAAGGGGCACAATTTGACTAAGGATAACATTAATATCCTGTATCTTCGCCTTGGAAACTAGACGTAGCTGAAAGTTTAGAAATATTTAAACATAATTCATCAACATTGCTTAATAGATATCAAGGAAACGGATACTCGAGACTCTTTAGCATGCTACCTAAAACAACACATCGTAGCATGCATCTACCTGCTGGAGGCTGAATTTAGGTACCTGGTTAGGTACATTTTGACATGGCAGTGGATACCTGCTGATTTTTAGTACCTATTGATTAGTATATAACTCGCAGATAAAAGATGGATTCTTCAGTGGTGTTGAGTACTTGGCACTGATGAAGTCTGCAAGTAGTAGACGAAATACGCGTATCTGTCAAAAGATAAGGAATTATAACGGAATTTAAAGGAAATAAACCAAACCACTCAAAGCTCTTCATAAAGGGATTCCGTTAAGAGGATCGACAAATTTAAAGGAATATCTCAACGATTGGTTTCTCTTTATCAATTCTTACGGTACATATAATTGTAGTTGTAGTTAAATTTATTTCCCGGATAGTGATCGTCAAATCCATGTTTTCTAGTTATCGTTATAAACAGGGGAGAGGGGTATTTACATGTCCAAGTCTCATTCCTCATTGTGTGACAGGTGACCAATCGTTGAGATATTGTCAAAAGACTAACACTGCTTCTTGATGCAAAACTCGGCCTACGGATTCTCAATTCACTTCGGTCTATCGGATGAAGATAAAAATTGATTCGGTCGGAGCGCTTATTTTGTTTTTGAAAATATTAGGCGCAAACCATCATATCACGCGTTCTCATTTACTTCGTTCGGTAGCTTATTAACTAAGGTATCGTACCAAACGCATATCTGAATTATTTCTGAAATCATGGATTTATTTAAAATTTTCTGCTCGATAGGCCCAAAATGGTCGATTAAGCGGAAATAGTTCTCTACTCTAATTGTGGTTTGCTTAAAATTTACTTCCCGAAAAGAAAAGGGATCAGCCCATGTCTTCTTAGCCTAGCAAGCTAATTAACACCAATAAACAAATATTGAATTGTCACATCGATATAGGCATCTCATTTTGCTTACAGTAATTAAATGTAAACCACACCATATACCAATGGTAAAATGTATTATGACAATAATTTCCAAGCAATTCATTAATAAAGACAGATATTTTCGATCAAAGAATCACTTGTATCACTTTGGATTGCGATCCTCTCCTGCCCAACTTGGGACTCCGGACTCCGTTTACGGAATCCCCATCGGCATACGTACTTGGATTCCTCATCGGTATCCGTACTTGGATTACCCATCGGGATCCATTTACGGAATCCCCATCGGGCTCCGTTTACAGAATCCCCATCGGGATCCGTACTTGAGTTCCCCATCTTGATCCGTACTTGGATTCCCCATCGGGATACATACTTGGAGTCCCCATCGGGATCTGTACTTGGATTCCCCATCGGGATCTATACATGGATTCCCAATCGGGATCCGTACTTGGAATCTCCATGGGGATCACTACTTGGGTTCCCCATTCGAATCCGTACTTGGATTCCCCATCGGGATCCGTTTACAGAATTCCCATCGGGATCCGTACTTGGATTCCCCATCGGGATCCGTACTTGGATTCTCAATCGGGATCCGCACTTGGATTCCTCATCGGGATCCATACTTGGATTCCCCATCGGGATCCGTACTTGGATTCAGTTTGCGGAATCCCTATCGGGCTCCGTTTACGAAATCCCCATCGGGTTCCGTACTTGGATTCCCCATCAGAATCCGTAAATGGATTCCCCATCGGGATCCGTACTTGGAATACCCATCGGGATCCGTACTTGGATTCCCCATTGGGATCCGTAATTGGATTCCTCATCGGGATCCGTACTTGAATTCCCCATCGGGATCCGTATTTGGATACCCCGTGGGATCCGTAATTGGATTCCCCATCGGGAACCGTTTCCATGAACGGATCCCAATGGGGACTCCAAGTACGGATTCTGATGGGAATTCCGTAAACGGATCCCGATGGGAATTCCGTAAACGGATCCCGATGGGGATTCTTCAAACGGATCCCGATGATGATTTCGAAAACGGATTTCGATTGGGGATTCAAGTACGGATCCCAATGGAGAATGCAAGTATGGATCCCGATGGGAATTCCGTAAACGGAGCCCGATGGGGATTCCGTAAAAGGAGCCCGATGGGGATTTCGTACACGAAGCTCGATGGAGATTCCGTAAACGGATCTCGATGGGGATTCCGCAAACGTACCCAGACAACCAGAAGTCGTATGATAATGTACAGACAGTATCGTAAATTGCTACAGTTTAAGTCAAAATCGCACATAAGAATGGCGTACCTCGCATTATATTTAAGTTAAACCGTATAGAATGCGAATTTCCGACCGATATGCGATGACTCATTTTTCCATCTTACTGTATCTCAAATTAAATCGGATTACATCGTAAGACTTTTCAAAATGAATTTTTTATTACAGATTAAATCGTTTATGATGTTAAATCAACTCGTTTAAAATTAAATTAAAATATGCACGTATATGGCCTCCACTTGTGTACGTATAAGCCATTTCTTTGAATTCTATACGAATTGTTTGTTTGTATATATGTTTGTATATCACAAAAACAACTTTGAATATACGTACATTCTGGTTTTCTGGGTATCCCTATGGGGATTCCGCAAAAAGATGCCGGTGGGGATTCCGTAAACGGGTCTCGATGGGGAATCCTAGTACGGATCCCGAAGGGGAATCCAAGAACGGATCCCGATGGAATCCAAGTACGGATCCTGATGGGGAATCCAAGTACAGATCCCGATGGGAAATTCAAGTACGGATCCCGTTGGGGAATCCAAGTACGGATCCCGATGGAGAATCCAAGTACGGATTTCGATGGGGAATCCAAGTACGGATCTCGATGGAGATTCCGCGAAAGGAGCCCGAAAGGAGCCCGAAAGGAGCCCAAGTTCGGATCCTGATGGGGAATTCAAGTTCGGATTCCGATGGGGAATCCAAGTACGGATCCCGATAGGGAATCCAAGTGCGGATCCCGATGGGGAATCCAAGTGCGGATCCCGATGGAGAATCTAAGTACGGAGCCTGATTGGGATTCCGTAATCGGATCCCGATGGGGATTCCGCAAACGGATCCTAATGGGGATTTTTCAAACGGATGCCGATGGAGTTTCCGTAAACGGATCCCGGTGGAGAATCCAATAACGGATCCTAAAGGGGATTTTGCAAACGGATGCCGATGGGGTTTCCGTAAACGGATCCCGGTGGGGAATCCAAGTACTGATCCCGATGGGGATTCCGTAAGCGTATCCCGATGGGGAATCCAAGTACGGATCCCGATGGGGAATCCAAGTACGGATCCCGATGAGGAATCCAAGTATGGATCCCGATGGGGAATCCATGTACTGATCCCGATGGGGAATCCAAGGACCGATCCCAATGGGGATTCCAAGTACGGATCCCGATGAGGAATGCAAGTACGGATCCCGATGGGGATTCCAAGTACGGATCCCGATGGGGAATCCAAGAACGTATCCCGATGGGGAATCAAAGTACGAATCCCGATGGGGAATCCAAGTACGGATCCCGATTTGGAATCCAAGTACGGATCCTGATGGGAAACGCAAGTACTCATTCCGATGGGGAATCCAAGTACTGACCCCGATGGGGAATTCAAGTACGGATGGAGAGATCCAAGAATGGATCTCGATGGGGAGTCCAAGTATGGATTCTGACAACGAATTCAAGTACGAATCCCGATGGGGAATCCAAGTACGGATTCCGATGAAGAATCCAAGTACGGATCCCGATGGGGAATCCAAGTACGGATCCCGATGGGGAATCCAATAACGGGTCCCGATAGGGAATGCAAGAACGGATCCCGATGGGAAATCCAAGTACGGATCCCGATAAGGAATCCAAGTGCGGATCTCGATGGAGAATCCAAGTACGGATCACGATTGGGAATCCAAGTACGGATCGCAATGGGGAATCCAAATACGGATACCGATGATGAATCCAAGTACGGATCCCGATCGGGAATCCAAGTACAGATTACGATGGAGAATCCACGTACGGATGCCGATGGGGAATCCAAGAACGGACCCCGATGGTGAATAAGTACGGATACCGATGGGGAATCCAAATACGAAAACTATCAACCGTTCTGTTTGGAAGAACACAGTGGAATCTGAAATATATTTGTGAGAATATCTTTTTAAGATTTTAGCAGTCATGTTTTGTTTGTAGTTTATATTTTATTTATTTCATGTAATTATCGTAAATAATAGTTATTCAAAGCACTGTGAATCCTAACCGAATACCCTACCCAACCCTCCAGCTCCGTAGCACTTATAAGGGTGTCGCTAAGTCGGTGGCCTCTCGTTAAGTAAGTACTACATCAACATTTCCTTCCCTATCCCTAGTTATGGTAAAGATGGGCGTGGCCGGGAATAGCGACAGTCATGCTTCTGTTACTCTTGTTTAGATTGGAACCAATGTTTACTCCTCAGCATTATTCCTGAAAGTAGTCTAACTGAGAATTTCATAAGAGACGTGAGTGTCGCTTGTATCCAATCTACGAAGTATATCATAACAACGCTAACGCTAACGCTATACCGATGGGGAATCCAAATACGGATCCCGGTGGAGATTCCGCAAAAGGAGCCCGATGGGGATTCCGCAAAAGGAGCGCGATAGGGATTCCGTAAATGGATCCCGATCCATTCCGCAAACGGATCCCGATGGGGATTCAGCAAACATATCCCGATAGGGATTCCGCAAACGAATGCCGATGGGGATTCCGTAAATGGATCCCGATGGGAACTCAAGAACGGATCCCGATGGGGAATCCAGGATCGGATCCCAAAGAAGATTCCAAGTACGGATCCCAATGGGGAATCAAAGTACGGACCCGATGGGGAATCCAAGTACGGATCCCGATGGGTATTCCAAGAATGCATGTTCGGATCCCGAATGGGAATCCAAGTATGGATCCCGATGGGGAATACAAGTAGGGATCCCGATGGAGATTCACTAAACGGAGCTCGACGGAAATTCCGTAAACGGATCCCGATTGGGACTTCACAAATGGATCCCGATGGGGATTACGCAAACGGATCCCGATGGGGATTACGCAAAACTAATGCCGGTGCGGACTCCGTCAACGGATCCCGATGGGGAATCCAAGTACGGATCCCGATGGGAAATGTACGGATCCTGATGTGGAATTCTCCATCGGGATCCGTATTTGGATCGGGTATTGGCAAAGGTGAACGTTATAGTTTATTTCGCAGTGCTGTGATAAATATTCAATTAATTAAGTGTGAAATTGTGCTTGTGCCGCGGTAGAATTGATCCTACGCGTGCCCCGTAGTGATAATTTATTGGATAAGTAGGAGAACGGTTGCTGTTGCCGCTGGTTCTCGTTCATTTTTTGTATTTTCCTTCGCCCGGCAAGCTAATTGGTACCCTTTTAGTAAGCTAGTGCATTGTAAATTTTTGCTTTCGTTCGTTTTTACTTGTGTCTCTGTAGTGTTGCATGTAAAGTTTATGTGTATAGGTGATATATATGGCTGAGTGTGCAATATGTAATTTGGGGATTTTGGTAAGTAATTTGCCGGTTATCTGTGTGGGTAAGTGTGCTCGTGTATTTCATTGCAAGTGCACTACACTCACGCGGGCTCAGGCAAAACTTATCACAGATAATGCAAATGTTCTATTCAAGTGTAGTAATTGTCTGTCAGATCAGAGTTGTGACGAGCAGAATGTATCGGTTTCGGATACCAAAATGCTGGGGGAAGCAATGAAGCAATTGTCTTCTGTTGCTGACTCTATCACTGGTATACGAAACAACGTTGCTGCTCAGATAGACAACGCGTTGAGAATTGGCATGGAAAAAATGCAACAAAATATGAACGATTCTTTAAGTTGCTTTGAAAAATTAATTAGTGAGAAATGGAATACGATGACTAGTTTATGTTTTGAAATTAGCACGGAAAAAAAATTAGCTGCAACGAATGGTGCATCTAGGACGGTTCATTCTGAATCGGACCGAAATCCCAGACGCAAAAAACGTAAATTTCAAAATAGTGACAACGATTCGACTGATGATGTTTTTCAAGAAAATGCGAGTTTTGCGGATGTTGTAAAAAGATCTAGTCATGCAAGTAAAAGTAAAAATATTAGTAACAGTAATAGTAACATTAACAGTAACAGTAACATTAACAGTAACAGTAACAAACAGAGTAATCGTAAGACTCGTCCGGTCATTGTGATCAAACCAAAAGAGTCCAAACAAGCTTGCGAAGATACTCGTAAGTTTTTGAAAACTCAGTTGGATCCAAAAACACACAAAATCAGTAATTTTAGGAATGGTAAAGATGGCTCTATTATTGTTGAGTGTGCAACAGGAGCTAATCTTAATGATGTAAAAACTGGTATTGAAAGCAATCTGGGTGAACAATATAGTGCTGTTGTTCCCACTTCGGTGCCAAGATTGAAAATAGTGGGCATGAGCGATCAGTTTTCCTCCGATGTCTTCATTGACTACTTAAAAAGTCAAAATGAAGACATCGCTATAAATGATGTTAAAGTAGTGAACATGTTTGAAAATCCACGCTTCACTTATAACAAGTTTGGTGTTGTAATTGAAGTCGATGTCGATACTTATAAATGTTTGTTATGTGCGAAAAAAGTAAATGTAGGGTTTGATCGGTGCTCGATAGTTCCCGCGATTAATGTGTTGAGATGCTTCAAATGTGGAGAATTTGGGCACAAGAGCATGGATTGCAAAAATTGTGATAGATGCTCTAGGTGCAGCCAACAACACAAAACGTCGGAGTGTACGTCAACTGTATTGAAATGTATTAATTGTTTGAAAACGAATAAAGAACGAAAAATGAACTTGGACGTCAACCATGCCGCATTTAGCTCGGAATGTTTGCTTTATAAAAGACTTTTTGATCAGAAGAAAAGCAGCTTGCGTTTCAATAAATAGCAGCCTAGTTCCAGGAATGTGAATCAATTCGATTTTTTATACTTGAATATTGCGGGGTTGTCAACAAACTACGTAGCATTACGTCAGATTGTTGAGGAAAAACGTCCTCTTTTAGTTTTCTTATCTGAAACTCATATTGTAGAAACTGAAGCTTTTGATCAGTATAGTATTCCGGGATATATTGTTGCTGCTTGTTTATCACATTCTAGACACACTGGCGGTGTTGCTATTTATGTCAAAGAATCAGTTCAATTCAACCTTCGTACCAACGAAGTTATTGATGGCAACTGGTTCTTGGGCATTACAGTTGTACGTGGCATGAAGATGGGTAATTATGGTGTTTTGTATCATTCTCCCAGTTCTAGTGACCAGCGTTTTGTTGAAGTTTTAGAGAACTGGTTTGAGACATTCCTTGATTCTAGTAAATTAAATATATTGGCTGGTGATTTTAATATTAATTGGCGTGATAACCATAATTCGAATCATTTGAAGCGTTTAGCTGAGTTTTTTAATTTAAAGCAAACGGTAAATGAGTATACGCGTATTTCCAGGCACAGTAGAACTTTAATTGACCACGTTTATTCCAATTTTGATTCCATTTGTTCAGTTACGGATACTGATTTGAAAATAACCGATCATGAGACTTTAGTGATTAATGTCTTAGACCATGTTAACGATAACGATAATTTTGTAAAATTGAAGTGCTGGAGGAAATATTCGAAGCAAGCTGTTTCGAATCTTGTTGAGAGAAGCCTGGATTTTCCATTCGCGGCCGGTAACTTAGATGAATCTACAGCTGTTCTTAATAACGCTTTGAAAACGTGTACCAATCAACTAGTTGAGCAAAAGTTTGTTTCTTTGAAAAACTCGAACAGCTGGTACAATTTGGATCTTTTGCGTCTTAAACGGAAAAGGGACAAATTGTACAAAAAGTTTTGTAGATCTAATAATGACAATCATTGGACTAGGTACACAATCGCGCGTAATAAGTATTCACAATCGATAAAGAAAACTCGTTGTGAATATGTTCAAAGGAAGATTGATCAGCATCAAAACAACAGCAAAGAGTTATGGAAAATTTTGAAATCTTTATTAAAACCTAGTAATTGCAAACCGCGGTCCATAACTTTTAATGGCACATTAGAACAGTCAGAACAAGTAAATACAGTTAAGTTTAATGATTATTTCGTAGATAGCGTTTCATTGATTAATCAATCTATTGAATTGGTCGATGAACCTGACGAAATAAAACAGCCAGTTAATAGTAGTTGTAGATTTGAAGTTTTTCACCCAATCACATTAGATGAACTTAGAGTTATTTGTTTTTCATTAGGAAACTCGGCTGGAGTAGATAATGTTAATGCTAGAGTTATTCAAGATTGCTTTCATGTCATTGGCCACATCTTGCTGGACCTTATTAATGAATCATTACAAACTGGACATGTGCCACAAATTTGGAAGGAATCCTTAGTGGTCCCTATTCAAAAAGTTGCTGGAACGATTAAAGCCGAAGAGTTTCGTCCCATCAACATGTTGCACACATTAGAGAAAATTTTAGAACTTGTTGTTAAAGGTCAGCTGTTGGAGTATTTAAATAGTAATAGTTTGTTGATACCAGAACAATCGGGATATCGGGAAGGTCATTCTTGTGAAACCGCGTTGAATTTGGTATTAGCGAAGTGGAAAAATAACTTGGAGTGTAAAGATACGATTGTTGCTGTTTTTTTGGATCTTAAACGCGCTTTTGAAACAATTTCTAGGTCCTTATTGTTAAGATCAATCAAGCGCTTTGGAATTACGAGTACTGCATATAAATGGTTTGAAAGCCATTTGTCTGACAGAACTCAACGGACTGTTTTTAATGATTCTGTTTCCAGTCCCGTGGGGAATAACCTTGGAGTGCCCCAGGGAAGTGTATTAGGGCCCCTGTTATTTATTATGTATATTAATGACTTGCGACGTGTTTTACGATTTTGCGACATTAATCTTTTTGCAGATGATATTGTGTTATTCATTGCAGCTAAGGATTTAGATGATGCCGTTTTACACTTGAATGAAGATTTGCGTTCTCTAAGTAGATGGTTGAAGTATAAGCAGTTAAAATTGAATACAAGTAAAACAAAATTTATGGTAATTTCGCGGAATCGAGTAAATGAGAACGTCTCTGTTGTAATTGATGATGAGACTATTGATCGCGTTCGGGAGATTAAATATCTTGGCGTGATTATTGATGACACACTTAAGTTCAACTCTCACATTGACAATGTCATCAAGAAAATTGCCAAGAAGTATGGAATTCTATGTCGACTGAAAAACGATTTAACTATTGCCAGTAAAATACAGCTATACAAATCAATCATCTCTCCTCATCTTGACTTTTGCCCTTCCATTTTATTTCTGGCCAATGCAACACAAATATCGAGATTACAGCGCTTGCAGAATAAAATAATGCGTTTGATTTTGAGATGTAATAGATTCACTTCCTCAACTTTGATGTTAGACGCCTTACAATGGTTGTCGGTGAAGCAAAGAATTGTATATTTGACTA
This sequence comes from Ochlerotatus camptorhynchus, assembly GCF_037179485.1. Taxonomy (NCBI): domain Eukaryota; kingdom Metazoa; phylum Arthropoda; class Insecta; order Diptera; family Culicidae; genus Ochlerotatus; species Ochlerotatus camptorhynchus. The sequence continues at coordinate 516,702 of NW_027040656.1, forward strand.
TGGTGTTCATTTTTAAAGTAGTTAACGGTTTGCTGCCTCGATATTTGTGTGATCGAATCGAAAGAGGAAGTGACTTTCATAGATATAATACTAGAAACGCGGTTGAAATAAGAACACCACATTTCTTGACTTGTGCTTCACAAAATTCATTATATTATAAAGGAATAAATGTTTTCAATTCGATGCCTAGACATATCAAACGTTTAGCAACACTTACAGAATTTAAAAGACACTGCATTTCACACGTTAAAACTGTTTTTTGAACAGTTATCCAGTGATTTTTTTTATGAATTGACAAATTATGTATCTTGACGAAGTTATCTCTAACGGATTATTTTATATGGATAGCTGTCATAACGACTTTTTAATAATTATTGTAGCACTGCAAAAACTATTTCTGTTCGCCACGAGGGTGATGATGGATTTTTAATATTTGATTTTATAGTAGATTAATTAAAAAAAAAGTAGTCTACAAAGGTTTGAGCCTCGCGCGCGTATTACGGATATAGAGGACTGAATTTAACATTTGATAAAAAAAATGCAATTTTGAAGCTTATGTGAAAGATACCTTGAGTTAGTAATAAGTTTTCTGGCAAATGTTAGGGGTTCGTGATCATTCCTGACATTGCTGAAAATTATGATAGCATCAGATTGCGGGGTTACTAGTGTAATAGGATGCTTTGTTGATTGTTCATTAACTCTTGATTGCTTGTAATACTTATGAATATTTTAGGTGGACAAAAAGGCGAACTAAGAGGTGGACGCCTGAGCTTTTCCACATTTATATCGCTGTGAAGCAACTGTAAACTTTAGAGGGAATCTATATCTGTAACTGAAACCAGTTCGATTTTGTTTGCCAACCTGGTTAAAATGTCATATTCAATTATCTTAAAGATAAATCGTCCAGCTCAAACCTTTGTAGGGGTAAGAGGTGGGACCATCATCACCATCATCATCATCATCATCATCATCATGACGGTCATCGGTATCCGTCTATGGAACCCGTCATCGAGATCCGTCTACGAAATCTTTCATCGGATTTCCATCGGGGTCCACTTCCAATCCTCTTAACTTGCATTAAACGCATTAACTCACTTTCAAAGAGATCCGCACCTCTATTCCCGTTTTCGTTCGAATCGTTCGTTCGTACGAACGACTCGATTCGAACGAGTTCGAAAACGGCATTCTGGTTTTCGTACGAACCCGTTCGAACGAAAGCTTTTTCGAAAATAAACAGTGTTAGTGGTACCAGATGCACTTTGACATTTCTTAACAATTCGAAGCATAGACCGCGCACGAAATTGACATGATTCGGTCAAGTGGACTGTCAAACGATGTCAACAAAATAATAACATTGTTGAAATTTTTTGGTTGAAAATTTGAAAATCTCACTGATTTGAAAAGATAACTTCCTGATGTCTTCTGAGAAGTTGTTAAGCAGAAAGTTGGCCACCTTTTGGGACGATTCAGTTTCCGGTAGGATACAAGTCTGATCCTGTGGATGATCCGGAATATCCGTAAAAGTGGTCAATTCATGAAACTGATCCTAGAGCTCCGCGGTTTTTTCAAAACCACTCATAAACGTCTTATCAGAATGAATTCGGAGTTGTGACTGGAATATGGACCCTGCGAACCACGAGATGGTTCACCGGAAGATCCGGAACATCAGAAAAGTGGTCAATTCATGAAACTGATCCTAGAGCTCCGTGGATTTTTCAAACCACTTATAGACGTCTTATCAGAATGTATTCGGAGGGACTACATGATGGTCCACCGGAAGATCCGGAACATCCGTAAAAGTGGTCAATTCATTAAACTGATCCCAGAGCTCTACGGATTTTTCGGAACCACTCATAAACGTCTTGTCGGAATGTATTCGGAGTTGTTTTCAGAATAAAGAATATGGAGACTACAGGATGGTCCACCGGAAGATCCGGAACATCCCTAAAAGTGCTCAATTCATGAAATTGATCCTTGAGCTCCACGATTTTTTAGAAAGCGCTCATAGACATCTTATCACAATAAAAACGGAGTTTTGACCAGACTGTTTATACTGGGGACCACGAGATGGTCCATTAAAAGATCCGGAAGATCATTGCAAGTGTTTAATTCATGAAACTGATCCTAGAGCTCCTCGGTTGTTTTTTTTTCAAAACCACTCATAAATTAATATTAATAATAACTCAATAAGACGATGTTTTCAAATGGCTTATTGAATAAATTTTGATGTGATGAATTAAAAATATAAACTTTGAAGCTAGTCCCTCGTTAACTTGTAACTCCAATGAAACATCTCCAAGAAGTCATAGGAAATAAGTCCATGAAATCCAAGGAGTAATATTCAAAACTTCCGATAAAAGTGTCTAAAATTTATTAATTATTTAAATACCTCCTAGAAATCATCCATGATAATAAATAAAAAAAAAATGTGTCTATGAGCAGTTCTAAAAAACCATAGAGTGCTTAGATCAGTTTTCTTGACCTATCCACTTTAATGGATGTTCCGGATATTCCGAAGGACCATCCAATGGACCCTGGGGTCCATTTTCCAGTCACAACTCCGAGTTCATTCTGATGAGTTGTCTATTATTTTCCAGAGGAGCGTTCATGGTCTCCAGGGTCTGTTTTCCGATCATAACTCCGAATTCATAATTATAAGACGTCTATGAGAGTATACGAAAAAAAACGGAGTTCTTGGATTAGTTCCATGGATTGAGCCTTTTTACGGATGTTTCGGATCTTTCGGAGGACCATCCACTGCACAATGGTCCCAAAGCCGTATTTAGGAAGACAAAAATGTTTGCGCCCATACCGTCAGTTTTAAGTATATAGTGTGTCTTCGGGAAAGATTCTTCATATTGTTTGGCCGATCTTTTTATGTTAGTGAAATTAGGGTGTTCCACAAAATTGGAGATTTGAAAATAGGGTTACGGTATGTAATGTGGGTCTAGTCCTTTCATTCGGCCTATCACGCAAATAAATAATTAATTAAGGAATATTACACAAAAAATAAGGAAAATATTGATCACTGATGGTTGATAAATGTGTACCACACACAAATCAATTTATATCACAACATTTCAATACATTTTCAGCTCTCGTAAGTAATAAAACTGGTTGAGAATATCACAATGTTCGGAGTTTTTAGCCGCCATGACTTATAAGGTTAAGATGGGAAGGTTGACTGACGATCATCAAATGGCCTGATTATGGCATTTATTGATTGGAATTACCTGATAATACACACTAGACGTAAAACTTACAGTTGCTGTTTGAATATTTTATGTTTATTTTAATTGTTTAACAACGTTTTCACAAGTAAAACATGGACCCAACTTTAGGGACACATTTCTTTTCTATGTTCCTAACTATGGCCCATGAAATTCATTTGACAGCATATAGCAATAAGAGTAACGTCAACAATGTTGTTTTGCATTTGGATGATAAGGAACGAACAGGAAGGGAGATTTTTTCTGCCAAACCTGTATAATGAACATCACAATGTTCTGATTTAGATATTCTGCGGTCAAAAGACGATAAGCGAAATTTTTAATTTTTAATTTTTAAATTGAGTGATTTAATGTAGTTTTCGTAAAATTTTCTCTAAGAAATGTTTTGAGGAATGAAGAGCATTAAGTTAACAGTGATAGTGATAAAAAAAATACATCAGAAAACGTTACCAAGAGCGTTTTTTTGAGGATCAAACAAGATAGGACGAAGTTGCATCCATAAATAGACCCAATTTGGGGACAATAGACCCATATTACATACATTTCCCTCGTGAGTTATTGTCTTAAAAAAAGTAAGTTTTTCAACTTTTCGTGGTTTCTGATAGCAAACGACATGATAAGCATATCTAAGCATACCATTTAGCAGTAGAATATCGTTTGCAGGTAAATTCATTGATGAGTTATGATTAAAAACGTAATCGATGGCTGCATATTAGACCGAGGTTAGGGACGTATACCCTACATACGTTTTTTAATTATTTGCGATAGACCAATGCAATTTTCTAAAAGTTGTAGAACAATCAATTCGAAGCAATTTTGCTCAGGACACTAAAATGTTATCTCTTAAGGTTAATGAGTTATGATTTTTTAAACAAGCAGGTTAGAATGGCCCATAAAAAACCGATTTCTTCGAATATCTTTTCATAAGTTCATTTCTCGTAAAAACCTTGTTTTGGTTACATTTAAAACTTATGATGACGCATATTTTTGCTGAAGCAACCAGGCTGCTATCTTTTTTTATTATTAGAAAATAAATGGAGATTTTCTTCGAAAAAATGGTTCTATTAAAATGACAATGTCTCTAAATGGAGCAAACCGATTTTCAAACTTTCGATTTCATTTAAAATATCGTGTTTTTTCAGTATTAGTGGGAAAACTGTGAGAGCGTTTTTTGTTTAAAGTATTAAATTTAATTTAAAAAAAATCTTTTTTTTTATCAAAAACTAGCCATAACTTTTAAATAGGGAGATTCAAATTAGTGACTTCTGCAAAAATATGCGTCATAAAAAGTTCTAAAAGTATTTAGAATAATGTTTTTACGAGAGGTTAGGGTGGCCCCTAGAAAATCGGCTTTCTTTAAATATTGTTTATACGTTGATCACCAATAAAAATATTTAAAGAAGGATTTTCTAGGGGCCACTCCAACCTACTTGTTTAAAATAACCATAAGTCATGAATCATAAGAGATAAAAATGTGATGCCATGAGCAAAGTTGGTTCAAATTGATTGTTCTACAACTTTTTAAAAAAGTTGGAAGGGTTGTATACTAGATACGACCGCAGGGTTGGCGTTGGATAACGTATGTTATGTGTTGTACTTAATTGTGTATATTATATTTTAGGAATATTACTTGATAACTCTTTTGCGAAAGTTTGGTGGCCCTGAAAAGGGCCGTTTTGTTGGGCTGATGTTGTTGACAATAATGGAACGGGCGACCTTGTTGGACGCTTATATAGTAGAACAGAAAATATCAGAGGTGTCATATACTCGCATCTGATGTCTCGGTTGGAGAAAGTATAAGAATATAAAAAATCAATCGATTTTCACCATCTTTAGACAATGGTATACTTTTAACCATTTTTCAATAGTTTACAGAATGAAATCAATAGTTTTGAAACATTCAGCCAATCGATTGATGCCATTATCTCGTAAATCTATCGAGAGACGGTTGAGTTATTATCGTTCAAAATCTTTTAATTTTTCGTAACGCATGCAAAATGACTGTTTTCAATTTTGTACCCCCGTATGTTGCCGAAAGACGTTATCCAACATCAAAAAACTGCATTAGTCTATCTCAAGTAATAAAAAAGGTTGAATTTTCAATTCACCAATTTTAAGCACCACCCTAATTTCAAATCGGCTAAAAAATACGAATAAGCTTTCCCGAAGACACCATATACCTAAAAGTTATGGTTTTGGTGCTAATATTTTTGTCTTCATAAATACGGCTTTTATGGATGTTCAGGTTCTTCCTGGTGAACCATCTCGTGGTCCCAAAGGTCCATTTTCCGTCTAAGCGTTCATATTCCGGTCACAACTCCAAATTCATTCTGATAAAACGTTTATGAGTGGTTTCGCTAACTCATGGAGCTCTAGGATCAGTCTCATGAATTGACAACTTTTGCGGATGTTCCGGATCTTTCGGTGGACCATCCTGTAGTCCCCAGAGTCCAAATTCTAGTCAAAACTTCGAATTAATTGTAATAAGACCCTTATGAAAGGTTTAAACAAAAACATGGAGCTCTAGGATCAGTTGCATGAATTGACCAGTTTTACGGATGTTCCGGATCTTCTTTTGAACCATCCTGTGGTCCCCACAATCAATATTCAGGTAACAACTCTGAATTCATTCTGATAAGACGTGTATGAGTGTTTTCGGGAAGTTCACGGAGTTCTAGGATCAGTTTCATAACTTTACCACTTTTACGGATGTTCCGGATCTTCCCGTGGACCATCTTGTAGTCCCCAGAGTCCGTATTGAGCGGTTTCGAAAAAAAAACATGGAGCTCTAGGATCAGTTTCATGATTTAACCACTTTTCAGCATGTTCCGGATCTTTCGGTGAACCATTCCATGGTTCCCAGAGTACATTTTCCGAACACAACTCCAAATTTATTGTGATAAGACGTCTATGAGTGGTTTCAAAAAATCCGTCGAGCTCTAGGATCAGTTTCATGAATTGACTGGATCATTCCGTAGTCCCCAGGGTCAATTTTTCGGTCATGACTCCGAACTCATTCTGATAAGACGTCTATGAGTGGTTTCAAAAAATCCGCGGAGCTCTAGGATCATATTCATGAATTGACCACTTTTACGGATGTTCCGGATCTTCCGATGAACCATCCCGTGGTCACCAGAGCCCATATTCCAGTTACAACTTCGAATTAATTCTGATAAGACGTTTATGAGTGGTTAAAAAAAACCGCGGAGCTCTAGGATCAGTTTCATGAATTGACAACTTTTATGGATATTCCGGATCTTCTGGTGAACAATCCCGTGGTGCCCAGAGTCCATATTCCAGTCACAACTCCGAATTCATTCTGATAAGACGTCTATGAGTGGTTTCGAAAAATCCGCGGAGCTCTAGGATCAGTTTCATGAATTGGCCACTTTTACGGATATTCCGGATCTTCCACAGGATCAGACTTGTGTCCTACCGGAAACTGAATCGTCCCAAAAGGTGGCCAACATTCTGCTTAACAACTTCTCAAAAGACATCAGGAAGTTATCTCTTCAAATTGCCGTACAATCAGTGTTTTAATTAGCTCTAATCCCATATGCTACGTGTATTCGTTAATGCCGGATCGACCGTACTATAGGAATCCACTGGCATCAGTACTATAGGAATCCGGCAAGAACGAATCCGCACTATAGGAATCTTGACTGTATATGGCTATGGCAATGTTTTGGAGTCATAATTAAATACATAAATATTTGTTATGTAAGCTGTTACAGAAATGCCTTTGTCCAAAATTTTCTAGTTGTTTCGATCCTTTTTTTAATCTAAATTATATTTTTATTGCATGATTTTTCAATCAATTTCCATATGAGATCTTTAACTTCACGTAATGTTAAGTAAAATTATTACAATCAAACACCAAAAATTTGATTGTGGATTTTTTTGTACACTAAGGCTATCCCTTATAAAAAAATACCATACACGAACGATAACCCAAATGATTGAAATATTCCAAAAATAGTTTGGATGATACCCCGAACACGTTGGAGGCAAACCAGCTTTAGGCTGAAAGCCTCCTTAATAATAAAGATAAATCAATCAATCAACCCCGAACACGTCGTTAAGCAAATTAACATTTTTATTAGGGATTACAAAAAATTTCAAAGTTTTTATCCCCTGGCTGTCTCGCGATTCGCGAGTTTGGAGTGACGTTTGGAAAGCGGACAAAAAAACGCATTCGTACGAAAATGGGAATAGCAACATCGTTCGAACGAACGATGTTCGAAAGTTAGAATTGCTTCGAACGAAAACGGGAATGGGAAATTGCTTTCGTTTCGAACGAATCCGGTTCGTACGAAAACGGGAATAGAGGTGCCGGCTTCAAACTCCCTGCCGGGAGGCAGCTTCGATCCCCCTGCCAGGATCCTGCTTCGGACTCGTTCACGTTCCTAAAAAACATGTAATTAAAAAAACAATATATTCACATTTACTCACCTTTAACACATACAGCCTTTCTTTCCGACATTCCCGGTTTATTGTGGAAATTCCGTATCACAAAATTGCCCACCGATTCCTTTTTTTTTTGCCGTTCGACGACGACGGGTGTGCTTTCACGAGAGTGACGTTTATTGGATCCGTTTCTTTGCACGGATGTTTTTTTGTAACTAGCGTAAGTGTGCCTGCGATTGCCTCCCGGGAGGCCAGTTCACCGTGCTCGGATGTCACGCTTTCATCGTGTAGTTTTATCGAGAGTCTCGTCACCGTGTGCGAGTTTGAACACGGTCCGGTTGGCAAATTAGCCGGGCAAAGTGCTGATAATGTGTCCGTCGCGAGTTTTGGTGGTGATTCGGTGGTCGACGTTACCGTGAATCAGCGAGTTTACGGCTTACAAAAGTGATCGTCTGCTGGTCAGTGTAATGCCGCGGATACACTTGTATGGCAAACTTTAAACATGAACATTATTTATATAATAAATTATGAACACATCCCTGGCGTCGCGAGTGATTGGTGATGGAAAGTGGATGCAGTCCTTTTTTTCTCTGCTGAGATCCCTCTAGAGTGTATTTCGTGGTTGATGGGGTTTGCTCTGCTGTGTGAGAACCGAAAGGCGAGAGTGCTGTTTTTAACACCGGTTGAAGAAGTAGCGGTAGCATATCTATTGGAGCTCTTTGAAATCATCGTGATGTCATGCAACATATCGGGTGAGATCTTTCCTTTATTTTTCTCGTAATCCCATTTTATTGTTAGTCATGTTAGTTATACATAACACTTTACACTTTACATTTACATCCTTACATTATTAGTAATTATAGATAAAAAAAATATATTTGCTTAATATAACCTTGAAATTTCAGTGTTACATCCACTTTATATTGTGAGCTGAGGAAACATAGAGCTGCATCTTATTATATGTAAAATAATTATTATTTTCATTGCAGAATATCAACTATTTTATCTATATAAATTTATATTCATTATTTCATATTTAATGTTTTGATATATTTCATTTCTCCACTTACTTACCGACCGTAAACCTCTCTCATATGCTTTAAATCTAAAAACCTCCAACGACAGACTAATAAAAATGAAGTTAAGGCTGGAAGCCTACGATTATGAGATTCAATACAGACCGGGCAAACAGAATGTTGTTGCCGATGGTCGGTCTCGAATTCAAACAGAGTTCAACATGAATGACCAAGAAGAAGATGCAACGTCAGATGACGAAACGGTGCATTCAGCATCATCAGACGATAGTAACTATGTTATGATGACCGAGAAACCATTGAACTACTTTAAAAATCAAATTCTTATCAAAAAAGGAGATAGCAACGAGGAAGTTTGCGAAACAGTTTTTCCAGGGATTCGCAGGAGGACTCTTACGAGAGCAACATTCGGAGTTCCAGTAGCGGTAAGGTTATTCCGAAACTATATGCATCCCACGAGGGTCAATTGCATTCTCTGCCCCGAGGAGTGGTTGAACACATTACAAATAACTTACAAGAACCATTTTGCAAGAGCCCAGACCTTTAAAATTAAACTAACACAAAATATCTTACAGGACGTTAGAACAGAAGAAGACCAAAACCTGCTAATCGAAGAAACTCACGAGAGAGCACACCGAGGAGCAATTGAAAACTATGAGGAGATCACCCGGCAATACTACTTCCCTCAAATGCGTAAGAAAATTCAATTATTTATAAATCTTTGTCATACTTGTCTGCAGAACAAATACGAGCGTAGCCCCTACAAAATTAAATTCGCAGAAACCCCTATCCCCAAAAAACCCTTTGATATTCTGCACATAGACATTTTTATATCATCACCGAATCTATTTTTGTCAGCCGTTGATAAATTTTCTAAATTTGCTATGCTTATTCCGATTAAGTCGAGATCAATTCCCGATGTCAAGCGAGGCATAGTGAAATTGATTTCGACCTATGGAACTCCAAAGTTGATAGTCTGCGATAATGAAGTGGCTTTCCGCTCTATCGAAATTAGGGGACTCCTTCAGAGACTTCAAGTAGAAATTTATTATACCCCGTCAAATCATAGTGAGGTTAATGGAACAGTTGAACGGTTCCATTCCACACTCTTCGAAATATTTCTTTGTGTCAAAGAAAAATATAACGACCTCTCCAATAAAGAAATCTACAGATTGGCAGCAACTCTGTATAATTCCACCATACATGGAGTCACAAAATTAAAACCGGTAGAAGTGTTTAGAGGAATAAAAGATGGGGAAGAAAGACCCATGAATTTAGACAGAATACTTGAACACAGGAACGAGATTTACGACGAGGTAATTGCGAAAATAGAAGCCAATCAGGTAAAGACAATAGGTTCCAAGAATAAGGAAAGAGAAGATGAACCAATTTTCGAACCAGGTGATCAAATTTACAATAAAGTTCCAGGTATCCCTAACAAAAGAAGAAGTAAATTCAAAAGGCAATCTGTAAAAACGAACCGGAGAAAAACCATAATTGACAGAAGAGATATAAAAATTCACAAATCAAAATTAAAACGAAAGAGAAAATCTTAGACGGAAAAATTAGACAATATTATATAAAAACCACCCCTACGACACCTTTAACCTTACTAACCCCTAACCAAATAATTGTATTTCAGAGGAGAACTCTATGGTACATCATAACGCTTACTACAGTTATCAACGCACAACATCTTGTTATTGAAAACCTTCAAGAAAACCCACTATTACTGATCAATGAAAAGTCATGCAAAATTCAAGTAGGAACGGTCAAAATTATACACCCCATTAATTTGACACTGATCGAAAACGCCATAGAAAGCTTAGCCAGTATCTCCCATCAAAAAATTGTAACTACTAATCCACTAACACACATAGTGAAAACTAAAATACAACAGCTGTACACCACTTTCTACGGGCTAAAACCAAGGCGACACCGAAGCAGAAGATGGGACATCATAGGCACAGGTCTCAAATTCATAGCTGGTACCCCGGACGCGCAGGACTTAAAGCTGATCAACCTTACCATGAACGAGCTGATTGACCAAAATAATGAACAACTCAAAACCAACATGCAACTAAACGAGAGGATAACATACCTGACCAATACCATAAACAAAATAATCGAAAACTCCTACGTAAATAAACTAATTCTGGACGAAATCGAGACGATAACAGCAATACTCAACATCGATAGCATCAATCATCTCCTCGACAGCATACAAGACGCTGTCACCCTTTCCAAAAGCTCACTTGTCAGTAACAAAATATTATCCTTACGAGAATTGAATACTATAAAAACACTTTTACAAGATCAAGGAGTAGAAGTGAATTTCCCAGACGAAGCTCTGCAATTTGTCATTCCGAAGTTGGCATTAAAAAACGATATTCTCCTTTACATGCTTAACGTTCCGCAACTAGAAAACTCAACATCGAGCATCATGAGGATCTATCCACTAGCGATCAACAACCGTATCGTACACCAGCACCCAACACACCTAGTGAAAAGAAACAACAATCTCTACACCACCATTAAACCCGAAGACTTCGTACAGAAATCGTCATTCCTGAGCGAACTAAACGATGAATGTCTAGTTCCATTGATCCACGGAAGACAAGCAACATGTAATTACGTTGAGCAAAACCACACAACTCAAAAACTCATCACAGAAAACTCTATCCTGATTTCGAACGCTAGAAATCAAAAGTTAGAGTCAAGCTGCGGACCGGATAATAGAACCTTGAACGGCAATTTCCTTATCTCATTCGCTAATTGCACAGTAAAATTTAATAATCAAATCTTCAAAAACAACGAGCTGATAAGTGAAACACATGTTATCCAAAGAGCTTTCCATAACCTTAAAATAAATTGGAAATGGCACAAAATTTACGAGCTGGAAAAGATTAATAACGAGACGATCACAAACAGACACAGATTGGACCACGTGTATTTAAAGCAAAACCACATCAACATCAAGTTCTGGAGCATTTTGGGAGGATATTCCTTCATACAAATCCTCTGCATCATAACAATCATCATTTACGTTTGCAGGAGGTTTCAACCCGCAAAGACAGATCCCAAACCCTTGGATTTCGGAACGGGACGTTCCTCACTTAAGGGGGGAGTAGTTACAGATTCAATATACCCTATTCCTGATCTGTCAAGTGTTATAGATAGCATCAGGAATGTACAACAACAACAACAACAAATATCAGCCTCGTTAGCCGCATTGAATCAGTTGCCATAAGCCACGAGCGCATGGTTTGCCCACCGTCATCAGATTCCACGAAAGCAAGTAACCGCCGACCTAAGACTCACCGCATCAGCAGCCAGCCACCGGACGACGCGATCCTGTTTCAAAGTGTCATCACTTTAGCTAGGGACCGTTTACAAAGTTAGGCCTCTGTACGTAAAAAGTATTTGGAATAAAGTCAGTCTTAGTTAGACGTTTAACGTGAGTACTAGTTAGTTTTTTTAAAAAAGCAATCCTGAAGCTCCCCAACGTAATTTATATATATATATATATATATATATATATATATATATATATATATATATATATGTGGGGGCGACCCCGGCGTAGTGGTTAGTATCCATACCTGTCATGCCAAAGTCACGTCAAGTCAGAATTACCCTAGAGCGTCAAAGTGACTTTACTAAAATAAAAAGAAAAAAATATACAATTATATGTAATGTAGCCGTTTCTTCATGATGGGGGGAGTCCGACAGTATAGTTTTTTTAATCTGTTTTTTTTATGTATTTGGTATTATGCTAATAATTTAAACAAATATATACAAATGAAATCTAAACACATAAAAAACAAATCCCGTTTAGGAAACATAACACATAATTTCAGAAGGCTACTTAACAATAGTTAAATTTTTTAATTATATTTACAAATTATGGATGATTACACTTTTAAAATTTCTGAACCATTCAAATCAAACTATATTTCCCATTATGACTTATTTTACACCGGTTACAAAATGTAGCGTACAACTCAAGCTAAAAATAAAAATATTTAATCAATGAAAACGGAATACTTTTCAATTAAGTAACAATTAGCTTCCCTGACTATTCTGGTAATGCATTATCAGTTTGCTTCGACTAAGGCTTGCACGGTATTTAGATTTTCCTGAATAGATTTTTTTTCATCAAATTTCATGCAATGTTTGCGTTTTAAAATGATAGACCGTGCCTGGAGGAAAGTCGCAATGATATTTTCCTTCTAAGGATCGTCTAAACCAGAAGCTAGTACCTCGTTTGGGAAGCTCAACGCATACAATTTTGGGAGTTTAGATTCCAATTGGATTAATTTTAGGATAAAATTAAACCTTATAGCAGAGCAATATTTTTATGCGACGAGTGCAGTACAATATAGCCTTCCACTAGTAAGTAAATATTAAAGATACTCAAACAAATCCTAAGTTAAACACAATCTACCATTGCAACCAATAGTGTCGAAACATTCAAAGGTACCACCCCTACTGCAGCCAGCATCATAAACGGAACGCAAATATACAATCACAAAGTACATCAAGAAACTCATAAAACGCGTAACATTCAGGAACTATAAACTAATGTTAAACAAAAGCATACCCGTAGCTGAATTTGTCAGCATCAAGCCCTAGTGTCATGCGTCTTGTCTTTGTCATTATCTCATCGTCACCATCACCGTTGGTCTCTTCCATCATCACATCTTATTTGATCGCTAGTGGTGAAGGCGGCATTTACCTTTCTAGTTTTGCTTATGCGTGCTTCTTTTTGAAAGCTGACGCTAGTGCCGCTGTATAACCAATGGAACACCAATGTTCCATCAACTCACTGACTTCCATACTTTTATCGCATAACTCCAGGCTCGTGTGAGTATTAGAAATTCAGACAAAAGCTGTAATATTTCACGACTCATTAAACACTAAACACTTAAATCTATTTGTATATACTAAATATTTAAACTACGGTAAGTGACTGAATGTCACCCACTCAAACAAAAATCCCGCCAACGTATGGAAGTCCCATTTGCGCACGGCGGCTATTTCTAATCGAAATCGAATCATCAGTACCTACTGCTTGCTGCATTCTTGAAAAAATGCGATTTGCAAAATGTATATTTACACTCCAAGTATTTAGATTTATAGTCTTGCGTTATTTCAAAATTGACGATTTCTTGTTCAGTGCTGAAACACGACCAAGTAGTGTTTGCACTTCAAAAATATAAACAAACCTCAAACGCATACCGCACCACGTGTTTGTGCATATTCAAGCCTACGGTTGTTTGGTTGCTTTGAAAAATCTTCCGCCTCATCGATTTTCAACCTTTCGGTGGTTGACTGCACAAACATTGACAGACCCCGCTCTAAAACCGCACTTTTGCGTATGTGCTCCCGGGAGCAGACACGACCATCCACAGCATCAAATTTCATTGAACATTATCGTTTCTATACCACTATTTCCTAATTTATGTATCTGAACCAGGTTATTTGTGATTATTGCATGCGGTTGCATCACTTTGGTATTAAGTTTCCCCAAAATATCGAAGTCGGATCAGAGAACTGAAAATCGTAGAGGAAAAGTCGTTTAAGAATTAAATTAGAATGCCTCCACGATAACCAGATTTGCTGCGAATGCTATTATGAGAATAGAATTTTAGTGTTGATATCAACGTAAGGGGCCTACCGACAGTCCGTAACCGTAAAGGAATGCCAAATTGCATTGAAACAGTATGCTTGATGTTGTTTAAAATCATATACCACTTTGCACATGTTGTATGTAAATGGTTGGGAGGCCTAATGTACCATGTTGCATTGAATTTTTAACCCTATCCATCGGAGCAGTTATGTTATCTATTGAATGAGTTGAAAATGAACTATCTATTAGAATCGATTGATAACTGCCTGTATTTTAATATATGTACGAAAAGTGACCTGTTTTGTTTTGAAAATATCGTAAAAAATACTAAAATTTTGTTGTGCATATTCAGCCATAAGATCCCATTGAAAAAAAAAATCAAAGCTTTTTTTTCGGATTTCTGTCTTTTACAGTATGAGCAGTATAGGCAGCATTTTTTTTGTTGGAAATATTAGATGGATATGAAATTAAAAATCAAGAGTGTTCTATAGTAACACAGGTGGCTTTGTTGTTACGGTTAGGGGCCTCCCCGGTTAAGGTGCAGCTACAAAGAAAGACCATGTTGGAGGTGGCTGGGTTCGATTGCCGTCTAGAAATTTTTCGGGTAGGGAATTTTTCGACTTCCCTGGGCAATAAAGTATGATTGTACTTGCCACACAATTATACTAATGCAAAAATGGTACAGGCATCGAAAGCTCACAATTAATAATTTTGGAAGCTCATCTAGAACACTAAGTTGAGAGCACGCAATAAGCTAATATGCGATATGCAATAAGCTTGACATGCAAAGAAGACGAAGAATAAGATTGTTGGTATAGTTGGTTGATCATTGTGATGATTTTGTGCTTTGATAAATAGATATAAATTACATTTTAGGTTAAAATTTTCAACGACTGATTATCAATGGCTCCAAAGCGGTATATAGGAAGACAAAAATGTTTACGCCTAAGCCATTTGCTTCAAGGAACGTTATAAACGGCAGCTATGGAAATGTGGTATTACGTCAATGAAATGCTCCTTAAGCCTAGCTACTCAGATTTACTGTCCTGCACGTTTTTTTTAGTCAGATGAGTGGGGCGAAGAAGATTCTAAAAGAAGCGTCCAGAAGTAACTTTTTAAGAAGATTATAATGGAAGCTCATTCCAGACGCTTGCCCGACGCCCCGCTCCTCTGACTAAAAAAACACGGAATTCTTGTCCGTAAATCTGATTTAAGGAGCATTTCATGATTTTAATATTGCAAAAATCATTTTTTTTCTATTGATAACACCCTGGCTTTTTCAGGAATTGCCCTGGGGTAGTGACCAGTTTTTAAAATGGGCTAAACTTATCATGCGACACCTCAAACGATGTGAGATTTCCAAAAATAAGTTCAATTGTAGTCATTGATTGCCCACGACGACATTGGTCACGTTCAGACATGTTTTGAATACCCCCAGGGAACTGGTCAGATTCTGACTTGTACCAAAACCCATCATGTGGCCCAGAAAATAACATGAGCATTTAAAAACAAGTTCAATGATAGTTATATCAAGGGCCCGGGACCACATTGACCTCATACGGGCATGTTCTGATTCACTCTGGGTAGTTTCTACCCATTAAATCACGTAAGAACTAAATAAAAATATTATTGTTTGTCATATTGTATTGCCAAGCCCATATTAGTCACACCTGACTATATTACGGGTACTTTCGGATAAGCTAAAAGCTTTCATACAACTCATTAAATCATACCAGGGACCACATTGGCCATAACCAGCCATATGTCGGGGGCCCCGAAGGAAGTTACCCGAATTTATCTTGCTACAATCAGTACCGCATGAAAGTTCAATAACAAGAATATTGAGTACCTAAGGTAACATCACATTCTAGTATATGATCAGTTGCGACCATTTTGAGCGCCGAAAGTCGGATTCGCCACACCTGGGCATGTCCAAAATCTGCCATGAGCCAAAACATATCGCCGAATATGGAGTAGCTGAACATTCGTTAATTTTTTAATTTACAATCCGTTCAGTAAATTTTTCTTCGCTGTGGGCTGTCAAAATTTATTGACCTACGAACTGCAAATTTTACTGAATGAACGGTAAGTTCAGTATATTTTAACCAAATCGAGTTTACTTTGTTTTCAAAATAAATCATATGCATTATTTTTTTAATGATTAATTAATTGTTTTATTTAAGACATTAATCATGTATAATGCAAATGATAACTCGGCTCTGTAAAGTTTATTCGATTGAGCCTGTACAAATAAATTAATATAAAAAAAAAATTAATTGTTTCATTTAACCACTCATTAACCTTATATTTTTGTGTAGGGATTTTCATCTTGCTTCCGTACAAAAGTTATAAAACAACATGCTAAAATCCACTTATTGCTGTTAAGGGGGAAATTGAGGTGCCTAATGGCGTCTAAAGGAAATTTTTTACAGAAATGAAAACTAATTATATTTGCGGTGTAAATTGAACGGATCTAGCAAAAAAGTAAAGTACCGTAAATAGATCAATATTTAACGTAAATATCGAAATAAATTTTACAATAAACTTAATTGAAAAACTAATGGTATTCAAATCAGTAGCTATGATGGCTCCATCGTCCTGCATAATTTCTTATAATATTGGATGTTTTGTTAATTTTTAGGAAATTTTCGTAATTTTGTAATATCGATATGGGGTGAGAAATTGATCAACCCTTCAAATAGCTTCCCAGTGCATTTCTGGTAATTTTCCTTATTAAATGTGGGTTCCCTGAATCCGATTCAGATGCTAAAATCCTTGTGTGAAAAGTGTTAGCAGAAACACACAAAAAAAAAATATCATAAATGTGCGCCTAAATGTAGGCGATTTCATTCAAAATCACTGGTAATTTTCCGATCAAACCTTGCATTTATTGATGTTTGTAACATTCTACGGTAATTTATTAAATAATTCGGATTCATTGACACTTACTTTAGTAAAAAAGTAGAAAGGTCTGTGCCTAGGGGCACGAACGGATGCAAACGGAACAAATAAGTTGATCATTTAGTTCTTAACGCTTTCCGTTTTTGAAATGGAAGCCCTGAAAAGGGCCGGTTGTTTTTCAAATGGAGGCCACACCACTGCAAGTCGATGTCGACCGGCAGACGGCGGCCTAGTCATGCTTCCTATTGCGGGAAGCCTTTCCTCCGGTCGATGTGGGTGCTTTCGTCGTCGTCTCAGTGATGCCACATATACAGATTTATCTTTTTTTTCCCTTGATTTGTTTTCCGTCGATCTTGTTTTCGGTGCTGAGCACCAATGCTACCGACGGCAGGGAGACAGCTCCCACCCTACTTATCGACCCGTCAACTCATGAACCGGGGACCAAAGGCTTTACTTTTCTTGCGAAGGAAGGCGTGATCAGAGATGTTATGTCTCAGAACAACCGGCGCCGCTATACAGATTTATCTGTAATGATACCGATTTTTCTCAACATTTTGATTCAGATATCTGTATATATAGATTACATTTTTTAATGTACAGATTTTTCAAATAAGTGGAATATATGTTTAACTCATAAATAATCCTTTCTTCCTTTTGAGTAGTCTGATGCTCAGCTGTTCTGATTTCTGATTGCTCGTTAGAAGGGATGTTTTTTTTCATTCTTATTGTTTAATTAACCATATCACATGGTGACAGGTACTATGATTATTATTTTTTAATTTGTTGAATCGCTAAACAAGCCCTTTTAACAACCCAGAAGCTGATTGATTACAGTTTGTGAGTCGAACAATCAACTGTATATTTTGACAATTGACTAGCGTAATATCAGAAATTATGAATATTCTATGCAGTTCTACTAAACATCCAAATAGAAGTTATGTGTTATGAAAAAATACAATAAAGTTGATGAAACATATGAACACGATTGAAAACAGAGAAATACAGATGAAGCCATCCCAAAGTTTTTCACAAAAAAAAAAAAAAAACTGAGTTCACTTAGGATAGGTTCGAGCAACAGCTAGCGAATTCAATATCATTTTAATCTGCAAAATGATTAGATGAAGTTAAAATTTGTTTTGATTAGATGAATTTGAGAAATTGAAACATCGAGCATAACATTTTACAACTAATACTTCATAAAATTTTAATGCTTATTTTTAATTTTCTAAAAATTAGAAATTTAATTTTTTTCAGGTTTGTCTCTTATTTTGTATTTTTTAATTTTTAAAAAAGATACAAATCACTCAAAAAAAAAATCAAGATTCAGGATTTCGAGGTATTTTAAATAGATTAATTCTTTAGAAAGCAAACAAAAGTCATTCCTCAAGATTCTCAACTATAAACAATCTATTTCTGAGCTTCAAATTAACTCAAAGTATATTTACGACGATCCGCAATAAGATCATACTATAGAATTTATTCAGATTATTTTACAGATTTTTGTCAGCCAAAACAGATTTAAAAGATTTTTACGGTGAAAATACAGATTGAAAATGGAAATAATTTGGCAACACTGCGTCGCCTTCGTATTGGTGCGATGCGTGCTGTTCCACTCATACGTCGTGTCCGACGCTTATCCGTCCGTTGCTCGAAAGCAAATTACGAAGAAAACTGTAGTAGCAGTAAAATTACGTTTATTTCTGTTAATTATAATTTACATAGATTGAACTAGCCTATGAGGCTCTTCATCTTTGTTTAATTTGTTATTCTAATTTACGTATTCACGTTTTTCTACTAGTGTACAGAATACCCCTTGGGGGGTGTGTTATGTTTGAATTGAAAAAAGAGATAACCTACCTAGCTACGAGTATAACTTAGCCTAACGTGCTAGATCACGTATGATCTGATGAGTAGATGTCAGACAGGTGTCTATGAACCGTTCCAGGATAAAAACTCTCCGTTCTTCTAATAGACGAAGAAAACGTCCGTGTTTGGGATTTTTCGTTACATGTTTGATTTTTTTAATGTAACCCCCAGTATAGAAATTAAAGACGTAGTCCAACGTAAAAAAAAAGGAAAATCACGATGTTTTGCTTTTGGAGGTCGATAATTTCGGTTTTTAGCGTAACGTAATTATTGGACTCCACCAAATAGAAAGTAGATATTTTATGACGCTCTGATGAATTGGAAATTGATGCCATGCACAGTGCGTTATTCGGTTTTATCCTCTGTATTCAATTCTTTCCTATAAATTTGGAAGCCCTGCTAATTAGTATTGCGATTATCTTTCATGGAACCTTTCTTTGCAAACGATATGGTACTTCGTTGAACCAATCACAAACAGGACCGTAACCGTGGATGCGAACCAAGAGATAAGTTGATTAGAAACATGTACACAGCAGCATAAAGTATCGTCGTTGGTGGCGGAGGTGACAGATTCAATAAAGAGCCTAAGTAGCGATATTACTGCTACCGCACACCGTGTTAACTGATGACAGCTTATTAAAAGACGCACTGTGCTACGAGGAGTATTCATCCTGGTGTCAAAATCACCCTCAAAGGCAAATGCTTTCCATTCATATTCTTGTGAGGGGGATTTCCGTCCTCGGGAAATGGTTCAGGATGTTGCGGGAAAAAGGGTGACTTATATCTTTCAATTGAATTGAATTGTTATATAGGAAGAACGCAATAAATAGGGAAGATTTTATATCTCAGTAAGTTAAGTGTAAGTAATCTGTTATTCCGAGCTCGCAAGAGGCAAAAGGGAGAAAGGAGTGCGATGTTCGATGATAGAGCTGTTTGAGTGTAAATAAGTAAATTCGTATGTATGAAAAGTTGTTCGGCTGATAACATTGTTCCTGGGGGATGTTTTTATATCCTTGCCTAAATTAATAAACACCGTCAGTGCCAACCACCGCCGACACTGCCATCAACAACAGAGTATCAACAGCGGCTTCGGAGATGGGTGTTCATTATGACAATATCGTAATAATAACAACGAATCCTCCGGCCCACTACCCACTCCAGCAAGAATTGTACTTTTTCCGATTCCCTAGTTGAGGCGAAATGAATTTGCTGTATACCAAATGGCGGTGGTGGCATGTGACTGGAGAGGTATGATAAAATTAGCATATTTCATATTGTTAGATTAGTCATTTCACAGTGAAATTGTGATGTGAGAGTACTTTTGGTGTTTTGAACCGTAAAAATTGCTTTGAATCGGAATGAAGTGTAATGGAATGGTATGCGGTTAATTTTTTTTATTAAATATAATGAAAAAAAAATCACCAACTTCAACAATAAAACTTGTACACATTTGGATTGAGAAGTGCATACACAATTTATCAGGCATTAACGAATACGAATGGAATTTGAGGTAATTGGAAGCCAACAATGATCTTAGAGCAGTTTGAAGAGATAACATCCTGGTGTTTTTGAAAAGTTGTTAAGAAGATAGTTAGCCCCCTGTTGGTATATTTTAGCTTCCGGCTGAGGCTTCGAAAGACCAGGAACAACCGTAAAAGTGGTCGATTTATGAAACTGATTCTAGAGCAATGCGGATTTTTTTCCCAAGCCACTTACAGACGTCTTCTCAACATTAACTCGGAATTACGACCTGAAATAGGAGCCTTTGACCTAGATGCGTCCGTTTTTGATTATTGAGCAGAATATCAGGGGTTCATTTCCCTGCTCCTTCGTTCTATAGACTTTTCTGAATGCCCAAGTTTTAGTGCAGAACTTGGGTTTTTTTCTCCAAAGTATAAGTACAAAAAAAAAAACCATGTACATGTACGAGAACTGTCCCGATTTCTTGCACTCACATTTAAGCATTCAGTCAAGTCAGACAAGTTTGGTTGCATGGGAATAAAGTGTGTCGATGGTATAATGTTAATTCATTTCCCTCTATAGATGTGGAGATGCAGAGGTGTTCCCAGTCTCTATTGGCAACGTATGTCATTCTAATAATTCTTTCATTCCCCGATGACCATTAGGACGTGGCCTGCGTTTCTATTGATCTTAAAAATATTGATTAACGAGAATTTGCTCAATGAGAATCCCAAGATTAATTTGGCTCTTTGTGGAAATTTCGGTGGTTCAGGGAAATCGAGGAGTTGCAACTACGCATTGTACAATCATCAATGCTCATGCTCATGTTTGGGAACTATTAATTTGCTTGTCAAACATAAAAAAAAAATGCTCATTATTGGCCAATCCTGAGACTAAGATTAGGAAAACTATGCAAAGGAACTTTGTTGAAGAATGCAAATTGTTTCGATTTCTGTGCATAAAGTTATTACACTTTTACTTTATACCTCGTGCTCCGTCTATACCTAGGCTCCCACACCTGGACCTTACCCCTATCGACCCATCAACTCATGAACCGGGGACCAACGGCTTTACTTCCCATCCGAAGGAAGGCGTGATCAGAGATGTTATGCCTCAGAACATCCCGGCGCGCCGACTGGGATTAAACCCAGGCCTTCTGGGGTGAGAGGTAATCACGCTTACCACTACACCACCGGCGCCGTTAAATGATATATATGTGTCGGACACATAGTTATTCATTTGACTCATAAATTTCATGTGTTCTTCTGAGTGGATTCTGTTTATGTGTGGACACATGAAAATCACATAGAATTTTACTTGGAAAATGTGTCGAATTTTATGAGTGTGGGATGTTCGATAAAAGGGTTGGGTATGCAGCAAGGTTCGTTTTGGCAAATTGTACGCTGAATTGCAGGCGACTAACGAGTCCTGAATGAGGAGGGGCATGGGATTAAACTCACGATGTTCTACTCAGTAAGCAAAACCGGTCGCTCTAAGGCCCTCATATCACATCACACCACTTATGATCGAGTTGTTGTAGCCATTCAAACCCGAAAAACATTTATCCATTCCTTCACTAAGTTCTACTTCTACGCGATGTTAATTATTTCGGATAGGTCTGTACACGAATCGAAAATTCTCGATTACTTTTTCAAGGGACGTATCAGCTTTTGTAAACAATGCATTTTATCGTTGATTTGGCGTAACTGGCAGCTCGCTCACGCATGCTAACACAGGGGAAGACAGGGGAAGTTTTCCCCTACCTGATAGTGGTGTTAGTATGCGTGTGCGAGCTACCAGTTACGCCAAATTGACAATCAAATTCTTTGTTTCCAAAAGCTGATACGTCCCTTCGAAAAAGTAATCGAGAATTAATTATTTTATTCATGTGTTTCACTTATACATTTTTCCCAATACATCAACCTTATAAATTCCATAAGACAAACTATATACCACAAACGGTATGTGTGATCATTTATACATTTCATTTGATAAATGATCTTCATTAACTATTTTGCAAGGTATTAGGGGATTACTATCCGTGTATGTAAGATGGGAACCGAAGCTACAAAGCCTTCATATTTTTCGTTGATTTTTGAGAATTATTTTGAATATTTTTCAATAGCGAATTATTAGTCTGTGGTAAGTGGTCCAATCTCAAACATGTTGAATCAAGATGGAACTTGCTTCTGGAATTCCGAATAAATTTGGAATTAAGCAAAAGCTGAACTCACCGAACAGTACATCATAGCGGCACCGGTGGTGTAGTGGTAAGCGTGATTGCCTCTCACCCCAGCAGGGCTGGGTTCAATCCCAGTCGGCGCCACCGGGATGTTCTGAGGCATAACATCTCTGGTCATGCCTTCCTTCGGAGGGAAGTAAAGCCGTTGGTCCCCGGTTCATGAGTTGATGGGTCGATAGGGGTAAGGTCCAGGTGTGGGAGCTGCCTTCCTGGCGTCGGTAGCATTGGTGCTCAGCACGGAAAACAAGATCGACGGAAAACAAACCAAGGAACAGTAAATCACGCGTAGCGGCTCTGGTGGTGTAGTGGTAAGCATGATTGTCTCTCCCCCCAAAGGGCCTGGGTTTAATCCTAGTTGGCACCGCCGAGATTTTATCAGTTGTGCTTGTGTTTCTTCTACGTGATGTTGACTTTTTTATTGTGTATAACTGACCTACATACGTGGTGTTAATTCCTTTCACATCTGTACGGTATTAGATTTGTATTTGTATTTGTATTTATTGTATAAATCCATTTGACATCGTGGTCTTAATGAATAAAACTTAACTAAAAATAAACATTAACACGTTGTACAGAAAAAACAAAATCATTCTGGTCGATTCCATAGGCGGTTTCGAAAGACGTTGGTAGAGATATTGAAGTCAAACAAGCTGTAATTGTCTTGGAGTCTTCGACTTATCGAATTGATGAGATTGTTGGATCCGTATTGTGTTCGTCTCGTTGGCTGGCGCAATAGCTGTCTAGATCGCAGCACTCGTTGAGAGGCGTAGATGTTGAGCTGACTTAGCAATGCAGGGCAGTCTATTTTGGAGCGTAAAATTTTGGCTCCTAAGATAGCTTGGCTGAACTTGCGTCTATCCACTAGCGGCTCAAAACCAAGCAGCGCACAGCGGTGCTCGTAGGGTGGTAGTCGTAATGAGTCGGTCCATGGCAAGCCTCGTAGAGCACATCTCACAAATTTCCGCTGCACTGATTCGATTCGTGAAATCCACACAGCATCGTACGGAGACCAGACGGCAGAAGCAAAATCAAGAATTGATCTAACTAGCGAGCAATACAGAGATCGCAAACACAGAGGGTCATAAAATTCGTTCGCTATCTTGAGAATAAATCCAAGTTGACGATTTGTGATAGTGATAGTTCAAAATAGTGCATTTTGAATGTTAGTTGATAATCCAGTACCACACCCAAGTCTTTAACATGATCAACCCGATTCAGTACAGTGCCATTGATAGTATAGTCATGTAGGATAGGATTTCTCGTTCTTCGAAAGGATATGATGCAGCATTTGGACACACTGACTGCTAGATGATTCAGTGCACACCAACTGACAAACAAATCTAACTGTTGTTGCAATTGACGGCAATCATTGGTGCTCCTAACAACCAGGTAGATTTTCAGGCAGCAATTCAGAAGAACGTGGGACACATCATTGAAGAACAACGCGAATAACAGCGGCCCCAAGTTGCTCCCTTGCGGCACCCCACATCGAGGAATGAAAGGTGCAGACACGGCTGATACAATTTTCACGAACAATTGACGGCCAGTCAAATATGATCTCAGCCAACTACAAATTCTCGAAGATGCTCCTAGTCGCTCCAGCTTAGCCAACAGAATATCGTGATTAACTGAGTCGAACTCAGCCTTTATGTCAGTGTATATGCTGTCGATTTGACCTCCTTGCTCCATTTCGCTGATGCAAAACGACGTGTATTCACACAGATTAGTGATGACTGAACGTTGCGGAAATAATTCATGCTGAGATGTTGAAATGTACGTTTTACAGGCCTGGAACATAAAATCATTGAGAATTATCTCAAAGCATTTGGACCCGGCAGGCAACGAAGTTATTCCACGATAGTTCGACACATCCACTTTACTGCCTTTCTTGAAGATAGGCTGCATGTATGACATCTTCCAAGCGATTGGAAACTGCTGGCTTCGAAGAGAGAGGTTGAATATAGTTTGCAGAGGTGTAATCAACATGCCACTACATTTTTTCAATATGCACGCAGGAATACCGTCCGGTCCAGGTGATACAGATGATTTCAGCTTCTTCAGTGCATTCTCCACCATCGTCTGACTAACATCGAAAATATCAATGCCGAATGCGTCCACGGGAAGGGACCTTGTCTCAGTTTCAACATCCGATGGAGACGCAGTTGATGCCCGAAAAACACTCGCAAATCGTGCAGCAAATAGTTCACATTTGGCTTCTGCGGTGGAGGCAGATTGATCTTCCATGCGCATGGTAGAACGAAGGCCGCTTTCATTTCGCTTAGTGTTTACAAAATTCCAGAACTGTTTAGGATTTCTTCGCAGATTGTCCTGAACACGTCTTACGTATCTGCCGTACAAGTAACGGTTATAGCTCCGATAGTTGCGACTAGCTCGTGCAAATGCCAGTTTGGTGATGCCATTTTTGCGTGCCGAGAAGCGTTTAAGCATCTTAGATCGAATACGTCGAAGGTACTGTAAGCGAGAATTGGACCAAGCAGGTTTTCTCCGAGGTCTTGACAACGGAACACAGAATGTGAAGCAATCGCGCAGATGTGTGTGCTTTGTGATGGTGTAATATGTTCTGCCTGCTTTCAACTTAGTTCTTGTAGCATTTCCACAGTTATTAATTGAGAGCTTTTTATGAAAACCAGTGCATGAATTTGCATATTGCGAGGCAAGCACAATGATACCATTTTGCCATAGGGTCCAAGTTGTGTCGACTCCACAGTTTTGTTTTTTTTATCATTCTGTGATTTTTTAAAAATTGTTCAAGTCTGATGTCTTGTAAATTTTTCGAAGTTCCAGGATCTGAAAATTTAAATTTATGAGTTCCTAGAATCTTGAAAAATAAATACCGTGTTTAGATCTTGCCCATTTTTCTATGTCCGAAATCTGCATCTTTTAAAAAATTTGTGGATTTATAACTTTTCAATTAGCGTTTTTTGTTATAATCTGGGGTATTACACACTAAGATTTTTTTACAGGAGTCAGTATTTTTTTTACTGGGTTTTTGAATTGCTGAAAAAGTCGGTAAAAATTCAAATGACCGTTATCCGTAAAGAATCAATGTAATCGACCAATTTTATTGTCTATCATTTAATGGAGTTAAAAGAACTAAGTATGTAAAAGTTCAGAACAAATTTTCTTATTAATAAATTTTCCACAGATTTTTAAACTTTTACCGAACAGTTCCGCAATTCAAAAACTCGGTAAAACCGTACTGACTCGATTAGTGTGTACATATTTAGCTAAGCCCCAGAATCCTGAAAATTATTTAAAATCTGAGATCTATTCTTTTATTTTCCTTGCGGGATTTTGCAATGGTTTCTTAATCCGTCATCCTAAATTTTAGTTTGTTTCAAAGTAGCCTGTCTGTTGACATTTATGGCAACGTTTTGATGACTCTATGGTATTTTTTACAATCAACTTTGATCATCGATATATCTTTCATAACAAATCATAAGGGTACACCTATGCGCAATGTATCTCATGCTAATATTAAGGGGTTACGCCTACCTGCAAGACCGAAAAAAAGCGAAAGTTTGGATTTTTTTTCTCGAAAACGACGCAACATATTGAAAATCGGTTTTCTGCCGTTTATTGAACAGACATTTATCAGTCGATGCTGTAAAAACGAGGTCCTGGTGCCCCGCACGGCTGCTTCCCGTGGACGATTTTCTAAAAAACGTTTTTTGCGGTGCCAACTGCGGTTTGTGATGTAATCATCTGAAATAAAAAAAAAAAAACCATGCCAAATCGTTAAGCATGTGTTAAACTAGTCCTAGTTCGTTCGGTTTTTTTTTTTTATTTTTTTTGGCAAAATGGCGGCCTTGCAAAGTTGAAGTGCCGATTTTTGATCCTTAAAATTTGTCTTTGATCGGCTGTAAAAAATCGAAATTAAATGATAGACGAAATCCGAACGATCGTGGACTGCACAAAATAGTACTGAACAGAAATCAAAAGGAATCGGACGAATCGAATGAATACATTTCGAGAAATTTTTGGCACCGGTTTTGAAAATATGATTCCGAGATAATCGCGTTTAAAGTTTCAAGTTGGGTTTAGTCCACTATAAGTGAATATTTTTGTACGTCGCATAACTTTCACAATTTTCATCGGATCAACTTGATCTTTTGAGGAAATATTCTTGACTTTATATACTTTCGATTAGGACAATAAAAAAAATCGATTTTTTGAAAGTTTGCAGGTAGGCGTAACCCCTTAAGTACCTTAATAAAAATATTAGTTCTATTACTTCGTCTACTCCTAAAAAGTGTCTAAAGAAGCCCACCCTGACGATAGTATGAGATGTCTTTGCTCTACTTATACCTCAACTTCAACAGTCAATCTACAATAAACCATTTTACAAGACGCTTCACGAACTGCATTTCCAGTTACAAGAATGACAGAATGCGGTAACCTAAGCATTATTGTGATATACAAAATCAATATTATCAATTTTGTCGGGCTAATTAGCTCCTGCCATTTTGTAAAATAAACTATTTTCCCCTCCCCCTTCTCTCCACAACTGAGAAATCAATTTTAAGAAGCTGGCACTTCTGCTTTCTGTCCTGAAAAATCGAGAAAACTTTTCAACCCGAAAGATTTTCCGTGCCTTTTCTCACTAGGCAATCTCAGACTAAAATTCAATATTAGTGGTTGTAGAATCAGCTAGAATGCATAATTTGGCTAGTAGAAATTTTAAAAGAAAAATAAGCACATTCAGTAGAAATGGATTTTTTTCAATTCCATCAAATGCCTGCCATTTAAAAGACGCAACTAAAAATACAGCTTTGGCAGCGGGTTGCGGAACCCA
Organism: Ochlerotatus camptorhynchus; assembly: GCF_037179485.1. Lineage (NCBI taxonomy): Eukaryota > Metazoa > Arthropoda > Insecta > Diptera > Culicidae > Ochlerotatus > Ochlerotatus camptorhynchus. The sequence continues at coordinate 544,291 of NW_027040656.1, forward strand.
TATTAAGAACCAATCATTCTAGAACTAATCCATAGCTGGCGGATGGTAGCCGGTAATATTATTCCTCCTTTTGTTTGTTCAGTTTTTTATTCGCTGTTACCTCCTTCCAGTAGAATGTAGGAACATGTCTGCATGGCTGGCTACATCACAAGAGCGCCTGACACAAAAGTGATACCCGTTTGGCTCCTTCTGGCTGTGCGACTTCAAGCGAAAAAAAGCAATCGTTTGAATTCACGCGGCAAAAGTCGGGCGCTCATTTCGCTTTGATTAAATTTATTTGATACCCATTTACAGTAAAAACTGTGCACGCTTTTGTACATTTTAGTCAAGGTTCAATTTCAGTTCCATTTTGGTCTTTGTTTTTTTGCTTTTCTCTCGATTTTTTTTATACTTCATTTTACTTCTCTCGGATATTGAATGTTTGTCTTCGCGAGGAAATCAAACGAAATGGCGGTGGGATGGCGCTTTTATATTTTACTTCGTTTTGTAGTAATTTTAAGGAGGATCATTTTGTTGAGAAATCAACGGAAACGACATCGACAACGAAAAGGAGGATTTCAATTCAAACAGAAGAACGAAAAGGAACTCATCAAAGCGTCAATGTTGGAGTTTTGTTGATGTGTTCAGATGAATCAGACCATATTTATCACTTCTTATTTCAGCTAAAAAGTGAAACAATCAAGGCGCTCGTGAATGGTATGGAAACAGAAGAGAAGAAAGCATTAAGCATTGAGTGGAGGAATCTTTTGAAACCAACGCGAAAAACATAAACTGTACGTATACAACACGGTGCTTATCAGTCCGGAAATCCTTTGTAGCACATCACACTGCTTGCTCGAAAAGACATGTTTTTGTCTCCTCGCCAATACGAGAGACGCCTTCGCATTCGGATGCCCAAGGCTGATTGTGAGTGCTCAGGTTTTTCTTAATTGGGATGTGATTTGCATTTGACAAACTCTTTTATGTACGATGCACTGTTCTCTTCAGCAGATATATTGAAGGTGTTGGGTTGCTGTGCAATGATTGGAACATATCGATAAACAGTTGTTATAATTTCACAGCTTCCCTTACCGTATTGTGGTTGTGTTGTACTTACTACATATAGTTAGCAATGTGTGGCAGCATCCACCAGCATCAACAACGGAGATCAGCACAAGAATTTGCTTGTTTGCAGGTAATGCTGCTCGTGTTCTTACTATAATTATGTATGCAAATTCAAGTGTTGCATGTTCTCTGGCACGAGTTTACAGGTTGCGATCGAAATGTGTAGATATAGGAAGTACTGCAGAGAAATCGATATAGTATATATTGTAGAACAACCCATCGAACACATTAGGATTTACAGTTGACGAGCGGTTGATTCCGAAATAAGTTTGAAAAAAGTCTAAAATCTAAGAACTTCAAAACACCTTCAAAACAAAACCTTCAACATAAGTAATTTCTGGAATGTTGGAGACTTATTTGGTTGACGCAGTACTTTCCGTAAGCGTGGATCAGTCCTCCAGGCTCACTAATAGTTCAGGTGTACCTTAGGAATGTAATCTAAGGCCAGTACTGTTTAGGGCCGGTTGTTTAACGATGTTTGTCTGCGCCGATTCTTGTGTTGTTGTGTAATGAAAATTTTATTTCGAATATTTTGCATCAGTTGATGATCTACAGTATGCGTTACAATATTTGCACCATCATAAGTGACTACGAAGGAGTATATTGGAATTCTTAGTAAGTATGTCATTACGTGGCTTACTGAGCAATATGATCCATATCCGGTCCGGTCCGAAGCCGAATGTGCTATTTTAGCAAGATGGAGCACCATGCCACACCTTGAACCGCACGTAGAATTGGCTAAAGGAACATCTGCCGTTCTGGCCGAAATATAAGTCCCGATCTTAATCGCGTCATGAAGACTAAGGCTTGTGCCAAACGCCACTCCAGTACAGCAAGTCTCAGGTAAACATTGACCTTAGCCTGGAGAGATATGGATCCTCACTTTATTATCGAGCATTCCGGAAGCGTGTTAAGGCCGTTATTGTGGCAAATGGAAGCTCTATCGATGATTAACATAGGTTTATGTTCTTACAAACATACCCCTTTTGAATAAATAACTTTTTTTCTTTCCGAAAATGTTCAGGTGCAAACATTATCACGCATATGGTACAAAATTTTCAGGTGCAAACATTTGATGTCTTGAAATCTGTGTAGGCTGTGTACCCCATTAGCAATAGCAATGATCCTTCACCTGAGGAAACTATGCTGCTCAGGCGCACACAGCAAAAAAAAAATCTGAATGTTAATTGTGATGTAAAGATACATTCACGTGAACATGGATTTCATTTCACGCAAACGAGCAACTTGTAAGCCATGTTGTTTACAAAGATGGGCATTTGTATACAATAATTGCATAATTTCATGAAATGTCTCAGAACATTACACGACTTATAATGTAAACTTATATGATATGTGACGCTCTATTTATGTGCATCGTATTGAACAGAAATTTACACTATTTTTTCGAACTGTGTACTGTATGCTTTTACTGCATCAAAAAGCTTGCCACCCTCCAACATTTTCATCAGCTTGAATACAGCGCATAACAAAATAATTCCACATAAAGTAGTGATATTACGCTTGTTACCTTTTTGTGGATAGGGAAAAATATCGATTCTTTCCTCATTTTAGGTAATTTTACCAGTGTAGTGCCATATTGAGAATAAACGTCAACGAAGCAGCAATTCCGCAGCTGGAAAACATTTCAGTACCCAAAGAGTATCTGGAGTCCTTTTTGATTGGGTCGTATGTAACATTTTTGTTAATTAGAGAAATGAGGTGTTTTGTTTTGATGAACAAAAAGTTGTTTCTATTTTCAATGAAATAGTGTGATCGGGACTATGAATATTTTTCATACTTTCCTGACCTTTCGAGTAATGTTGGTGTTAGTAACATTTTTGTTCAAGATATTTTGACAGGTTTAAGAAATTTGGACGCCACTAAGGCTCAGGACCAGATGGACTCCTGGCAGCTAAACATTAAGCAACGGAACTCACAACCTCTTTATTCTGGCTGTTCAATATGTCACTTGTCTCTGGTGCATTCCCGCAGGAATGAAAGAAATCGTTTTTAATACCCATTTAAATCTGGTTAAAAATCTGATATCCGAAATTTTCGATGGATTGCCATCATCTCGTGCATTCCTAAACTTTTCGAATCAATCATAAACAAAAATTTCTTCAGCCAAATTAAACATAGAATAACAAATGCAAAACACGTTTAAAGGTCATTCAACCACAACAAACCTCCTGGAATTTGTTGATTACTCTTTAACTGCAATAGACAAAGGAAACCAAATAGAAGTTTTTTTACACTGACTTCAGTAAAGCGTTCGATAGACTTGACATTCCAATGTTGATTTTTAAGAAAAAAAAAATTGGAATTGAGATGAAACTCCTCACCTGGATTGGGGAAAATATAAGTAAAAATTTTTTTTATCGATTTTTTATATTTTACTTTATTTTTTTTTAAATGCTACGAGGACGAGGAAGGAGTGATCTATGGCCCCGGTATCGCCGATTAACCGTAAGTTCCAGAAGTCATGTTTTTACACAACCCAAAACTTTAAACGCGTTTTTCTCGAAACGGTGTTTTCCAAATTGGTGGGAAAGATAACTCAAAAAGTTCTCATCCAAATGACTTGAAACCTAGCGCATCTTAAAGGAAGTAGATTTTTACTCTATGTGAACCACTGATATCATGAAAAAATTAACAATAAATAATTTTCAGGTCTGCCTAAAGTGGAAAAAAAAAAAACATTGAAAAATCAACTTTTTTTTTCAGATAATTTTTTCTATATATATATTTTTTTTTTGGTTTGAGAGGTTCACATAGAACAAAGATCTTTTCTGAATAGGGTTCAATTAATAAAAGTAAGTTTTGTCAACTTTTCTGGTCTCTAGAACGCCAGCCAATTACCAATCCCCACCGGAGGTGACCTCCTTCCGATGTGACCCCAAGGAGCCACAGAGGTCACACACCAATGAAAAAAAAATCTCAAATGTGAGTATACTCTTCAACAGATCTCTTTCGGAGGGCATATTTCCCAAAAAATGGAAAACTGCAGCCATCACTCCCATTCATAAGAGTGGTAATGTTAATGACGTCGAAAATTATCGTGCAATTTCGATTTTGAGTTGCTTTCCTAAAGTCTTGGAGAGTCTTGTCCATGATTCTTTGTATCGTAACGTTCAACATGTGATATCAGAGAGTCAGCATGGATTTGTCAGGAAGCGGTCAACAACAACCAACATGATGTGCTACATTGCTTCTCTTGTGGACAGCCTTGAAAAGCGACAACAGTTCGATGCAGTTTATGTCAACTTTTCTAAAGCATTCGACAAAGTGCCGCATGCACTGGCAGTGGAAAAACTCAAACGCATAGGATTCCCTCAGTGGCTTACTTAATGGATTGAATCGTACTTGTCTGAGCGTTGGGCTTTTGTACGCCTCGGTGGAACCTCATCTGAAACGTTCTCAATTACTTCCGGGGTTCCCCAAGGAAGTCATTTGGGACCATTACTTTTCGTGCTGTTTGTTAACGATCTGTGCGGACTCATCAGATCACCGAAGTACATGTTCGCTGATGACCTGAAATTCTTCCGTCTGATAACCTCCATGGTCGATTGTTGCGCTCTTCAGATGGATATCGACTCGCTTCTTGAATGGTGCTCACTAAACGGAATGGAAGTAAATATTCGTAAATGTAACATCATCTCGTTCAACCGATCTAGGACAACTGCCATTTTCGATTATAAGATGAACGCTTCAAGTGTCAACCGTGTGTCATCAATCAAGGATCTTGGATTAATACTGGACAGTAAGCTGAGATTCACCGAGCACATTGCAACAACCACCGCCAAAGCATATGCGATACTGGGGTTCATCAAGCGCAACACGCAGCAATTTGAGGATGTATACTGTCTAAAAACATTGTATTGTTCGCTAGTACGTAGCATACTGGAATATGGCGTTCTAGTATGGGCACCGTATCACGTCACGCTTTGCTTTCGCATTGAAAAGATTCAACGTAAATTTGTCCGCTACGCGCTACGACTGTTACCATGGAACGATCCGGTTGTTCTTCCGCCGTACGAGGATCGCTGTGCTTTAATTCGTCTTTCAACATTGGCTGATAGAAGGATTCTTCTGCAACGGCTGTTCATATTCGACACTCTTGACAACAATGTAGATTGTGCTGAACTTCTAGGGAAAATCCAGTGCAATGCACCGGCTAGGCAGACGCGACAAAATGACCTTCTCCGTATTCCTCAGCATCGTACAGCCTACGGTCAAAACAATCCACTGGATGTTTGTTGCCGTCGTTTTAACGAATCGCGTGAAGATTATGATTTTAATATTTCGAAAACCATGTTTAAAAATAGGGTTAGTTCTTTAACTAGACATTAATAATTCTGTCTGTGCGTTTTTATTATACGAAGACAAGTAAAATAAAATAAAAATAGAAAAATAAAGATTTAAGCAATTTAATGCAAAAAACCCCAAACATTTGCGTTGTTTCATTTGCTCACAAAAAAAATCCGAAAATCGTCGAGTTTCTGACGTGTTACTTGTATTTCCCTCCTTAAGTCATATTTAACGGACCGTCAGCTAATTGTGAGATTGAGCAAGAAAACAATCCAAAACAATTCAAGTCACATCAGGAGTTCCCCAGGGTTCGCATTTGGGACCTCTTCTTTTCATTTTGTACGTCAACGATATCTCTCGTATTTTGAAAAATCTCAGAGTGCTTATTGATGCTGATGGCATGAATCTATTTTAAGAGATAAGACAAAATGATGATATGAATACGTTTCAGAATGAAGTTCATGTTTTTGATACGTGGTGTTGTAGAAGTTTGTTGGAACTAAATGTTTAAAAAAATTTAATGTACAGTCGAATGCTAATCAAACCAGATATTCGTATTTCATTAGTTTCAACTGTCAACTGTTGAACTGTTGAAGATGTGATAAAATTAGAGATTTAGGAGTTATTCTCGATACTAAATTAACATTTGTGTTACATTATAACACGATAATTGATAGGGCAGACAATATGCTTAATTTTATGAAGAGTTTTGGTTTCCAATTTTATTTATTTTTTTTATATCTTTATTAAGGAGACTTTCAGCCGTTGGCTGGCTCGTCTCCGAGGTTTCCAATTTAAAGATCCTTACATATTTAAATCACTTCATGCTGCCTATGTGATTTTAATATTAGAACATTGAAATGTTGTTTGGTCACCTTGTAACGGCATGAAAAACTAATAAAGTCAATCCAAAAGCAGTTTTTATTATATGAACTACGTGAATTGGGATGGATAGCATTTCCTCTGCCATCTTTTGAAGCACGTTGCATGTTTGTTTCCGTGTTGGGTATATTCATCACTGCGACCATTACTTTGATCTATTGTGATATATTCCCCGTTTTTATATTGCTTTATCAGTATGTTGATAAATGTGAATGAAATGTACTACTTGACTGGGACCTGCTTTCCAAATATCAAAGGGTTCTGCCAGCCCCTTATCCAGAAAAATACGCCTTTTATTGAAGATTGCTGCACAAGAGCATAGCAGGTGTTCAGAGTCTTCCTTTTCTATGCCACATAATCGACACATATCCTCTTGAAGTTTTCCTATTCACTTCAAGTGATATTTACATGGACAATGTCCTGTTATCAAACCAGTATGGACACTGAGATGTTTCTTTGATAATTCAAGAATTTGACCGTTTCGACTGCCTAGCAATGGAAGTGTTGTTCCAATTGGTCTCAATTTTCATTTTTTTTCCATTTCTTGATCTCCATTTTAAGAGAACAAACAGAAACTTCACAGAATGGTTCTGGTCCTATGAATTGTTGAGATGATCCTAGCCTGGCTAACGTGTTAATCAACATTCAGGCATTGAAAGAGCGTCGGTATTATGCTATGGTCTCTTCCGTAAAGAATATCGCTTCGCAATGCATTTACTCAGCTTATTTATTATCAAGACTTATTTTTATGTACCTTCTCGCCAATTGCGAAATCGACATTTGTTCGTGGTAGATCGCCACCGCGCCAACTACGCGAAATATGGACCGATAAGTCAGATGATATCTGTTTATAATCTACACTGTGAAATTATAGACACAAACCTCCGCTAAAATTGAAAACATATTTCCAAGCATTCCGAAATCATAGATTAAAAGTTAGTGTTATTATGTAGTCTAAGTTTTTTGATTGTCGAATGAATAAAAAAAATAATTAAAGCTGTGGTTGTCAAATAATTGTAAGCAGGATTCAAATTTAAACTGGCGATATATGATTCGTGCTTAGTGTCCTACAATTGGATCTCGAATGTTGAGTGCCATCACCGATGTCATCAGAAGCCGATAGCAACAGAAAAGCGAGAACGTAAGTGGTGAAGGATCGGGCACTTTTTTTGCGGTGATTATACCGTGAATGTGGCTTATTCCACGCGGCTTATAATTTCGCTCACTCGACGTACAATTCGATGAATTCATACATATAAACAAAAGGGATAAATACCTACTAGTGTAGGACTATGTTAATTTTACACTCGTATATGTACTTTTTTTATTTGGATTTATTCATTGAATTGTAAGCAGAGAGGAATGAAATTACAATTCAGTTGTTTTTTATATAATCTGCTGCACAAAAAAAAGAAGAACCTCATGATAATTGAGTTTGATGTAATTGAATCTTTGTTTTAAGAAAATTTTATTAACAGCCTTTACAGGTGTAATTTGTCTTGCCACAATGAACGATTTTAATGTTTCCTAACAAGCTTAAGTAAAAAAGTTTTCTGTTAAGAAAATACAATTGCTTCTTATTTCACCAGCTACCAAAAACCAAACAACCCATCACCACGTTCCATAAAAGGATCCATTTGTGTACGACTTGGAAAATGTCTTATCAAACAGTGACCGCTCTCTTGCCTTTCCTTACCAGTATGGACAACATGTCAACATGTCATTTTCTTTATCTTGAAAATAATTTTCTCCGTAAATGTTTAATGCTGTAGCTGATCCTTCGATTCAGACTGTATTTTTACTGTATCTTTTTCTACGTCCATCTGTCGTTGCTTATCTTACAACACTTTTCCAGGCGAGAAAGGAAAAAGAAACAAAAATCTCATCTTCAGTAAAGCTACTTTGACCACTGTATGAAGGAGGGACACACTCCAAGAAAAGGGGAAAAAGTTTGACTTTTGGGTATGCATTCTTGTTTCACAAGCGTATACCCAAAAGTCCATCAATATCCATTTAGCCTAGGTCCTTCCTGAGTAGTTGATACACGAGAATCTATTAAGAAAATGTAGAAACAATGTATAAATTATGAGCGTATAGATCCGTGTTGGACGTTTTGGAAAGACCGGTGCAGATGTGTTAAGAAAGCAAGGCTTGAAAGTGACCGAAAAGTCTATCAAAGAAGGGTCAACTTTGTCCAAGACTTTTGTTAGCCGTTTTTTTGTCCCTTCATTACGTGTGGAGCATGTATTGAGTTTATATCTCATATCACATGTATGTATGGTGAAAATTGTATCTACTGCTAATGTATATTTGTCTTGTTGACTTGAAAGCATGCTTCCATTCAATATAGGTGCAAAGATATACACAGTAGACTGTTGTTGGTGTTGAGTTTGTGCATCTTTGAAACTGGTGCAGCGAATCATTCACAACATACATATTATCTCCACAGGGTGCAATGTCGTTACACGGATAGCATGAAATATGCTGCAAGGAAAGAAGCATCACTTCTCGATTTTAACCATAACTACGGTTGTTGTGTTGTCATGAATGAGATGTTCGGCTGATAAAATTGTTGCTTTGATTCATTGTTTTCTTCAGTGTTGTATATCATAATCTTATGACCGTCATGGTTGGAAGATATACTAACACTAAGTTCCGTGGACTACATGAGTGGAATTTGTATTAGCCGTATTTGTTATTTTTTTTCCCTTTATTTTCTATAAAACACATTCACCGTGTTGCATAAAACGAGAAGGGGCTGTTTTTAAGAAGTGAACATCATCAAAAGATTATATTTTTTTGACGTGTAAATCACCCTTAACAAAAAAATAACGGGTTACACATTAGTATGATTTCAATTTTTTACATAAGTAGGAGTCAACATTCAACTACTTTAAAAACCATGAAACAGTACTACATGGCACCAGAAGCACATATTGTACATGCAGAAAGGTCAAAAGAAAGCACCCGCAATTGTGCACGATCCTGACCGCAAAAAAGTAGAGCTACATACAATTTATATTCACAATTTATTGCGGATAAAATTTCACGCTGTGTACAGACAGACTGCATTATTCGGCAGTCCATCGGACGACGTGCGGGAAGAGAGTGAGCCAAAATGGGTGCTACAGTGGGTACTACCTACTTACATTACCACCCCTTTCCCCTCCTACGTATGCACCACAATTGGAGGAGCCGTGCAATCCCAGGCAGAGTCAGCTTTCGGAGTCGTATAGTAGCACTTTTTCGTGCACATCCTACACACAGTCGGGAAGGGATGCTACAAACTGCTACTGCTCCGACAAGTTTCGTAAATTTATGTAAAGACAAAGTGAAATTTACACGCCAAACAGAACAATATCAAGTAAATCTGTAACTGTTGCAAAGAAACAGCACCAAACAAATGGAACTGAAACAAAATGCGAATTGTTTGAATGAAAAATACTTGTAGCCAGACAAAACGTGAATGGGGGTCACTGCGAGCATAATTTACTCTGGTGCAATAAAATATATACAATATATAAAATGATGATGTTGTTCTGCTGAAACTGTTTGAGCGGTTAAATATTGAGTGAGTGTGTGTTCAGATGTGCGTCTTTATGTCTAAGATGAGCGCAAACTTTTCAGAGTGTTTGGTTATCATAGGTTATTACTTTTACACCTCTTAAACAGGCTAAAACTAACATTTACATGTTTGTTCAAAAGACTCAAACGATTTCACATGTGTTCTCTGTTGGTTAAAACCTGGCTTTATCAGAATTTTTCAGAGTATACTTGTAAATTACAGAGCGGAATCTTTATTCTCAGATGTTTGTTATTGCCCATAATTTTACAACGGTCCAAAGTCACAGCGACCTCAACTGTAATCTCTTGCTTTAACTTCGATTTTTGAGATGAGTGACCTAGATAATGCAAATATATTAGTATAGTAAAAATATCTGGATTAACTTGCTTAATGTACCTCGTATTGGAACATCTGCTCCATTTTTATCAGGTGAATAAACGAACTCAACATGTGATTTTTTGGTGGTTTTTTTTTCCCATTTATGTACAAGGTTTACAGCCTTTATGATGATTCAAAGTCGCTTGAACTTTAAATTTCTAAAAGCCAAGAGTCTGCGTTCTCCATAACACTACATGAAATTGTTTCTACTGGTTGAAAGAAGCATGCTTCCTGATTATTTTTGGGCTTAAAATAAAAAATGATTTTTTTGTTTCTTCTATACATCAACTGCCGATGTTCGAAACATGGATTTCGGTAAGGTTTTACAATTAATGTGATATTGCAACATTTTTTTTTTCTCAAAGAGCGATGATTAATAAATTAATTTAAATTTTTATTCTTCCAAACACTTTTCAATTCTTGTATAGATAAAGTTGCACTTTTACTAGCACAACTTTTATCATAAATCTACGAAAAACTTCACTGTAGGTCGGTAAGATCTCTGAATCTGTTAACAACGACAAGTGTTCTCCAACTAACCAAATATCTTTCGTTTTGAGAAAATTCACATTTATAAAGATATTTCACTTCAAAAACTTCAGGCCAACAACCAATCACAACTCTCGAGAAAACAACTCATGTAACCACTAAGCCCATTTTGCAATATATCGCTGATATATGGCTTTAGATTTTTATATAAGCTTTATATCAGTATTATATTGCAGTTTTACGTGGTTACGTGGTAAATCCTTTTAAAACAAACTGGAAGGTACAATTTAAACCTCAATACATATACGGTCACCCCAGTATTATAGGCCAGCTAGTTACTATAGTTGTCAGTCATTTCTGTGTGTAAATCAATTGGAAATGGCCCATCATTGTGGATGACCCAGAATACTGTGGTGACTGTACCTACCAATTTGTTTTTAAGATGTTTTGCATTCTCGTGAGCTGTTACTGTATATTTGAGCAGAAATTCTTAGTCGTCAGATATCGTTTCCGAAATTTATAATACATTTTCTTACAACTTATTAATCCATTAAGGAAACTAAATGTTAAGACTACAGGCGCATTTTGCGCGAGAGTTTGTTCTTACATCTATTGAATTATTCGTTTTAAAAGAACCAAAAAAACATGCAAACTATTCAAAAAATGATAATCAATGTCATATGTTTTTCTCAAATCTATATTTTGAGAACTACTTCAAATTTGTACCGTGATAATCATTTGGCTGAACATGTGCATTCCACTTCTCTACATTCAATAAATTAAACTATCATATTTACAAGGTATACTGCGCATGAAAAAAACAAAAAAATCACCCTAGAGAAGTTCCAGGCCAAATGCCTAAAAAAATAATAATTTTTGATTCGTCCTTTTCTGATTTGCATGAAACTTTGCATAATTATTTGTTAAGAACAATCATTCACATTTTTGTTGGATCGTGTAATTTTTTTTTTTCAAAATGGCGTCTTTGTCAGCTCAAAAATTGTACCATGAAAATGTCACTTTTGCAAGACAATTTCGTCTGAGACAAAGTTGTTGAAAAAAGTATTTTTTTAAGAATTTCGAGTAAAAATCCTAATAATGTCTTCTGCAAAACTCAAATATTTCAAAAGGAATATCTTCAATTTTAATTTTAAAAAAGCTCATACGTTTGGAATATTTAAAACCATCTTCTTCATATTATTAGTATTTCAAGCTTATTGCTTATCACATATTAGCTTATCACGTGCTCTCATCTTAGTGTTCTAGATGGACTTCAACAGTTATTAATTGAGAACTTTCGATGCCTGTTCCGATTTTGCATTAGTATAATTGTGTGGCAAGTACAACCATACTCTATGCCCAGGGAAGTCGACAAATTTTCCCACTCGATAAATTCTTAGACCGGGCTGGGAATATAACCCAGCCAAGTTATTATTCTAAGGTTTTAGTAAAATTTGTCCATTGTTTTAAATTTTTCAAAAGATTGCAATTTTCACGAGCTTTTTTCTAAACAAAAGTTATTAGAAATGTAAATATATTTTTTGAGATATTTGAATTTCTATCCTATTTATTCTATTTATTCTCTTCTATATTTCTATTGAAGTCACTATTTTGGAATTTTTTACTCAAAATAATAATAATAATAATAATAATAATAATAAATACCCTGAATATGTTTACCAAAAATACTTTAGTTTGTAAGGTTCCCTGTGTTACGCTAAGCTGACGGCTTAAGCGCCACCTTTCAAAGAAGGACCGTCAACTCGTTCTTAATTACCCGGCAAGAAACTTCCCTTCTCAGGGCAGGGCACTCAGATGTTGACACAAACGAACTTACTTATTTTGACCCAAACGTCTAAAGCCAACCAATCAGATTAGGATACTCAAATTTAAAAACACCAATTCAAACCGCGAAAATGAAATAATTCTTTAAAATCAACCAAGGGGAAATATGCAATAGTTATTTAAACTCAAACAAATCTAACAAATATAAACATATACAAATAACGTGACGCAAAAGATGTGTGGAGTAACTAATCTAAACTAGAAGTAATTTTTATTTTATTCAATTTATTCTCTACGACGCAATGTTTTAAAATTTTAAAAATTGTATCTTAACTGCAGTTTCAAAAACTAGGTGGCGTCTACGAAAGGTGGGGGTCTAAGATAGCATACAGACTGACAGCATGCTCTGAAAATTCATGGACATCCAAAGCTTTCATGAAGCTTATCTTTACTTGTATAGGTAGTACGAACGAACGGGTAAACAATAATAGAAAAATAATAGGGTTCAAAACAACGTTACAAGTTTTTTTACAACTATGTCTTAGACATCATTTTAGTCAGAAGTGAAATGTCAAAGACGCCATTTTGTAAAAGAAAATGCAAGATCCGAAATGGCCGAATTTTATGCAAAAATCTGGTGATTGATAGCCCATATATATTTATTTGTTTGTCGACAATCAATGTAGACCGTTTTCCAATAGTTGCCTTCAGTGCTAGATTTGTTATCCGTGCTGATTACTAATACTACTGAGCAGGGAAGCAGCTTCCACACATGAACCTTACACATCGACCCATCAACTCATGAGTCGGGGACCAACGGCATTACTTCCCTTCCGAAGGAAGGCGTGATCAGAGATGTTATGCCTCAGAACATCCCGGCGGTGCCGACTGGGATTGAACTTAGGCCTGCTCGTGTGAGAGGTAATCACGCCTACCACTACACCACCGGCTCCGCTTACCCTTCAGTGCTATTTTTACAATTTTGTCTTTGTTATATACATTATAATATGTCTTGAAAACAAATTAAAAACTACTTCTAGCTGACGTCACGCGAGGAATTTAAATATTGCTTTAATTTACACCATCTTTATAAATGCCTAGATGGTGTATATAAATTTAAGGGTGGCAATATTTCTAACGGGTGTTCAATAAAAAATTAGATTTTTTTTCAGTCATACAGCTAGTTATTTTTTTTTTCAACGAATTCAGTATTTTTTATCAAAAACATAATGTTTATTCATCAAAAAAACTTCAATGAATATTGGAGAAGGGAGCCGTATGACGCAACATAGTCGCGATGCTCTCACAAGAGCGCTGGACGGCACTGAAATCATTCTCATTTTTTATTGAACACCCGTTATTGAATCAATGCGATGTTATACGATTTCGTTTACCAATGAAATCATGGCTTTCACGACGCTCTTTTAATGTTTCGTTCTTTGTAAGATGGCAGAGGAAATACAGTCCCACATAACTTGCGAACTTAACAAAGAATAACAAGTTTCATGCAAATTGGAGAAGGTCGAGTTTTTCCGGTTTATCATTTGGCGTGTAACTGGTCCTAACGAAAATATTACAAATTTTGAAATACCACGAATTAGATGCTAGTGATGGTTTAAAATGGTATACAAGTAATTTGGAAATAGTTGTGCACATTTTTAGAAGCCAATTCATCAATCTCACTCCCACTCACGAAAAAATCTCAGTCTTGTCTTCTAAAATTCGCTTATTTTCCAAAATCTGAGATTCGCTGTAAAATGATGTAGTAAACAATTTATTTCATAGTTATGGGTTGCAACATGCCTAATCTTGCTTGGGACTTCTATGAGGATGTCCAAGGATTCTTACATCTCAATGCTTTATCTGAACAGAAACTTGCTGTAGTCGAGTCCTTACTGTCTGCAGGACTTAAGCAAATCAGTGATCTGGTCAACGCGAATGGTAAACTTCTTGACCTGGTGCTCGTTAGTGATTCAGATCATATTGAGCTGTTTGAACCACCATCTGCCATTTTGAAAGTTGATCGCCATCATGAGCCGTTAATTTTGAAAGTTGATATCCGTTCGCGCGACCATCATATCCAGCAGCACGCAGTGAGTACAATTTCGCACGGTGTGATTTTGATGCTATTAATGCGCAGGATCGCAACGTTGGATTGGGTGCAATTACTTAACTTACCTACCATTGATGCCACCTTGTCCGTATTCTATAACAATATTTATCAAGTAATTCATGATACTGTCCCGGTAAAAGCTCGTAGACCTTCTATGCATTTCTAACAACCGTGGTGGAATCCGCAATTGCATAATCTGCGTAACCGTCTGCGTAAGGCCCGTAAACGTTACTTTCGCTCCAGCACTGCTGAAAACAAGTGTGGTGTGCAGCTTCCAGAATCCGAGTACAACAGATTGCATGAAGTTCGCTTTCATGAGTATATCGATAACCTCCAGAGTGGCTTCAAAGAAAACCTATCTTCGTTTTGGTCTTTCGTAAACGCTCGCAAAAGATCAGCTGGTATTCCGTCACCTACTGTTTATCGAAGGTTCTGCACCGATGCCACTTCTGCAAACCTCTTAGCTGATTTTTCCGAAGCGTTTTCGAACTCGATCAAACTCCTCCGCAGCAGCAGTACATTGACCAATTACCGAACTACAACATTCGTCTGCAGCAGCTAAACTTCAGCCATGACGCTATTTTCAAAGCCCTTTGATCGGTGGATACATCAAAAGGCCCAGGTTGACTTCTCTAAAGATTTCAACAAAGTCTCTCATGACCTCACTATCGCAAAGCTGAGCCGCCTTGGTGTTCCTCCGTGGGTCGTTTGCTGGTTTTATCCTGGTTTTTAAATTACATTTATACTCCAGGAAGGCCTTACCAGGATATACCATAGGGAGTTCCATAGTGGCTCCCTACTTACACACTTAGGGTTTTCTACCGAGCTCGGCTGTGCAAATATCGGCAAAATAAGTTTCTCTGAGATCTCAGGAAAAGTGACATTTGTTTGCTGAGCCTCGGATGAATCTTATAATTTACAACCTAATCGATAGGTTGTATCGTTGTCGAGAAATCGTTAAAAACATACCGTGTAAATCCCGAAAAACCGTGTAAAAATAACCGTGTAAAAAAAAACCGTGTAAAAAAAGACTTCAGTATATATGACAATTGCAAAGGCCAATTCCTTGCTTGGATTCCTGCGTCACAACGCTGCGCAATTCGATGCTGTGCACGGTTTGAAAACATTGTAATGCTCCTGGGTTCGTAGCGTTCTTGAATATGGAGTACAAAACTGGGCTCCCATGCTGTGCACATATCGCGCATCGAAAGAATCTAGAAACGTTTTGTCAGATTTTCCTTACGACAGCTTCCATAAACCAATCTCGATAACCTTTCACAATACGAACACAGATGTGCGCTTATTGGACTGCAAACTATCGAGTCACCGAATCTTCCTGCAGAGACTATTTATTTTCACATGGTTAGGAATCATATTAACTGCAGTAGTGTGCTCCGGGATATCTACTTCCACACCCAACCGAGGGATGTAAGATTCGCTCACAATTATGTGGGATTCATCATCAGAGGATGCTAGTGGATACCGCATGAACCGAGGATGCGATATACTTAGCTGCGGTCCAATGCAAGAAAATTGGAGACCGAAAAATGTAGAGTTTATTAGTGAGGTAAATTAGTTATGTCGAAAAAAATAGGAAACAGATTGCCGACTGGACTCGAACCACGAACGTTGCAAATATCAGACCTGTGCTTTCTCCACTGAATATGTTTAGCTTAAAAGCAAACATGAAGTGCTCATTTTCTCGCATACTCGACTTCGTATGCTTTTTCTGCTGGAGGGATTCGAGGCAAGTGTGTGCGTCGTTCTACAATGTTCTACAATGTGCGTTGTTCTACAAGTTTACTGGTATAGTCGAAAGCGTAGATAGAACACGAAATAAAAAAAGACAAAAAAAACCATTATATCACCTGCATGGTCAATTTCTAACATTCGTTGCGATGTTCATGAACAGAGGATGATAGAAAACAGAACTAACATTCATTGTAATAGATTTTTGGTTTGCGTGCACGCTCCAGTCCATCGTCTTCGCATTACGTACCTCTTGTGTACTCCTGAACACCGTACTACGTATGGCTATAACAATCCACTCGACAAATGTTGCAGACTGTTCACTGATGTGTGTGATGCTTTTGATTTTAATATTAGTAAACTAGTTTTTAAGCCTTTCTGAAATGGGTTGCTGAATCTGCAGTGGAGCTATCGCTTTCTAACTCCCGGACTAAACTTGCTTTAAATTATTACATCAAGGATTGTTGTAAGCAAATTTCTTCCATAATACCACTGCCGGCCAGTGGGGGTTAGATTTAATACACACACATACACACACACAGTAAACTAGTTTTAAGCCTTTAAATTTGTCGAACCTCTTAACGGAATCCCTTTATGAAGAGCTTTGAGTGGGTTGGTTTATTTCCTTTTAATTCCGTTATAATTGCTTATCTTTTGACAGATACGCGTATTTCGTCTACTACTTGTAGACTTCATCAGTGCCAAGTACTCAACACCACTGAAGAATCCATCTTTAATCTACGAGTTATATACTAATCAATAGGTACTAAAAATCAGCAGGTATCCACTGCCATGTCAAAATTTACCTAAGCAGGTACCTAAATTCAGTCTCCAACAGGTAGATGCATGCTACGATGTGTTGTTTTAGGTAGCATGCTAAAGAGTCTCGAGTATCCGTTTCCTTGATCTCTATTAAGCAATGTTGATGGATTATGTTTAAATATTTCTAGACTTTCGGCTACGTCTAGTTTCCAAGGTGAAGATACAGTCCGCAGGATATTAATGTTTTCCTTAGTCAAATTGTGCCCCTTTTTAACGATACTTCTTCTTTGGTTTGTTTTCTGTCGATCTTGTTTTCCGTGCTGAGCACCAATGCTACCGACGCCAGGAAGGCAGCTCCCACACCTGGACCCTACCTATCGACCCATCAACTCATAAACCGGGGACCAACGGCTTTACTTCCCTTCCGAAGGAAGACGTGATCAGAGATGTTATGCCTCAGAACATCCCGGCGGCGCCGACTGGGATTGAACCCAGGCCTGCTGGGGTGAGAGGTAATCACGCTTACCACTACACCACCGGCGCCGCTTTTTTTAACGATACGAACGAACGAAACACAAAGAGAGTAATACCAAGCACTTCAAACCATTCCCATCAACACAAAATGGCCGCTTTTCACCACATGGTTCACAGGATGCAAACTCTTCCTCTTAGTGATACAGGCAAATCAAAGGAAATAGCTCACATTTTTGAAATCGCTAGACTTAATGGGTATCAAGAAAAAACAATTCAAGCAGTAATAGATAAAAGGACAAGGGATCATTTTAGGCGTATTTCGACAACTCTTACTCCAGTAACTGAGGGTTTAAAACGGGTAGCGGTGAATTTCGACAAAAACATTACCAAACCATTGATTTCAAAGTTTAGAAGTTTTGGCATAATCCATCAACATTGCTTAATAGAGATCAAGGAAACGGATACTCGAGACTCTTTAGCATGCTACCTAAAACAACACATCGTAGCATGCATCTACCTGTTTCTTTCTTAGATTCTTGACAAACATTACATGTAAACATATTTTTTTCTATCTCATCATGAAAAAAATGACCTCTTAGCAAAAACGAAACGTTGATGTTTTGTGGTTTTTTGAGTCCAACTTTATGTCATGATGACTAACAAACATTTTTTTTGCACATGAATTTTCTTTAGAAAAATAAAAAAAGTAGTTTTTTAGATTTAAGAACAAATATTTTTAGAAAAATCGAAACGTAATTAAGTTTTTCGGAGCGGTAAACTTCCCCGAATAGTCCCGATAATTCAGTCTGTGTGACTCCAATGCCACTCCCATGACTCCAAGCATAAATATTTATTGCTGTTTTTTTCTGTGTACAAAGTTGTATTAAAACCCTTTAAACAAGATTTGGATGGCGATGTTGCAAGTAAATAATGAAATACAAATGGTTTTATAATGGTTTAAAAATGAAGCTCTGACAGCTTTCTTAAGTGTGTTTTCCATACATACAGCCAATTTTAAAACAAAATTTAGCTTGGGTTGAGCCCAGATTATTTTAAATAATGAAATGGTTGGAGTTTCTTTCAAAACCTGCTAAATTGCTTTCCGAGATACATTTAAGTCCACAGCTCAATTTTGGATTGCTTGTGAAATTTCGACGACTTTCTCCTTCTTTTCCTTTATTTAACGTCGGTCTCTGTTTCACAATCTAGTGCCAATCACCGACGGACATCGATAGCCATTTATTGACAGCAATCGAATGTGTAGAAAGGCAGCTTCCACACCTGCGTAGGATATCGCACCCATTCAACACACATGGGCCGGGACCATGTTACTTTTTTTTTCGGCAGATCACCTTTTCGTGGCTAAGACTAGGATTCTGATGCATGGCCATTATCAGTGTCATTGTAATGTTGTTGCTAAGGAATCAAAATTTGACTGATAAAGCGGGGCGCCTTTGGAGGGTTTTCCAACACTCCGAAGGGTATAAATAGCGGGACCTTTCAATTAGAGTCGGATCCTTGCGATAAATGCAAGAATGACAACTGTCAAAAAATCGAATACTTCATCATTTCTCAATAGTGATGGAGTAATACGACATCATGCACTAAACTAAGGACACGGGATATACTACAATAGATCAAATTACTGGTCGCAGTGGTGTTATTTCCCGAACAGAGAAAAAAAGGCTAACTTAGAGATTTTTATGCCTCAGAAAAATCCTACGACCTCGGCTGGGATTGATCACAGACCCATTGGAGTGAGAAAGCCGTCACGTTTACCTCTACACCACCGGCACCGGCTATTTCGATGACTTTGTTGATACTCATATTTATTTCCTCGTACTTCAAAAAACAGCATTCATTATCATGTATGAAATACTTTCTAGATTCCGTGAAACTATGTGTACGTTGCCAAAGCAGCCAATACCATTGCTATCATTAACTTTTGCTTAATAATATCTTACAGCTACTATTACAATCCTGATAGTGAGCTAACAATTGTGCGGTAAATTCGTAGTCAGCACATAAATACATACACTTATACTTTGTACATGTACAATTATAGTATTCCATTCCATGAAGGCACACATATTTATACAACTGTAACTGAGCAATCTGGCTAACCGATAACCATGGGCCAGAACAGTGACTTTAAAACGTGTCACTTTTCCGGCCGGGTTCGCATGGAGAGCCGATAAAAGCATCAGCACCATATCATCCTTGGCTCCCTCCCGAGCGGGGCGAGTGTGACAAACAAACGAGGCACGCGTCTGTTATTTATTATTTAAATTATGTTTGTACATGTTAGCGCTTTCTTCGCGCGTTTTGACAGTGGCCACGTGTCAATTAGTTTTAGCTGTGCAATTGTATCTAATTTAACGATAATGATATCCATAGCTGCCTGCGGATTTGTGCAACACTGGAAACATCGATTTCTCTTGCCACCACACCACACAGGTTTCTCGTGGTATGGGTAGCAAATCGTGGTTCAGTTGAAATACGTAAAACGGGATGCGTAACGCAATCGATGATCAATGATCCCTTTCATCGTTTCATGCTGTTTCTGCGTTCTTGTGATGATTTTTGAGGACGGTCCTACATAAATATTTGTTCTTGAAGTTTATTGTGCACGACGGATGTGGGAATTTCATGGGAAGAGGTTTTGGCTTCCTATTTCTTTTTTAGTTGTACTCGTTATTAATGACCTGGGCTGATGCGGCGTGTGCAATACGATGGTAATCATCTTGCCACCACGCTCATTTTGGCCCCTACTGTTAGCCAAACATGCCACAAACGGATAATTTGGTATGCTTTTTGTGAACACCCTTAGTACGTCTTCTCCGCAATTGCATATAGCAAAATGAGCTTGCTGGTCCTTTGAATACTCGAGATCATGCGAGAAGTGGGCCTGAAAATGACTAAAGGGTGTAGCGAGGAAATTATTTTTATATTTTAACGTCTGTTCGTAATGACCTTTACACTCTAGCAGAGTTAAATAATTATTGCTATAGAATTTACAATTGTTGAGCGGTCGTCTACTCTAAGGAACAGTGTAGGTGCTTTTATGCTAGGCGTTAACCATTTATTTTTACAAAATGCAAATTCGGGACAGAGGAATTATAATATTTAAGAGCACTTCTATATGACATCTTTTTTTTAAGTATTGATAAATATTTTTGATTTAATTTAAATGTATTTTAAATTTGTTTTTCCAATTGAATGTAATTCAAATTTGATTTTCCATTGTCAACTTTAGTTTTTTTTAGTTTGGAGTTCACGAACACCCAGAATAGCGTATAGTGTAGCGTTTGAACAGAAATAGATTGTGATTCAATAATTGATGCATCTATGTGCGGTGAAGATTCTAAAATCAGTCAGTTATGACTCAATTTTATGTCTAAATTAACGCTCGGATTTGTCAGTCTCAGAGCGACTCAATTAACATGAAATTGTATGTGCTTGTTTGTTGATAAATGTCCTTCTACTGGATTGTGATAAGGCTTGTAATGGATTTTTCATACTTATGTCACTGTAAGGGAATTGAACAATTTGGAGCAAATAGATAAAATCAGTTCTTTTTTTACAAAACTTGTATGATTTTTTTTTAAATAAATTATTTTATAGATAAATCGTTTAGCAAAAGTCATCATCATCATCATCATCATTTTGCTGAGTTTCAAACAAGTCCCGTCTGATTATAGTCTCCAAATTAAAGTGCATAGTAATTTGCTTCATGATTTGAAAGAATGGCTTATTCATTCATGTATTCAAAATAATTTTTGTGAGCACTATATAATACCAATATGTTTCAATATAATTTGTATGGAATATTTTTAATAAAATTTAAATGTTAATGCTACAGTACAGTATTATTTTCCAATTTACCCATTAGAAGTCAGTCACGTAGTCACGTCAGCATGTTCTTCCGTTTATCTTCCTATCTACGATTAATAACCATTTCCGAGCAAATCTCATCTCATTTCAATGTCCAACAAATCCGATAAACAAAATATGCCAAGAAAAATAAGAATGAGCAGGATAAAACAACGAAATCAGATTCTAAGTGTAAAAACAAAAGGATAATGACAAAATCAATATTTCCCTTTGTTTCGTATAACAGAGTATATTTTCGTTACCCTGCCCGTTTGAGAGTCCTACTAAGAGGGCACTTCTTCAAAGTGGAAAAGGAAAACTTTTTTTCTTCGCATTCCCTCTCGCTCTAAATGTTCATTTCTGTTATTTTCTTCCAATGACACACATAAAGACAACCAAAGTTTTTCTTGTCAATTCGTTTTTCTTCGCTGCTCCGCCTGGTCAAACGGCATAAGAAGAAAAAAAAACGCAAAGAAAAGTCTTGTTATGTACAACATTTATACAACGGAACACAGCGACAACGTGTTATCATTTGATATCGTAAAATTAACTGAAATAAAAACAGAAACGAAGAAGATGGAAAATGTTTACCAACACTTGCTCAGTCAAGTTGGTTTTCCATCCGGCAAGTGAGTGGGTGGTGGATTGGGTGGTTCCATGTCTGACAGACAGAGCCAGTCGGAAGATGATGCTGAAGGGGCTGGGTATCGTCAGGAAAGAAAATATATAAAATGTTATTACTTTGGGATGGATGCAATCTTCTCACAAGTTTATTATGCTTAATTTTCTGTTCTGCAGTCGTGTGATGGCAACCAACGTATTTTTATGCCCACAACAACAATGTTGCACAACGACAGGAAGTTTCCGCGTGATTAATTTGCTCCTTTGTTTTGGAATTATTCAAAATATAAATAACTAGATTTAGACATTGGATGAATCATGTCATTAAGATATTTCTTGGTTAATTTGGTTATTACATCCCAACTAATATTGATCCCTTGGAAAATATGAAATAGTTTTTAATTTTTTCATTAGTCTGGAAATGACCAAATAATTTTTTAAATGTGTTATAGTAGACCTGCACCGAAAGACTGATTATTTGAATCTACTTCTACTTTTCATTAACTTAATTTATTATTAAAAATAACAAATAGTTTTTTGTATTAGTTGCAGTTCAACGTGCAACCCTGGTTAAATCCTGATGCTTCTTTTTGAGAACAGAATCGCATGCCTTAGGTGGAAATGCAACATGATCATTTCTCCGTCGCAAGGCTGAAAGAAGCAGCTTTTGATGTTGTTGTACATGATGTCCACCTTGTCGCCACGAACGGATGTGTAGCGGAATCCATTGGCATGCGCTTCCAACGAACCAGTCATTCGTTTGCTGAGAATGTTGGGTCGGATGTAGAGATCCTTAAGTTTCGGATTACCCTTGTTCTGCGAGAGGACCAGCGTGTCCTGTTTGACAAATCTTCCTTTTCACGTCCTTCCTGTTCACGCGTTTTGAATCATTTCTGCTTTTCCTTGATCAACCGGAATGCGGTGTTCAAGTTGGACGACGGGACATTGATCTCACCGGGTTCCTTCGTGTTTGTCGAACGGTAGGTTACTTCCTTGACGAAAGTTGCATCCGGATTTGGGTACATGCCACTTTCATTGTGACCCATCGTAGCTCCCGGATGGAAGAAATTGATACGCAAATAGGTGTAGCCACCTTCTACCGACTGGGAGATGTTCTTGATGGTGGAGATGTGGAACGGAACCTGAACTCCGAAGATTGGCATGATGACAGTATCGTATTTGCGATCAACAAACAATTTCAACTCCTTCACTTCCAGCTCCCGGGGTATCTGGTTGACTCCCTTGTAGGAAATGGTCGACTTCGGAAACTTCTCCGTTTCTTTACCGCCTCCCTGCTTCGCCAGACTTTCCTTGGCTTTCTCGTTGAGAGCGATGGCCAGATTCCTCTGATGCAGTTTACGCATCTCCTCGGAGTTCTGTTCGTTACGCAACTTGCTTTCCAGCACCGTCAAACGCTTGCCACTGTGGCCTAACATTCCCGTGGGGGCTTCACCCTCCGCCGTTTCTTGTCAAATCAACCCGAAGTCTTCCGAGGAATTGGCGAGCTGGCCGAACTGGACTTTTATAAGCCTACATCTGAAACGCGGTGGAAAGTGGGAATCGGTGTTGGGGATGAAGTGGATGCCTTTTTTTTCCTTGATTTGTTTTCCGTCGATCTTGTTTTCCATGCTGAGCACCAATGCTACCGACGCCAGGGAAGCAGCTCCCACACCTGGACATTACCTATCGACCCATCAACTCGTGAACCGGGGACCAACGGCTTTACTTCCCTTCCGAAGGAAGTCGTGATCAGAGATGTTATATGCCTCAGAACATCCCGGTGGCGCCAACTGGGATTGAACCCAGGCCTGCTGGGGTGAGAGGTAATCACGCTTACCACTACACCACCGGCGCCGCTAAAGTGGATGCCTAACGAAGATGTATTCGGTTTCACATTCAGCACAATAGAAGATCTGCAGCGTATTCTACATAGCGGCCACATTCCTACCAAGCGATAGGTAGCAAGGGTGGTTATGAATCTTTTCGATCCACTTGGCCTCGTTGCATTTTTTCTGGTTCACCGTAAAATGTTGATCCAACGCAGAGATGAACCAGGTGACGGCTGAAAGCCTCTTAATTAAAGAAAGATAAGATAAGATGTTGATCGAAGAGCTTTGAGCAAAAGGGACAGAATGGGACCAAGAAATTCCGCAGGACATCAATGAACGCTGGCGACAGTGGGCTGATCTTTTCCAGGCGTTGGACCTGCTGCGCGTTTCACGGTGTTACTTCAACTTCTCCAAGGACTTCTCCCGTTTACAAATTCATCTCTTCGTCGACGCGAGTGAGGCCGCATATGCTTGTGTGGCGTACTTTCGCTTGGAGATCGATCGTGGTACAGAGGTGGCTCTTGTTGATGCTAAGACCAAGGTAGCACCGCTGAAGACGCTCTCAATCTCTCGACTTGAGCTTAAAGCGGCTGTCCTTGATGTCCGATTAATGGAGATGATTCAAAAATGCCACTCGTACACAATCCCCCAGCGCTACTGTTCGAGCGATGCCGCTGTGCTCGCGTGGGTGCGTTCAACCGATCATCGACGTTATCACAAACTCGTTGCCGTTCGAGTCGGTGAGATTTTATCATCAACTCAGCAGTCGGAATGGCTGTGGGTCCCGTCCAAACTAAATGTGGCAGATCTGGTCACTAAGTGGAACACTGGACCACAAATGACGACCGAGAACCCTTGGTTTCAAGGACCGACCTTCCTACACCAGCCTGAGCAGTACTGGCCTGTTCAACGTATGGTTACTTCAACTGAAGAAGAGCTCCAAGCTGCTCACTGTTATGTCGTTCACTTCGTTCCAAACATGAATTTTGAAAGATTCGGTCGATTGATCAAAATGCAGCGGGTAGCTGCGTACGTGTTTCGCTGTATTGATAATCTTTGTATACGTAGAACCAAAGACAATTTGGAAATCGAAAATTTAACCAGCAACGAACTCAGAAGAGCGGAACAAGCACTGTCTAAAACAGCTTAAAGTGAGTACTACGCTGATGAAATTGTCAGCCTCGTTAAGACCCAGGGGCCGCCTTGAAATCGTAACGCCCTAACGTATGCACCGGTCGAAGCTAAGTTCCCGATCATCCTTCCCAAACAACACCTAATTACTTGCTTTACTTTTGACTGGTATCATCGTCGCTTCCGTCACGCCAACCGAGAAACCATATTCAACGAGATTCGTCAACGCTTCGAGATCTCATAACTAAGAAGGTTTTTGGATAAAGTCCCAAATTCGTGTGCATTCTACCACCTAACGAAGGCAATTACAATACCACCAGGAATGGCTCCGCTTCCCGAGATGCGCCTGACAGCTTTCGTTCAACCGTTCACGTTCACCGGGTTGGACTACTTCGAGCCAGTACTGACTAAGGTGGGTAGGAGCATTGTGAAACGCTGGGTGGCCCTCTTCACATGTCTCACGATTAGAGCGGTACACATGAAACTCGTGCATTCACTAAGTACGGAGTCGTGCATTATGGCTGTTCAACGCTTCGTTGCAATCCAAGAGAGTTCTGGACCGACAATGCCACCTGTTCTAAGGGCACTAGCAACGAGCTGAGGGCGCAAACGGAGGCCAAAATCAAGGCCCTCTCGGAAAGGTTTACAACCGCCGAAACTGCTTGGAAATTAATCCCACCAGCAGAACCACACATAGGCGGTGCAAGGGTTTTGTTGTAGTTAAAAGTATTCATATCATGAAAACTACTCAATTTTCATTTTATAAATTTAAAAATTATGTTTCAAGCATGTAGGACAGTAGGGAAACATTATTTTAGCGTTGAAATTATCAAGATTCTGTAAATGTAAAAGATTGAATAAATAGAAGAATCAGTTGAAAAGTCAATGTGCGAAATAGAAAGATACTTTAATAAAAAGGCACTTGAAAAACGCCAAGTGTTAATTTTATCCAATTCTGCATTTTCCGGAACAAGACTATTGCGATGTTGTTCGTACACCAAACTCTCAATTGAATACAAGCGTCCACTTACTATGCAGCTGTCAAGCGCTAACTAATACTGCTTAACTAGCTTGATTATTGTGGGGTCTCCCTTAGCTCAGTTGGTAAAGACGCAGATACAAAACCAGACCATGCTGGACGTGGCTGGGTTCGACCACTTCCTCCGAAAGTCAAATAAGACCATTTCCAGGACAAATAGCAGAACAAAAATTATGTTTTGGCTCTACCATCTTCGATATGAGCCTCCCTTAGCTCAGTCTGTTAAGTTCGGTTCCCAGTCCGGTCTAGGAATTTTTCGGGTTGAAATATTTTTCGACTTCCCTGGGCATAGAGCATTATGTAATTACCACACAATAATAATGTTAATGCAAAAATGGAAGTGTGGAAGTGTTCAATGAACAATAACGGCCCTCAACGGCGTAAGGTCCCAGTAGGGTCGTAATAAAGCCAATGAAGAAGAAGATCTCCGATTTGATTGAATCTTTACATAATTGCTTGTTATGGGCAATCATTTACATCTCGGCTAAAATTCGGCCATTCTGAACTCTGCAAAATGTTTCAAAATTGTGTGCTTGTTGATTACCAATTAATCATACCACAAAAACGTCACATCTAATCTGACGTCTGAGACAAAGTTTCAGGAAAAAATGTGACATTCTTAGAAATAATAGACAAAATAAGAAAATAGTTTTTTAGAATCTTTTTTTATAACTTTATTACAGTTATTTTTAGTCTGAGGTTTGTTCATCACTATGAAAATAATCTTAAGTATGATTGAAATAAAGTATGTACACCTTTTGGTTTGTTTATCCAAATAGAAGAACGAAGCCCACCATGGGCGAGATTGCAAACTTCGTGAAATCACTGGTCGCAAATTCTGTAGACATGGACGCCACGTATCCAATTGCGGATGAGAAGATAATTTTCATCAAATTCAAATCTGAAACAAGTATGCATTATGCTCTAATGCATAATCCAGAGCAATTAATTTTTCATTATACTAATGGAAAGGCAGTTGAGGTACGGATGTCGCTTGCTCAATTTCCTCAATCGAAAGCGGAATATATTCTATGCAGGGAATAATTATAAATGCTTTCAATGTAAGGTGGAGATACACCGGATGAATTCCTACTCCAAGCTTCAGGCCCACTAGCAGCTAGATAAGCATAGGTTATGTTAGGTTAGGTTACTATATTAAAGAGACTAGATAAGCATAGTGTAGCAGCTGGACGTGCATCGTTGGACAGTAACAGGTGTTCATGAAAACGGATGAGGCGAACCCGGGACAGAAAACAAATCGCAACAGCCCAAACCCTAACTAACCTGGTGCCAGCAACGGCATCTGGATGGAGGAGAAAGAAAAAAATCAAGAACTCGGCTCCATTAAGATCCAAAACATTGGGGCTTCAGATAGCCTAGGCAGTAAAGGCACGGTTGTATCAAGCTAGAGCCAGCGGTTGAATTCCCAGTCTGATCGAGGAAATCTATAGGCTTGGAAATTTTCTCGACTGCCCTGGGCATTGAGTATTATTGTGTGGCAACAATATACAACGTCATGCATTGGTTGTCACAGAAAGTTCTCATTTAATAACTTTGGAAAAGCATCTAGAATACTAACTTAAAAGCTGCTACAACGCTAGCTACAGGAGCGTGAAGAGCATATAAGAGGAAGAGATTGAGCCTAGCAAATAAATGGGGGAAATGGCTCTTATGTTGGCTTATGGATCTAAGATTGGGCCCATCGCTAAAAATCTGCTATTTATCAATTTTATCTAGGTGAACGCGTAATTGGCACGGTACTAATGGGTATTTTTGGGCGATATTGAAAATGTAGTCGATTGCTGAATTTATGAATGAGCCCAAATTATGGGGCAATTAGGCCGAAATTGCATCCTTTTCCCTTACTATGATTTTTTTTATATTTTTAAAACCCAGTCGTTGGTAGCACAGTGCTACACATCAAAAAACTTTTCAAGTGACCTATTGTAGGTTGTTAGTCTGGTGAGTACACCATGAAATTACATTTGAAATCGTTCTAACACTATTAAAATTTAAAGTTATTGTTAAAAAACCGGTTTTGGGTAAGTCACCGTCATGAGTTATACTATGGATTCTAAACGGTTTTGAGATGCAAATAGTCAGAGCGTTTTGAGCTATTTTTTCGAGTCGAATTTTTTTCCTTGATTTGTTTTCCTTCGATCTTGTTTTCCGTGCTGAGCACCAATGCTACCGACGCCAGGGAGGCAACTCCCACACCTGGACCCTACCTATCGACCCATCAACTAATGAACCCGAGACCAACGGTTTTACTTTCCTTTCGAAGGAAGGCGTGATCAGAGATGTTATGCCTCAGAACATCCTGGCGGCGCCAATTGGGTTTGAACCCAAGCCTGCTGATTTTTATGCCTGTCTGGCTGATTTTCATGTTTATTCTTTTTTGTATTTTTCTTTTTTTTTATAACTCAGAAATTCTTTCAATAAAATGCTAATAACTTTTCAGAATTAACTCAGATTGTTTTTCGGTCTTGGACAATGTTGTTTAGAATATAATTTCCTATTACGCTATTTGGCTAAGATATGGGACGTTTGTAACGCGACCTAGTGATAAAACTTTTAAAAACGTATTTTTAATACATTATAAACTTTAACTCGAAAAAAGCGGCGCCGATGGTGTAGGGGTAAGTGTGATTACCTCTAAACCCAGCAGGCCTGGGTTCAATCCCAGTTGGCGCCACCGGGATGGTCTGAGGCATAACATCTCTGCTCACGACTTTCTTCGGAAGGGAAGTAAAGCCGTTGGTCCCCGGTTCATGAGTTGATGGGTCGATAGGTAGGGTCCAGGTGTGGGAGTTGCCTTCCTGGCGTTGGTAGCATTGGTGCTCAGCACGGAAAACAAGATCGAGGGAAAATATATCAAAGAAAAAAAAACGAGCTACTTGTAAAAAATATTGTTTACAAAGGCCTTTGTATACAATATTTGCAACATTTTATGAAATGTCTCACAACTTTTCACGATTTCATAATGTAAACTTATATGATATATAACGCTCTATTTATGTACATCATATTGAACAGAAATTTACACTACTTTTTCGAACAGTGTACATTTCGAACTGTGCAGGGATAGATCATGATTACCGAACCGTATATATATCGTAGCGACTGATCAAAATTCTCGTTAAACAACTTGAATATGAACTTTGTTGACATATCTGCATAGATATTCTAACCTGCACAGTTCGAAAAAGTAGTCAAAAAATGCTGTTACCATGACGCACATAAATGGAGCGTCATATGTTATACAAGTTTACATAATAGATCGCGTAAATTTATGAAATATTGCATATATTGTATGCAACCGTCCATCTTTGTAAGCAACATTTCTTAAAAATGGAAGTTTACATACATGAATTTTTGTATGCATGAATGTTAGAATTAATTTTTTAATTAATTATGCATCACCATAAGAATTACTTTTTTTCTGTGTAGGTTATACAGCGATTTTTAGAAGTTGTATCAGTTACAACCTGCACCTGTACTGCGACAGACTTCCATTTTGGGATATGCAGACGCCATTTTTTTTTAAATCTTTATTTAAGAGATTTTTAGCCATAGGCTAGTTCATTTCCTGTATGCAGACGCCAGCCACGGGAGGACATTGGTTTTTTTTCGATTTGACTCTTTTTTGCTTGTATTTAGTATTAATAGTGCAATCTGGTTAAGTACAATATGGCAAAGATATGGGGAATTCACGCCTCTTTGAGTGGGTCTGATGCAAGTTCTCTACTCAATTATGCTTTTCCTCATCGTAACCCTCATTAAAACAATACAGTTAGATGAGGTTGAAGCAATGAAATAAATATTAAAAAATACATAATTACTGCACGCTTCTCCCATCGTTCGTAATTAATGAGAATCGATACTAAATTTTGCCGAACCCTGACTTGACCAAACAGATTGACATTTACTGTGAACTTCAATGTTTCCCATTCAATGGTGATCACTTTGCGGTCAAGTTAATCACTTTGAAAATTAATTAATGAACGCCAGTTACCGCGCTACTTTCCGAAACGAGAGAGTCTGTATAATGGAAACATTGAGAAAATTGTTTCAGCCGCCTTAGGAACAGCGACGACGGAGGGACACGCTTTTTGACAAAACCACCCCCTAATACAGTCGCAGTTTTCCTCGCAATGCCTGTAGTAGGTACACTAGATGATACAAAACCAACAACGACAGTCAAGCGGGCAAGAGGAAAATAATTAAAAAAATCAACCCTCATTATTTAACATTATCTTATCACCTTGATTTAATCATTCATTTCATTAGAGCAAACCCCTATAGGATTTTGCTATGCGCAGCCTCATTTTTATATCTCCATTAGCGTTTCCCTCGTTTACGTTCTTCGGTCGCTGAGCCATTGGCATTGCTTTGCTCGGAAACAGGCGGGTGGACGGATAAAACCAGGACGACAAAGATACTCTCCGCAAACATCGGACCAGAGTCCGTATCCGTGTCGATACTTATAGACACACTCCGCCTGATCTAATTTAGATGCTGATAAGACAGCAACAGCAGCCGCTGCCGGCAGCCATTCTATCGTCCTTCCTACTGATCTAGCAACCATCGCTCAAGCTGCGAGCAGGATGAGAGGAGATGAGTGTATCTCCTTTCCCTCAGTAGGCAC
Source organism: Ochlerotatus camptorhynchus (assembly GCF_037179485.1). NCBI lineage: Eukaryota > Metazoa > Arthropoda > Insecta > Diptera > Culicidae > Ochlerotatus > Ochlerotatus camptorhynchus. The sequence continues at coordinate 575,041 of NW_027040656.1, forward strand.
TTATTTCGATAGGCAACATCCCATCATCATGATGTGAGCACAAAGTCGTGTGAACTTGAGGGATGTCACGATAATGTTTTTGCTTGAAAGTTGCTTAATTTGAAATAGGTCTTCGCATTTCCCAAATGATATTTAGAATATTTAGTTCGACAAATCTGGCGTTTGTATGAACTTTACCTGGAAATTATGCGTAGGTAATCTGACTAGAATTAGAAATAGGTGAAATCACGTAGGGTAAGGTGGGGTAAGATGCATCCCTGAGCAAGATGACTTTTTTCAAATTTTGAATACATTTTCAAGATATTTTCGTCAATTTATCATGCAGCATGGATAAATCAGACATTGAACTAGCAATGTTCTTTAACGAATCCTCGAAAAAGAGGTATTTTAAACGACAAAAATTTATTTTGCTGTGGGGGTTCATCTTACCCCACACAGATAAAAAAAAACTGAATTTTAATTGTGATGTAAACATTCATTCACGTAGACTTGTATTTCATTTCACGCAACCGAGCGACTTGCAAACAATATTGTTTACAAAGATGGGCTTTTGTATACAATATTTGCTACATTGCATGAAATGTGTCAGAACTTCACATGATATCAAGACCAACAATTGAAATGGCCTTAACTCCATTTTGTAAACAAACCTTGTAAGGCCATTTTCTCGGTTTCACTGTCGCTCATGGCAAGTTCACTGTTTCACTGTCGCTCATGGCAAGTTCGTCCTATTTGAGTTTTTATCATAATAGAGATATTTAATAAAAATGTAAATAAAAACATAAGGGAAATGGATGTAATGTCGGCCAAAATGCCCCTAATATGGGCTCATACATAAATTCAGAAATCGACTAAATTTTCAATAGCGACCAAAAATATCCATTAGTACCGTCCCAATGACGCGTTCATCTAGATAAAATTGATAAATAGCAGCTTTTAGCGATGGGCCCAATATTAGATCCATAGGCCAACATTAGAACCATTTCTTCTATTTGCAAAATACTGGATAAACTCGACAGATTTAGTCAATAAAAGTAACCACGAAAACGAGCAACGCAGAGAGTCCGACCTCCTATCGTCAATGGAATTCAACAGTGAAGTCGCTTCAACTTTGCAGGATATTAGTTGCCTTCATTCTGACATGTTTATCAGTGAGTTCACCGATGAGATACTAAGTGACGATCATGTTACTTTAGCAGTCAGCAACGTTCCATTAAATGGTCAAACGCTGAATGCAATTCCGTCGGCATTTTTGAAGAAACATATTGCTAGCTTGTTGACTCCACTTCATCGTCTATTCTGCATGTGGTATATTTCCATACTGCTGGAGATTTGGACACATGTTCCCTGTCCATGCAAAGGGCAGCAAACGAACCGTGGATAACTATTAAAGAATTACAACCCTGAGTGCTGTTTCTAAACTTTACGAGCTTGTTATTATGGAACCGTTGTTTTCGTTGCAATCAGTATATGAGTGTTGATCAACACGGGTTTACTGGTGTTTGCTCTACACGGATGGACGTTATATATGACCTACCCACTGCATTCGATAAGTTGAATTATGGCATTGCAATTGCTAAACTCAACAAACTTGGTGTGAGCGGTAATCTCCTGAGTTGGATCCATTTTTATCTTACTGGTCGCCAACTTATGGTTGCCATAGGAGATCAGAAAGCTTCTGTGCAACATCAGGTATACCACAGGGAAGCCATCTGGAACCGTTGATTTTTCTATTCTATTTCAACGATGTGCATCTAGATGTCGAAGATGACCTCAACATTTTTTTACGAATCCACTTGATCGCTGACTGCCACTTTCTTCAACTTTAGCTTAATAACTTCGCCAGTTGGCACTCCGACTAGTGAATAAGGTGAAAGACCTGATGGTGGTCTTAGATTCGCAACTATCATTAATTCAACACATTTCATATGTCGTCGAGAAGGCATCTAGGATTTTAGGATTCTAAGGATTTCACCGACATCTACTGTTAAAAATCTCTTTACTGCTCTCTCGTTCGATCGATGCTTGGGTATTGTTCTGCGGTTTTCACGGTTTGAACTACAACAACGGTGCCGAGAGAATCTAGTCTATTCAACGTCACTTTCTTAGTTTTGAGCTTTGAGAGATCAGCTTCCGCTGCCCGAGAGAGCTGATGCCAACTGAAAGTCTTAGATGGGTTAGAAGAGATACTATAGCAGAACCTAGTGCCGACACTCTACAGGGAACCAAATCAATCTGAATGTCAAACTCCGAACGCTTCGTAACAATCTTATACTGAGAATGCCACTACGTCGCACGAACTAAGGGTCATAAGGTGCGATTAGTGGGCTGTCTACGACTTCCAATTCACAGAAGATGCGCTTTGTCGATGATTCTCATCCGTTTTCGCTGGTGTAATTTTTATGTATTGACCTTGTTGCTCTGTTTATCTTATTGTTCTTATTTTACATGTAATTTTTATTATTATTAGTAATAATAATAATATAATTAACATCATTGGGTCAGACTGTTGATGTGTAGAAACAATAGATAGTAAACAATACAAAGTTCTTGTAACATAAGAAGTAATAGTACGATGCAAATAAACATGCAACCAATAGGAAAATCTTGGTGATAAGCAAGAATCAACCATGATCTTCAATAAAAATTCAATGAGAATCGAAACGCTGGATCACAAAAATATGCAAAGTATTTGAAAAGTTGTCTGTAAAGCTGTCTTTATATCAAACAGCTGTATGGATACATTTTAGATAAATAGAATTATGAAATACTGACTGCTGGTTAATCAAATCTTCAAGATTTATTGGTATTGTTTTGGATTTGAACAATTTTAGCAAACGAATTTATTTTTTAAACTATATATGGTACTATTTCGTGAAGTTTGGTGAATCAAATTCGCTGCAAATTTTGCCGTTTTTTTTTTATACAAATTTAGCAAATCAAGCTCAATACACAAATGCCAAACACTAATGTTTATAAAATATAAAAGCTTTGAACAATAATGATAAATCCTGAATATTTAATCAACCAGCAGCCTAGCTTTAAGAAATCTATCGATCTATCTACAGGACGAGGCAGAGTAACTGTCACCGATTTCACCTGTATGTAATTCTCAGTTGTTAAAATTAATATAATTAAATTAAATTCAAATATATTTGTTTTAAAGTGTGTATATTAGCTAATATTGATAGTTGGCCCAGAAATTTCATTCGTTTTCAATTTCAAGTAGCCAACGTGAAAAGGAAGGATGTTATAAATTTATATAAACTCGTCTTCTAGAAGCTGAAATCTAGTCAAGGTTTAAACGCATCGCCAGGACTCGAGGAGTACGAAATACGAAATGATCAGTTAATCAAATGTGGTTTTCAGAGTCCAGGCAATGTTTTTCTTTATCCAGACGATGATTTTCGAACTATTCCTTACCAGTCTGATGAAATAGATTTGCCAATTAAACATGTATTTTAAGGAAAAAGTGCAATTAATTTGCTGACATTCGGTTTTTTACCACAATCACAATCAAATTCAAAGCGCATATTTTTTTAATGTAGAAATTGGAATCATACTTAGTATTAATATTTTAGATCACATTTGTTCATATCAGCTTATGAAATCCAATCTTTGACATCCTCTGCATGTTATCTAACAATGCATGTAACAGCAGTTCTTACAATAGACTGTAGCGAACAAGCAAATTTTCCAGAATGAATATTTTCGTATAAAACCTTCACGAGTTGATTTTCTAGCCGCAGTACATACTTAATGGGCAACAAGTTTTCTTTCCAAATTTAGCTAACATGAAAATTACAAAAAAATTAAAAAATCCTGCTATAGAAAACAGTAAAGAATCTGATCATGCGGTATGCTTTTTATGCAAATCTGAAATATAATCTTAAATTTCTCGGTTTTTCATCTGCCTGGGAAGTAACTTTCATTCACATATCTCCAGGAACGAATGGATCGCCGTTTTCAAAGTTACGTTACTGGATTCCATCCGGACTGGGAGCTATCTTTATCTACAATCCTTTCGCCACTGCTACGAGTTCCTACACTTTCGGCATTGTCTTCCTCTACCTCGCCGTATGGTGTAGGTGGCTACGTAATTGGCTCATGCTCTGGAAAGAGTCCCTCAATGATGACCTTCAGCTTATCTGGGCACATTTCAGCGGGTGTTATTGGACCTCTGATCTTCGCCATCGCAACTCGATGTACATCGTCTCAGGAGTGGTATCAGTGTCTCGGCACCGCTCCTTAAAACAGTTTGGCCACTCGAAGCACTTCGATACGCTCTTCTCTGTCTGCTTCAATTATTGCCCTCGGATCTAGAGATGGGCGATCCGCTCTCGAACTGTTAAAAAAAAACCCGATTCATTAAAGTGATGACGCTCATGACCCACGGTTAATTTTTAGGAACCAAAGTTCATCAGATCACGTATATTTTCAAAACAGGATTCATTACTTTACTTAGTTGTTCAATCTACCGCGTAAACCAAGTTACGCAAGTAATACAACATGAGCCTACTGATACTGATACTGATACTGATAGCATCAACGGTAAAAGCAAGCTTCCAGTTATTCCTCCAGCATATGTACTCTCACCTCTCTTCCCATCCTTCTTTGGGGGAGCGGAAGATCAGAAAAGCGTAATGCAGCTCGCCACCTCACAGCTTAGCTCTGGATCCGAATCATCGACCTGAATGATTCACTGAGAGCTTTTTAGGATGACAGCTCTCGGACCCGTCCAGCTCTTCGGATCTCTCTCGATTCTTCACAATTCATCTCTGGATCCGGATCTGAGCTGATGATCTGGAGCTGAAGCTGGGAATAGTGAGGGCAATTTTGCTGGAGAATTAACATCAGCAACAAAATCTGTATGTAGACTGGATTACATAGCATTAGAAAAGGGGTAACATCGTGTGACACGATGTCAATCATATAATCGCGTGTGATATAGGTGTAGCTCTCTCGCATACTATTCGAATACGTACTGGATACTGTTGCAGTGACATCAGACTGTTTTGAATCAGCTAAGGTATCTGATCACTGTTTGGACGGTCCGGCATGTTAACATCCGCCATGGAAAGCACCGTAAGTGATAGCTACTTTTTAGTTCAATTAAAAGTACATTAATCGCGATATACTCAAACAAAGTCAGACCCATTATTTATTTACTTTCGAGTTTTAGTAGTCAAGAATCGAATGCAGTCGAATCGTAAACGCTAGAACCTTCTACCACCATCAGCAGCCTCTCGATTCTAAGAGTGGTGTTTAAGCTTTTGCTTTCATCCATTAAAACTATAACAAAGTATAAGTTATACTGTATAACTTTTAAATATCAGTTTTAGACATATTTGTTAACCTCTTAGTGATACTTCCTCAGAAAAGTTTTAACACATGCGTATACTTAAGCACGCATCCAAGCGGGAAATGTAAAATTGTAAATTTTTGTCTTTTATGTTCAACTACCAATCACATCGTAGTTGTTACTCTGTTACTGATCAGGACCAGTGAAATTATACAGAGAACCACATAAATGGAGCATGGGATTAGATTTCCATCTTCATTGTACAAGTTCACTGATTCTTTCTATTTATAGATCCGTACATTGATTGATATACGGTATACCATATACAATATACCATGTGTACACTTTAAGAGGTGGGTTGGGAAATGCCCACGGCCCTTATAAAACCAAAATCTATCAAAAATTGTCCACGTGGACAGCCCCCTAGAGACCAAGTATACCTCTGCATCTCTACAATTGCCACGGGATGGATAGCTGTGTTTGTGGGTCAGATTATTGTTAGATTTTTATTCGCTGTGGTAAGTGATGCGAACAGTATAAGAAATAGACTGTTTTTATTTATATCTAGTGGGGGTAGAATTGGCAATGTGACAAATTGAAAGCAATGGGACGGACCTTTGATTGAACTTCTGAACTTCTGCTCAGTAAGCAGAAATGGTAACCACTTAGATACCGAGCCTCGTTGGTTACAGACTTGTATAAAAAGTACATGAATGAACTGTATGAACAGATTCTGTAATGTGGTCGCCTGAAGGCTTTTAATAAATGTTGTAGAATTAATAATAGCTTAAGCTATGAACACAGCTAGTTTCCATCAACATCTTGTGAAAATCTGTTCATGCAGTGAAACATTACAAATTAGATATTTTTTATGCAAATCTGTAATAGAATCTTGGGATTGGATAATTTTCACGAACAGTAAGTTCGCTCACAAAATATATGTTTTCACTTTAAATTCCGTTCTAGGCCAAAATAATCAAACCATATTTAATTATATAAATATGTCAACGAACCTCTGTCTAGAATATTTGAAATCACTATCTCGATGTTTCACCCCTCATTTCGGTTATATTTCGTATACTTAAGCGGTGTCTTTCAGAATGTGGGGCCACTCCGAGTTGCAAGCTCGTTGATCTCATGTACGTCTATAGGACAGTATAGCCATGAGAGGTGTATTTAAAAAGCGTAACGTGTTAGGGTAAAAGTATAATTTAATTAACAGGACCGTAAGAAAGTCAAATATTATAATAACAATGTGACCTCGGAACCCACACAGTATAATTATAATTAGCTCTTTAATTTTCTTCTATATCTCATGAGCAAGAAATCCAATCCAGGACAATTATTATATGAGTGGATAGGGTTGCTGTACCTGTCATGGCTGTATATTTCTATTATGGTGTGTTCCAATTGTGAGCTTTGGGAATTCCATAGGCCATAATTGGAGCACACTATAATAGGAACGTATAGCCATAACCAAATATATTATTTCAAATCTCAACATTAATATGTTGACCTTCAAACTTCGGATCGTAAATCGATCAAGTAACCTTTTATCACTCTTATGAGTTTTGGAGGTGAACTACCCCGTGACTAAAAATCTCCTAAATAAAGTTTAAAAAACAAACTCTTATGAGTAAGAAGGGCATTGATATTATTTCACAGCTAACATCTCATCTTTCTTTTCAACATACTTTGGAAATTTATTTTGATAGTGACTTTCAAAATAAATAAATACTTGCATGATAACATTTAGAACTCACTTTGATGAGTAAATAACATAACCCCGGAGACGTTTTATTTTATTATTGTAGCCCTAAATCATTCGGTTTTCTCCAATAGAATTTATAACATCCCTAGACACATTGAGTTTTTGGAACGAAATCATTGACACGGTCCGTCCATCCAACACCAGTCAAAGTCGGTGGTGTTGGGAAAGAAAGGTATCCTCGGCTCATTCCAGCATGTCAGTGGTGGTAAGGGGGGTTGAATCGCTCCTTCCTTCTAAACGACGACCACGCGACGACGAACAAGTTTTATTTGTAGTAGTGAGTGTTTGTTTAAGCGACAAAATGAAACTTCTGTTTTGGGATTAGACCGCCGATGGTGGTTGTTTGCTGGCAACTGTTTAGAGTGACAAAATCACTTTTACTTGATATTTTGCCTGATCATTATCTATCGTGGCAGTTTTCGAGGGTGTTTACATGAGCCGATTTTGTTGATGCTGTTTTTATTCTTGTTCGTTTGAATTGTGGCTTCGATGGATTCTTATTTTCAAATCTAAATGAATTTGGTACATTATATATTTTGTTGGTTAATAAGAGGTCAATTAATTTGCATGTATGTAACCGTTCAAGTCAAGAAATATTTTTAGGCAAATCCTGAAGCAGCATTTGATTTTTTTTTAAATTTTATTATAGTCACTTTAACACTCTTGGGTCATTGGTGACTTCGGCCTGACAGGTATGGATGTTATCCACTAAGCCGGGGCCATCCCCTAAGTATTTAATCATGATTTCATGAACTGTCCCCAACACATTTCACTGAAATAATTCCGATCAACTTTTGGTGATTTTCAGAACATTATCATTTTATTCACTCACACTTAGTTTTTTTCTACCGAGCTCGGCTGTGCAAACCTCGACAAAAAAAGTTTTACTGAGATCATAGCAAACATTTCATTTTTTTGCTGAGATTCAGCTAAGCATTAACCGAGACTCAGCAATCAAATGTCATTTTTGATGAGATCTCAGTGAAACTTATTTTTGCCAAGATTTGCACAGCCGAGCTCAGTAGAAAAAACTAAGTGTGTTTGATACAACCACCTTGGTTTGTGATTTGAGGTGTCGCATGATGGATTTTCACCAGGGAATTCAAACACAGAAAGCAACCAACAATAAAGACAAACCGGTTGCGACGACTACCACGATAAACTATTTCTGCAATATAGCCTGATCGGAATGGTAAAAGGAAAACGAAAAAAACTGATTGCAAGCTTTGTTGCAACAAACACGGAACGGTGAAATTACATAGCTTACGGGTATTATTTTCGGGCCTCCCGTAGCTCAGTCGGTAAAGGGGCAGCTACAAATTAAGACCATGCTGGATTTGACTGGGTTCGATTCCCGGTTTGGTTTAGTAATTTTTCAGGTTGTGACGCAGCTTGCAAACAATTTTGTTGTTTCCTTATACCGTTCTGATCAAGCTACATTGACTTCACAAAAGCGTTCGATATAATGCCGCTTTCTTTGGCGGTAGGTAAATTTGACCGAATGGGCCACTCACCTGGTTGACTCGCTAGATACTTTCCTACCTACGTACGCGCATTGATGGAACGAGCTCTGGCCCATCCGACATAACATCTGGAATGCCTCAAGGGAGCCATTTGGGCCCACATCTTTTTGCGTTATTTGTCAACGATTTTTGCGAAACGATTAAATCTCCGAAGGTAATGTTTGCCGATGACCTGAGGTGTTTTCATCTAGTCTCATCGTGCTGTGCACATGATGATGATTTTTTTTTATTTGCACTTCGCTTGCTTCCGTGGAATGATCCTGGTCGACTACCTTCCTACGAGCATCGCTGCGCATTGATACGACAGCGGCTTTTCATATTTGACATCCTGAATAACAACGTAGACCACCCGGTACTGCTGAGCAACATTCATCTCATCGTTCCAGCCAGAACAACTCGACCGCACTTTCTTTGGACAGAACAATCCGTTTGATGGTTGTTGTCGTTGTTTTAATGAAGTGTTTGTCAATTTTGATTTTAATATATTCAAGACAATGCTTAGAAATAGGATTATTTAACAGTAATATCTGTCTGTACGGTTAATTCGAAGCCAAATAAATTAATTAATAACGTTTACGATTTTAAACGAAAAAAGCATTACGACTGCTTTTTACATGGGGTCGCCCCATTGTGCACTGTACCACGGTCTTCTGCTCAGTAAGCAAAAACGGTTGGACGAATGCTTTACATTACAACAAACCACCGGCATGAAGCTGTTCTAATAGATAAAAATGCTGAATTTAAATAGTGATGTAAACATTCATTCACGTAAACTTGTATTTCATTTCACGCAACTGAGCAACTTGTAAACAATGTTGTTTACAACAATATGATTACAAATTACTATGATGCAAATTTTTTTACCTTGATTTGTTTTTGATCGATCTGTTTTCCGTACTGATTACCAATACTACCGTCGTCAAGGAGGCTGCTTCCACACCTACCTGGACCCTACCTATCGACCCATCAACCGGAGGCCAATGGTTTCACTTCCCTGATCAGAAATTGTATGCCTCAGAAAATTCCGGCGGTACCAACTGGGATTGAATCCAAGCCCTTTGGTATGAGAGGCAATCACGCTTACCCCTACACCACACAGTTCGAAAAAGTAGGGTAATTTTCTGTTCAATATGATGCACATAAATGGAGCGTCCTTTGCCTGATACCGCTTCAACTTCTAGCTGTGTTTCCGGTTCTGCGATCTCCACACTAGCCACATCATGTCCATGCATCCGTCCTGCCAACTACCAGCAGGTTTATGCCGCCACCTGCTCTTCCTCGGATCCGGGACACCCTAAAACAGGCACTGAGGAAGCTTCCGAACCTCCCGACCCAGTCGCGCTTGCTGCAGACATCCGCCATCGTCATCGTCCCGGTCCTGTGGTCGGTGATGGTATCGGGGGCTTCCGGCTTGCAACCTCAGGCGAGTATGTTAGTGATTCCGAACTTTCGGTACCTGATGTCCTTTCGATTTCTAGTGCCCGTGATTGCTCCTCGGATTTACTACCAAAACGTGCGTGGGCTGAGGACTAAAATCGACTCGTTTTTCCTGGCTGTTGCGGAGGCCGAATATGATTTAATTGTGCTGACGGAAACGTGGCTGGACGACCGAATTTACTCATCGCAACTTTTCGGGTCACTGTATTCCGTCTTTAGAACTGACCGGTCTGCCCTAAACAGTCAAAAATCGCGCGGTGGCGGAGTCCTGATTGCAGTATCTACTAGACTAGCCAGCTACGTAAGTACGTCACCCATTTCCAGTCAACTGGAACAGCTGTGGATTGTCGTAGAACTTCCACAAAGCAAGCTTAGTTTAGGCGCAATCTACCTGCCTCCCGACCGCAAAAACGACTGCACGATCATCCGTGAGCATGTGGAATCGTTAGGGTCAATTTCGTCACAATTAAGTCCCTGCTACTCCCGCATTTCAGAAGACATGGTGATAGCCGCAACACGCAGACTGAAGCTATCGTTCGCCTCCGGACCTGACGGCATTCCGTCATCAGTTCTAAAACGTTGTGTAGCCAATCTCTGCCTTCCACTTGCGAGGCTATTCAATCTCTCGGCACAGCAATGTGAGTTCCCCTGCCGCTGGAAACTTTCTTATCTGTTCCCAGTGCACAAAAAAGGAGATAAACGGAATGTCATAAACTATCGTGGAATCACCTCCCTGTGTGCCTGCTCAAAACTGTTCGAGATTATCATAAATGGTGCTCTGTTCGCACGCTGCAAAAATTATATCGATACAGGACAACACGGTTTCTACCCGAAGCGCTCCGTGTCCACGAACCTGGTGCAGTTCACTTCTAACTGTCTGCGATGCATGGATTCAGGATGGCAAGTCGATACTGCGTATATGGATCTAAAAGCTGCATTTGACACGGTGGACCATAATATCCTGCTGGCCAAGCTGGAGATACTTGGCATCTCGTCAACTGCTGTGGATTGGTTCAGATCTTACTTGGTGAATCGCTATGTACATGTCAAGATTGGCGCGTCGGAATCGGATGTTTTCTCAAACAACTCGGGAGTCCCGCAAGGCAGTAACCTAGGACCGCTACTATTTTCGATCTTTTTAAACGATGTCGCCTTGCTGATACCATTTGGATGCCGCGTTTTCTATGCAGACGATACGAAAATCTACAAAATTATTAAAAGCCTCTCGGACTGCTGGGATCTCCAGAATATGTTAGGTATTTTTGCTGACTGGTGCTCAAGAAATTTGATGAGTCTAAGCATAGAAAAATGTAACATTATTTCATATCACCGAAAAATTGAACCAATCATGTTTGACTATGTTCTCTACGGACGCTGTCTTGCTCGTGTAGAGCACATAAAGGATCTCGGCGTTACCTTGGACTGCAGACTCACTTTCAGAATCCACTACAATGACATCATCTCCAGAGCTAATCGACAATTGGGCTTTATTTTCAAAATTGCCGACGAGTTTCGTGACCCGCTATGTCTCAGGTCACTTTACTGCTCGCTTGTGCGATCCTTATTGGAGTCAAGTTCAGTTGTTTGGTACCCTTTCCATGCTAGCTGGATCACTAGAATTGAACCCGTTCAACGCAAGTTTGTGAGATATGCTCTTCGTTTCCTCAACTGGCGTGACCCAACGAACTTGCCACCGTACGAGGAGCGTTGCCGTCTCCTGGGAATCGAGCCATTAGAGGCAGTCTTGTAAGCGGTCACGGTAGTCGACACATTTTCTGTGATAATCGACTGCTTTTGCCTCCGACACTTGGAAAACAAGCTATCATAGTACAGTACCAAACTCAAATGTCATACGACAGGCTCTGTCATATGACACTGTCGCCGAAGAACGTCACGAATGTATGTATTTTAGTTTTTCTCATAATAAGAGCTGCTGATGTTGTGGTTGTGTGAATTCTGAAAATAGCAAGCAATGATGTCCTAGGAATAACATTTCTGATCAGAAATGGTTTAATTTACACCAAATTGAGGAATTAGAACGAAATTACTCATGTCATATGATAGTTATTTGATAATTTTCTTTTCTCTCGAATGTTATTCTACCGGTTGTGTTGTGTGAGAGAGACGACGGTAGAGCATGAGTGAAGGAATAAAAACAGACTGTCGCGCACGACAACGATGCGAGTGTAGTAAAAAACGTCAACAGTTTCAACCCCTGATTAGAGGTGAGACGGACGGTCGCTCAAGCTATGTTCGCTGGAAAGCTGCTTACAGGTGACATTGACTGCCCAACACTGCTGTCACAACTAAATATGTATGCCCCTGAGAGGTCTCTTCGTCAACGCGACTTTCTGTTTTTGGAACCACGGAGCCGGAATTATACACAACACGAGCCAATTCGAGCAATCAGCCGGCAATTCAACAACTTTTTTTATATGTTCGACTTCAATGTATCAGCTGACGTGTTTCGTCATCGGTTACTTGGCCTTTTCCGTACCGTTGACCGTAACTATTTAGTTTAAGTTTTATTCATTTAGACAGTATTTGTCAGTTGAATTTTTCAATAAACAATAAACAATAAACAACAATATCATATATGTTTACATTATATATCATGTAAAGTTCTGACACATTTCATGCAATGTAGCAAATATTGTATACAAAAGCCCATCTTTGTAAATAATATTGTTTGCAAGTCGCTCGGTTGCGTGAAATGAAATACAAGTCTACGTGAATGAATGTTTACATCACAATTAAAATTCAGTATTTTTATCTGTGTACCAGTTCCACTTAAACAATAGATCAACAACGAGCAATAAATAAATAAATAAATTAATTAATTAAACTACAGCGTACTGGGCCAGGAACTAATAAAATCTGATAACTGGTTCACAATATCACTACCATAAACTTACTCGACATCAAAACGTATGCGAAAAACTTATTTAATAAAATTAGCACGCTAGAAGATGCGACCGCTCTTCTCTGTTGCCCTCACAGCACTCGGTTTGGTTGCATTAAAATTCGATACAGTAGAAAGATTGTTTCATAAATGCTATGAAAAATCAACTTATTTTAAAATCTCATCAGTTTTTATGCTTCTTGGGTTTTGGCATTAGTAGGGAAGTCGAGAAATTTTCCTGCTTGAAAATCCCTAGACAGGACCGGGAATCGCTAGCAGCCTCCACTCTAATATACAAATCGTGATCTCGTGTGCCAATTAAATTTAGTTTTGTTCGGAAAAGTTTAATAACCCTAACTGTTGATTTATCGTCGGTCAAAGTTGGTTTGTCGTGATGTAAGGAGCTCGGTTGCCTAGTGACAACCGTTTTTGTTTACTGATCAAAGACCACAGGTTCAATTCCAAGCACCTTTCTATTACTGAGTTGATAGGGTCGCATCCTCGCATCGTTTGTATACTATGAGTTTTAACCGTTTTGTGCGGTGTAGAAAAACAAAAACATTCCTCGTGCACATCGGGTTAAGATCGCATTACTTTCCAAAGTAAATTTAGATCTAATTCATATTTCCCACTAAAAAAAAAGTAGAAGGGTCTGTGCCTAGGGGCACGAACGAAAGCTTGACGTAGGACCGCTAATGGACGGAACAAATGTGAACATTTAGTTCTTTTAATTGATCAATCATCAATTATCTTAACTCTTTCCGTTTTTTATTTGTAAGCGTATCAAATTTGTAGTATTTATTTCAAAGAGAAAGTTGATGAAGAGAATCCAAGGGACGGTCAACTTGAGTACTTTCGATTCATCTACCCGACTTTAAAAGGTGTATTTTGAATTTTTAGTTATTTATTAATTTTTAAGTTTTGTGCATTTTGGTATTAAAGAGTATTCAATTAACTAACCCCTCACAGGATTTCCTTCCGAATTACATGAATGGGGCGGGGCGGAAAGTATCGTTTGTGCAGAATATGTAAAAAAGGAGGGACTTCGAGAGATTGAACGATTAATCTCACCAATACATTCGGGCCTACAATTCCACACCTTCTATAGAGACCATGTTGAGCCTTGATAGCTAACTGCTTGCGGGAACTGATGACCTTGACAAATGTCCAAATAATACTCTTAACAAATTTATGGTGGTCCTGAAAAGGACCGTTTTGTAGTGATGGTTGAGCACTCCTGCTGCTGCTGCTGCTGTTGGACTGAACACCACCACTTACGGTGATTGAATGAGCACCGTTCAGTGGGTCCGCATTGAATTCGATTTTTAAGTCTGTGTTAGGGAATACGCTGTTTTCAGACATTCGGTGATAATTTTGATCACCATTGCAACAGTTGGACATTTGGTATTTTTCAATAGTGACCTATTGAAAATTAACTAAGTGTTCATTTTAGCAGATCGGTAGGTAAATTTCCAATCGTTTGGCTTGTTTAGAATTAAAATCTATCTGCTATTGGTCGAAACCTGACCTCTTTTCGTAATGCTGTGCATTTTGGTTTTTTAAAATTGCGTGGATTCTATAGATCCTATAGATCTATCTAGCCCTGATGTATGTGTTGGTAGAGGGAAAAATGTAAACTTTGCGGGAGACGATGTATTAACACTCGAAAGCAATTTTGTGAAATATGAAGCAAAACAAATCCTAGCTAGATCTGCATGATGATTTTGTTTGATTTTATTTATTTGTTAAGTCGCCGGGAAATACCAGCTGGCGATTTGTTTTTTTATGATAACTTCTTACTTGAAAACAGGCAAAAACTCACAAACAGGCTGCTTTTTCATGGTATACAGTGTGATAATTCAATAATCAATAAATTATCTCAACATTTAGTGGCAAACCATTCATAAACTTTGGTAACATACAAAAAGTTCTATAATCCACATTAAATTTCATATGTAAGCGCCGATTGAAACAATCTTTTCGACGTCACTACAAGGGTGATTGATTGAACGAAAGAAACGAATCGTGCGGAATGAAAGCCGAGGAAAAACTAATTGCACCAATATATTCAGGCCTACAATTCCACACCTTCTATAGACAGGTTGAGTCTTGATAGCTAGCTGCTTGCGGGAACTGATGACCTTGACCAATGTCCAAATAATACTCTTTAACAAATTTTTGGTGGCCCTGAAAAGGACCGTTTTGTAGTGCTGGTTGAGTAATTCTGAGCTGGGTGTTCAACACGGATGAGGCTGTGGAGCTGTATGTCGTTTGGAGCGAGGGTGACACGCTTGGCATAGATGACCGACCCGCAGCGACTCACGAAGAGCTACTGATTCCGATCCATAGCATAGCGGTGCAGCTTCTTCTTTCTTTGATGGTTGCTTATGTGGGCTCTGCAGCTCGCTGCTTGCAGGCAGCCTTTCGTTGTTACTCGAGAACAATTTTCAACGCCACACGCCGAAAGCACTGCTACTGCTGCTACTAATTTCGACGACCGAACACCACCACACAGTGGTGTGGGTGTGGTCGTTGGAAGCGTGTGGTTCTGAGTATAGCGATGAGTGTGCAAAATATTACGCAATTCCATCCTCCCTATTCGCACGGGCCCGAGGATCGGAGGCGAATGCCACTTCGACTTGTTTCGTCTACATACTACTCTCTGACGACTGTGCTGGGGAAGCAGCATATGCATGTAGGTAATTGGTGGATTTGTTAGTTAATTCAACGCTTTTGGACAATGCTGGACATTTACCAGTTTTTCAATAGTTTTTTGTTGAAAATCAACATTCGGAAGCATTGTTATCGTTGCGTAGCCATATTTCTGATCGATTGGCGATAAAATTATTGAAATTGGACCAGGGCAGCTGAGTTATTAACATTCAAAATCTTTCAATCAATTAATTTGTTACATGTTCCATTTTCGGTTTTCACAAAGTGTACCCCCATATAGAAATCAAAGACGTAGTCCTACGTCAAAACGTCCTTAATTAACCGTGGTAACAGAGGTATACTCGATTTCTTGTAAGAAAGGGAGTCGAACTAACGATCTCCTTCCCTATGGCCATAAGGACTTTGCCGGCACTGATAATGATCTTGAAAGTACTGGCTCATCGGAATCGGTCATCAATGCTCATGTTCTCTACTTATACTCACATTGCTTGCTCGTGTGTCTTATGAGGCAGCTGCCCTTGTCGGGTTTGAATGGTTATAGCATCAACTCGATCATAAGATGTGCGTTTTGATATGAGGAGCTCGGTTGCCTTAGACCGCCATTTTTGTTTACTGAGTAAAACACAAGGGGATCAAACCCAGGTCCCATCATATTAAGAAGTTTTATAGTTACATTGCTTGCTTATTTTGTGAAACTTGTTGTCGTCATCGTCGGTGCCGTGGTTGATTTCCCGGCTTGCGAAAAGCGAGCAACACGTTCCTAACCATTCGTAAATTGACCTGCATTGGGGTGCGTCCGGTGGTATTGCCTATTATAAAATTTGAGATCACCAGTTTTTGGAAATTAAGGATGTATGATACTCTCAAACATCACATGTTGGTTTTCGGTGTATAGTAATTACAGTTGATCTGGCAAGAACAGACTAGAAACCGTGGGTGGCAATCATGCTCATTCTCACTGAATCTCAGCAAAGCAACGTTATGTTTGCCAAGATGTTAGTAACATTTGTGACTGAGAAAATTTGCCAACATTGTTGGGAGCCTCAATTTAGATTAAAAGCGCAGTGGGGATCTCATGGTTGTAAAGTTGAGGGTATATACACTTAGTTTTATGTTTGCCAGCTCGGTAATATTTTGCTTTTGCTGAGATTTCAGAAAAATTTGTTTGCTGGGAGCTCGGCTCTGCAAATCTGGGCTGTAATTTCCGAGATTCAGTAAACAAAGTTAATTGTGTACGAATGAAAAAGTTGTATAAGGATTTCAATTAATTGAAGTACCCACAAACGCATAACAGTCTCATTAGAATAGAACATCAAGCAATGATTTGACTGTTTTACTTTTATGGGCAGTGAAGAGCTCACTAAGTTGAAACCAAGCGTTAAGTTCCAGTCGGGACGTAATAGCCTAAGAAGCACAACTGGAGAAAAAAGATATATTATTTCCAATCGTGGGTCAGCGGTAGTTTCTCTCAACATATTGATCTATGTGTCCAGCTAAATAAAAAATGTGTATAAGATGAACAAACATACTGCTCACATATATTCTGGACTGTTTGTTCATACGTTCGTTTGATATGAACATGAAAACTACTGAAACTGTAGTATTATACGTGATGCTGTGTACATTTGCCATTTCTTTCCACTGCTGTCTTTTTTATGTACCCTACTTGGGAGAGGAGGGCGAGATGCATGATGTCAGTGGGAATCCTGTTCGCCATACATAACGACGTATGTAGCACATGGGAATAGAGAATACATTTCGAATCACATCATGGTGGTTGCAAAAGTTGCAGAAGTACTTTCATGTGCCGTGGATGGGAGGATGCTGTGCGCTTGGTCCATCTCTCTTCCTCCAACATGGTCTGATCTAGTCATGTTCACTTTGCTTCTGTATGCAACGATTTCCAAATCGAACAGAGTCGGAAGAGGCTGGAGGTTGCTACTGGTTGATCTAGGAAGGATCCCCATGTGTGCTACAGGGAGTTTCAGCTGCACCCACCGCTCCAGTGTGTTGTGGTCCAGGGCCATGCTTCTGCTGCTGTTTCTGCAGATCTGTGCCTTGTTCTACAAGGAAAATGTATATGGAGAAAATGATAAAAGGTTGGGACTTAACTTTATATTATTGAGCTTTGTTCAACAGAATTCACTTTTGTAGACACTCTAGTTCTGGAGAGCACCATGTGTTGCTCTCGGGGGTACAAATGAATGGTTGTAGAATAGTTGCCCCCAATTGCTCATGGGTAGCGCAGAATGAGCAGATGCAATTCACTATGGGTGTAGAACGATTCAAATTGAATTTGATATTTGAGTATAATTTATTGTTATAAAAATCGTTCCGTTAATCGTTCGGAACGTATTGTATATCACTCATCCAAACGTAATGGTCACCCTGATTTTCTGATAAAAAATCAATCTGCTAGCAAATGGTACTCGTGGGGCCATCTGACATATTGCTTTTTCTCTTCCTGGGCGTGTTTTGTCCATTTTACGCACGAAGATGTCCCCTTCTTGTAAGCTCCGGAAAATGGGCTTACCAAGTAAAAAAAAAGAACTTAATCGGATTTGATTTCTATGGGACAATAATATCTAATGTATGGACATATTGATTTCGTTTTATTGGAGTGATATAGCTGTTGGGGAACATTTCTGACGGCAAAACTTTATCACCACAGCAAATCTCATTTGGTGCTTTTACGATCTTATGCACTTAATTTTGTCTTGAGATACGAACGATTTTATTTTCGCTGACTAGTTAAGCGAACTACAGATTGATAATAGAGCACATGTAATTTTGTTGGTTGATGAAATGGAAAATTTTGAAGTTATATTCCTCAATGTCAGTAGATTATTAGAAAGTCTCTTTCTTACCAGTTTGGCAACAAAAAGGCTCAGATTTTGACAGTATGGTTTTCGCAGTGTAATAATAAGAATATTACAGGAATTATACTGGCTTTCTCAGTCTGGTGTGAATTGAAACGGTTAGATTTCATTGCTCGATATTTCGACCCATTTTCAAGCCAAACACTAGAAAATGTCTACTTCATTCTATTTCGAATAACTAAAAAAAATGATATTTAGAACTCACTGACGTATGAACCTCCCTAATATCACTCACATAATTATTTGGGTGATTCATTTCAAGCCACTTTGACGAAGGCCAGTTACTCGCCAAATACCAAAACATACATAAAATAAATTGACTCGACCTTCTATCTTGCATGAAACTTGGGATAATTGTTTGTTATGGGCAATCATTCACATTTTTCCAAAATAGGGCCATTTCGAAATCTTGTATTTTTTTTTCCAAAATGGCGTCTTTGACATTTTTCAATAAATTGTAGCATAAAAATGATAGGCACATGGCGATATTTACAAAACAGCATTAAAAATGATCTTCAATTGTTTTCAATTCAAAATCAATGACAATTGTTAGTGACGAACATGTGCAGTTTTTGTTGTTGGCAAGAATATTAAATAAATTAATATTGCGGATTTCCCACCAAACTGGACAAAATTTCATTTATTAAGAAGTGTGATGAAAGTGCCCACATTCGTCAAATCGTTTTATTGTCTTCGATGTACTTATGTACTTATGAAACAAGAAATAACGACAGCGAATCGATTTGATGTAAACATGTACTTTAAATTCACTTTTTGTATTTTTGGAGCAGTCCAGTTTTAGATGCAATCATTGCTTGATATTTTCAGATTTCAAACATCAGCAGCTCTTACTATGAGAAAAACTAAATTACATGCATTCGTAACGGTCTTCGGTGACAGTGTCGTATGACAGAGCCTGTCATATGACATTTTAGTTTGGTACTGTACTATGACAGCTTGTTTTGCAAGTGTCGGAGGCAAAGGCAGTCGGTTATCATAGAAAATGTGTCGATTACAGTGACCGCTTACAAGACTGGTTGTAACCAACAACACGAAATTTAGTTTTTTTGTGATCAGGTTAATATTTGTCATTGACGACACAATGAATAAGATTTTGATGAAAGTTTATGTGGGAGCCAATTCTTCCAGTGACGATGTTAAAAATGAAAAAATTTCAGTACTATTCAGTACCATTTCACTTGTTTAAAATTATAATCGCTTTGTTAATAGTGTGGTAGAATTAAAATGGCGACCTTAATATTTAAGCTAAAAATCAGACACAACAGGAACAGTAATATATTGATGCTGGTAAATGAATCTTTGAAAAAAAATGAAAAGGTAAACAGGCCAGCTTTGTTGTTGGCATCGTTTGTCATTTTTGTCCTGAAAATTAATCTTATCTTTAAAGTTAATTTTTAATTTAAGTGTTCGAACATTTTCGAACACCATCAAAATAGTTAATATATCTTTACATAGTATGACACGATCACAATATTCACACTGTTTAATTTAATACTGCACGATTGGGTTTGCACAGTTCTACTTATATCTATATTTTAGACTATAGTTCAGAGACGAACCAGCCAATGGCTGAAAGTCCTTTAAATAAATAAACCTAACCCAACCTAACACGCGACTATGTGTAAAAATGCTTGAAGAATGAATTGATGCGAAGAAGGCTGATTATTAGCGGCGCCGATGGTTTAGTGGTAAGCGTGATTTCCTCTTATTGGTACTCAGTATGAAAAACAAGATCGCTGGAAAACAAAGCCAGGAAAAAAAGAAGGCTGATTTTTTCAAGGGATTCTGATATCTAATATTCAATAGTCTCGTTAATAGAGGAAAACGAATTCAATTAAAAAGAATCTCGGAATCGAAATTTGATGCACAATATACAAAGCTCAAATACAAATGAGAATGCCAAAATCACGAATAATGTGTAAAAACAAGTGTACATTCGTGCAAATAACTGTAGAAGTTTTCAAGAGAGCATTAAGTCAAGGGTGGGTGTTAAGTTCCAATTGAGACGTAATAGCCAAGAAGAGCACTCGAATGATTTGTGAAATCCTGTGGACATTGAATTTCTCTGAAAAATATTATTTAAATCGCTAATTATCAAATTTAATAATGATCCATCGACCATTGTAGGAGACTCAGGGCTGTGATGTTGATGTATTTGTTTGAAATATAAACAAATATAGCAGCACATGTTAAACTCATTTAAAAAATTTCAATTACCGATCAACTGATCACATTCATCAGACTGACCATAGCAACTCACGTTTCAGATATAGTATAAATTGTGTGCTACATTTGTACAGAATCAATGGATGAGCCGATCGTGTAGCGAAATGTATTTCTTCGCTTTTTATTACCTTGACAAAAAGAATCCATGTTCTTTGCCGGCTCACGAATGCAAAATGATTGCAAAATCAACATATTTATTTTATTCGCCTGGCTTTTGACATATTTACAAGAGCGACCTCCTGCGACGATCGACATCTTTTGTCATAATTTTCCCCGGACTGGGTTGTCCTGTTCCTCTGGGTCGTTTGTTGTTAGCCCGCTTGTGTCGTTTGTAGTTTTTGAATTATTAAAATTTGAGCAAGCAAGCAAAAGGCATCTCTTTTGTGCCTTGATGACTAACTTTTCGTTGTTGCGTTTTTGCTGCCTTTCTGCTCTTCATGCCACAACTTCATCGAACCAGAAATTTTCATATTTTGTTCTGGCATCGAGCATTTGTCAAGATTTATGCCACCATCGCTTCGTTCCTTCCATTCATGCATGCAATTTTTTTTTTCTGCTTCTCAAGAAACAGAACAGTGATTGAGTTATTTTTCAGTCTATTCAGCAGAGCGCTTTTGGCAGCATCTTGCATGGTTAGTAATGAAGAAACAACTCGGAAAGCTGATAATCTTAATTTTCTCCTTCGTAAACGGTAGCTCCCTGGGTACGTATAATAACCACCAAAGCTGCCAACACACAGTAGAAAGAATGCAAAGCATGAGGAAAAATGGCACAACAAGAACATGACAAAAACTTTGTTAATCTTCAATCTGACACAATATTTCCAAGAGATGATTTTATGAGGAAGAAAAATTCAGGCCTGCGAAAAGTGATTTTGAATGGTTTGGCCTACAGCAGAAGTAGTGAACGCGCAAGGATTTAATTTCACGCCACTTTAGATTTTATAATAAAGTTTAGAAATTGTGTTCACTGCATTGATTTCAGCCCCCACGGATCGTAAATGTGTGAAGATTTTGTAATATTGATTTTCTTTTGATATCGTTGACTTGTCAAGACTCAATTGAGGATGTATTGCAGGTTTCATCGTTGGTGAGCTGATGCAATTTATATAGTTCAAAAATTTTGCATCGTTTTTCCTGGGTAAGTTTTACTCGACAGTAAGCTGATACAAATCGTCGTTGATATGATCTTTGTTTGTTTTGAATGTACAAATTAGACTTCCCGACAACACATTTACTGAACTAAGATGGCATTGAGCGCTTACGGATTTCTAAGAATGCAAATGGAAACTAAATTTGCATTTATCAGGATACTGGATACATGCAGCCACGAACCGTGTTAATTGGTGCAACATTGTACAGCAGAGGCACTCCACGAAGCTCGCGAATCGATCCTGAACGATAATTTCCAATTTAGCTTATTTATTTATTTATATAATATATAATATAATAATATAATATAATTCCATCTGACTTCAAGTCTAAATGAAATATGGGATGGGGAAGAGCCTTTTTGAGATAGCACATTTGACTCTAAAAGGCGTAAAAACCCCATATCTTTTCACAAAACAGTACACATTAACGTTTTCACAAGGCATTATATGGTATAAAGAATATAAATAAAACATAAATAAGTTCTTAAAGTGAATCAATCAATAAAACAATTTTTAGTTGGCAATGGCCAATGTCGTGTAGATGATGGCGAATCATGAAATAAAAAAAAAAACACCAGGTAGCACATTCATTTTCCTAGTTAATTATTGGACAGATACTCACCAATTGCATTATTTTTCGATTCAATATCGTTGATTATTGTTAAGTTGGCGTTGCGAGTGGTGGCAGAACTATTAAAGTCAAATCTGCCGGCGATTTCGTTAAACCGAAGTGCCATGAATCTGATTGGATCATGTTGTCAATAACGAGTGTGACGGTTAGCTAAATGGAAGAAATTGCGTCGTCTCGAAGGTCGTTCTGGAACATATGTATATATTCAATTCAGCGAGTGTATCTGGGCTGTCAATATCGTTGGTCAACACCTTAGCCACGAATACAGCTTGCATAGTCGATCTTCTTTGTTCCAGGGTATCAATTCTCAGCAGCATACAGCGATGTTCATATGGAGGAAGATTCAGTGCGTCGTGCCAGGGTAAGTGTCAGAGGGCTAAGCGCACAAACTTTTTCTGTACAGCCTCGAAGCGATCGATCCAGTTTCTATTGTATGGACACCATACTACTACGGCAGATTCCAAAATAGAGCGTACTAGGGCACAGTAGAGGGACTTCAGGCAGAGAGGATCGCGAAATCCATCAGCAAGCTTAAAGATGAACCCGAGCTGCTTGTTAGTTTTTGCTAACACATCTTCAAATGCGGTTCGGTTCGAGAGTTTGCCCAGATAGCTTGTAGTTGAAATATAACGGTTGACGCTTTCTACTAAATGAGATCGTGTTGTTGATTACGCTTGCTCCAGTCCTCAAACAAATCCAATAACCGTTGCAGCTCCAAGCAGTCTTTAATACAAGTGATTACCATAAATATCTTAACGTCATCTGCATAGAATATTCGCTGTCCGCGTGGCAAAATAAATGGAACATCATTTATGAATAACGAGAAGAGAAGCAGGCCTAGATTATTTCCTTGCGGTACGCCGGAAGGAATGAAAAATTCATCTGAATATGAAGAGCCGATCCTTACTTTCACAGACCTTCCAGGCAGAGTTGAAAAAATCATGAAAAAATCACCAGCATTCACTATGAAATGAATGTTTCATCCATAGTGAACTTTGATGAATTTCAGTGATTTTTTCAGCCCTGCTTCCAGGTACGATCTAAACCAGTTTACTAGATCGGAGGAAAGTCCAAGTTTCTCAAGTTTTCCAAGTAGGATATCATGGTTCACTCGGTCGATAGCATCTTTGAAATCTGTGTACACGGCATCTACTTTCGTACCAGCGTTTATCGAGCGTATGCAGAGTGAAATAAACTGTGTTTGATTGTTAAGTGACGGATCGTTTCGGGAAGAATCCATGCTGAGAACAGGGTATGTAGTTTTTGTTAGCCTCAAAGAGAATATATTTAACGATAATCTCAAAAAGTTTAGAGCAGGCACTCAACGAGGTGATTCCCCGGTAATTGGCAACATTACATTTGTCCCCCTTTTTGTTAATCGGAGACAGGAATGAAGTTTTCCATCCAGAAGGAAATGTTTTCCTTTGAAACGAGGGGTTGAATAGTTTTACTAATGGTTTCAGCAGAGCACTTGAACATTTTTTCAGTACGGTTGAAGGAATCCCATCAGGACCAGGTGATACCGAATTTTTTAACTTACGTAGAGCATTTTGGACGTGCTCCTCGGCGATTTGAAAAATTCCAAGTTCAAAGCTGTGCGGCGGAGTATTACTGAGGGCAGCGTCGATCTGCGTTTGCGTGGTCAATGTATTCGAGAAGGCATTCTTGAAGTGATCGGCAGCTTAGCACAGTGGATCCTTTTTAGTAAACATGTCATTTTATGTTATCAATTATTACACAAATTATTGGGTCACGATTATTTTTCCAACAGGGCCTGTGTAAAAACAGTACTAATGAGTTAAAATATAAAAATTGTCGAAACGGTTTGTTCGATTGATCTGGTGTCTTCAGCAAAGTTTTAGATATTAATTTGGGAATTCTTTAAAAAATTATATGCTGCGATAATTTATGTTTATTTCAATGAAAAAAAAAATTAGTTATAAAAAAGTTAATTTCTCAAAAAGCTCATTTTTTCTAGCAGAGAAGTTCATAATGTTTGCTACTTACTTGTTAAAATTTGGTACTGGCAAAATTTTAAACAAAAAAGTTCCTTCGGAAAGGAAGTAAAGCCGTTGGTCCCGGCTCATTTGTGTTGAATGGGTGCAATATCCTACGCAGGTGTGGATGCTGCCTTCCTGCACATTCGATTGCCGTCAATGGATGGCAATCGATGTCCGTCGGTGATTGGCACTAGATTGCGGAACAGAGACCGACGTTAAATAAAGGAAAGAAAGAAATAAACATAAGTACACTGCAAAAACGGCTTGTTTGATTTGTTTTATGTCATTTATATTATGTGCAAAATTATGATGCTGTTCTTGTAAAAAATATAGACTGATAAAAATGTGTTTCAAATTGAAAAAAAAACATGAAATTAAAAATAAAATCATTACTTTTTTGTTTATAATTTTACCATAACCAAGTTTTGCTAGTTAATTGAAA